>NC_084565.2:28620000-28930000 GCF_033978685.3 Nerophis lumbriciformis | reverse complement strand
GCCACGGATCATGACAGGAAATAATGCCTCTGATTAGTGTTCGGGGAACAGGTGAGCGTCCCGAACACCAATCATAGGCAGGTGAAAATAATAAGTAGCCAAGGTAACTAAACAAACTCATGGGTGCACAACAACAGGAACTAAGGGAGTCCAAAACTAACAGAAAATAACAAAAACATGATCCGGGCCACGGATCATGACAGGAAATATTGCCTCTGATTAGTGCTCGGGGAACAGGTGAGCGTCCCGAACATCAATCAGAGGCAGGTGAAAATAATAAGTAGCCGAGGTAACTAAACAAACTCAAGGATGCACAACAACAGGAACTAAGGGAGTCCAAAACTAACAGAAAATAACAAAAACATGATCCGGGCCACAGATCATGACAGGAAATAATGCCTCTGATTAGTGTTCGGGGAACAGGTGAGCGTCCCGAACACCAATCAGAGGCAGGTGAAAATAACAAGTAGCCAAGGTAACTAAACAAACTCAAGGGTGCACAACAACAGGAACTAAGGGAGTCCAAAACTAACAGAAAATAACAAAAACATGACCCGGGCCACGGATCGTGACAGGAAATAATGCCTCTGATTAGTGCTCGGGGAACAGGTGAGCGTCCCGAACACCTATCATAGGCAGGTGAAAATAATAAGTAGCCAAGGTAACTAAACAAACTCAAGGGTGCACAACAACAGGAACTAAGGGAGTCCAAAACTAACAGAAAATAACAAAAACATGATCCGGGCCACTGATTATGACAGGAAATAATGCCTCTGATTAGTGCTCGGGGAACAGGTGAGCGTCCCGAACATCAATCAGAGGCAGGTGAAAATAATAAGTAGCCAAGGTAACTAAACAAACTCAAGGGTGCACAACAACAGGAACTAAGGGAGTCCAAAACTAACAGAAAATAACAAAAACATGATCCGGGCCACGGATCATGACAGGAAATAATGCCTCTGATTAGTGCTCGGGGAACAGGTGAGCGTCCCGAACACCAATCAGAGGCAGGTGAAAATAATAAGTAGCCAAGGTAACTAAACAAACTCAAGGGTGCACAACAACAGGAACTAAGGGAGTCCAAAACTAACAGAAAATAACAAAAACATGATCCGGGCCACGGATCATGACAGGATGGATGGATGGATGGATAGTACTTTATTGATTCCTTCAGGAGAGTTCCCTCAGGAAAATTAAAATTCCAGCAGCAGTGTACAGAATTGATATCGAATTTAAAAAGTAAATAATAAATAATGGATTATAATTGGAAATAAAATAGAAAATATTACAATGAGAATAAAAATAAAAAGCAACAATAACAATAAAAATATAACAGTAAAATAAGAATATAACGAGAGAAACTAGGCAGTAGTGACCATGTTATGAAAATGTATTGCACTGTTATTGCACTGTTTTGTGTTGCAGTTTATTTATCCAATTATTGGACTGGAACAAATAATAACAATTAAATATACTTTGTCTTTTCGCCAAATTTAACACTTGAATAAAAATCACAACCAAGAGCAATAAAATATGTTAAGTGGGTGCGGAATCAAATATACACAACCAAAACAATAAATACAATGGCTAAATGAAGTATTGACAAACAAAGTTGCACTCTAATATTGAACGTGTAGGCAGAGGTAGAGTTGTGCATTACTTCACCGACAATCAAGTTAGGACCTTTTTAAACAAAAGCGCAAAGTAACAATATCGACACGACAGTTTAAACAGATGTATTAACGGGTGCAAGGCAAAATGAAGTCTGGCAGATTCCGAGTGAGGAACACCAACATGACAAAGTGCTAGTTTTATAAATGCATTAAATGGCAGCATGTCTTTGGCGATGATAAAACCACACTTTCTGTGAGCGTATATTTTGCACCGTTTTGTTTACACTGACCTGACTTGTTCACCAAACGCAAAGTGAGTGGAAACTGTCGAGTGGTTGCGTTTCAAGTGGGCGTGCAGCACATTCGGTAAACTGGCTCCTCTGTGTTGATATATATATATACATATATATGTATAAATACATGTGTATAAATGTACAAATACATACACATATACATACATAAACATACACATACATATATACAGTCGTGGTCAAAAGTTTACATAAACTTGTAAAGAACATAATGTCATGGCTGTCTTGAGTTTCCAATCATTTCTAGAACTCTTATTTTTTTGTGATAGAGTGATTGGAGGACATACTTGTTGGTCACAAAAAACATTCATGAAGTTTGGTTCTTTTATGAATTTATTATGGGTCTACTGAAAATGTGACCAAATCTGCTGGGTCAAATGTATACATACACAATGTTAATATTTGGTTACATGTCCCTTGGCAAGTTTCACTGCAATAAGGCGCTTTTGGTAGCCATCCACAAGCTTCTGGTTGAATTTTTGACAACTCCTCTTGACAAAATTGGTGCAGTTCTGCTAAATTTGTTGGTTTTCTGACCACATAACTTTCCTCCAGAAGGTCTTATATTTGTCCATGGGATGTCAGAAGAAACAAAAATGTAGCTGTTTGGCCACAAGACCCAGCAATATGTTTGGAGGAGAAAAGGTGAGGCCTTTAATCCCAGGAACACCATTTCTACCGTCAAGCATGGTGGTGGTAGTATTATGCTCTGGGCCTGTTTTGCTGCCAATGGAACTGGTGCTTTACAGAGAGTAAATGGGACAATTAAAAAGGAGGATTACCTCCAAATTCTTCAGGACAACCTAAAATCATCAGCCCGGAGGTTGGGTCTTGGGCGCAGTTGGGTGTTCCAACAGGACAATGACTATGGCGTCACATTAGTGCCAAAAATCCAAGCGCATAAAAACTGTTATCGCGCGCTGATTCTCCACTTCGTGCGCGCGCGCGACACCCTTGTGCGCGCGCGTGGTGCCTTTTTGCGCGCGCGCGGTGCCTTTCTGCACGCGCGCCGTCTCGGTCTGTGCGCTCTCTGTGTACTCCTGGCATCTCTCCTCGCGCTGTCATGTTTCTTTTTGGCACTTTGGGGGCGGGTATGCTTAGACGGCCCCTCCTTTCTGATTGGCTCTGAGCATTTTTCATATGACCAATCATTCTCCAGCGTAGCAACGTTGTAGCCATCTTACCTCGGACAGCTAGCCTCAATCATTACATTGATGTCAATGGTACATGAAATAACCTTCATCAGCGCGCGACATTTTTCTATCCACTTCTTCCTCCGTAAATCTTGATACATATTGACGATGACCCGCCCTGCTATACTTCTGATTGGCTCTGATTCACCTGACCAATCAGAAAGAAGGGGTCATCTAAGCATACCCGCCCCCAAAGTGCCAAAACGAAACATGACAGCGCACAGACCGAGACGGCGCGCGCACAGAAAGGCACCGAGAATCAGCGCGCGATAACAGTTTTTATGCGCTCGGATTTTTGGCACTAATGTGACGCCATAAATGACCCCAAACACACGTCAAAAGTGGTAAAGGAATGGCTAAATCAGGCTAGAATTAAGGTTTTAGAATGGCCTTCCCAAAGTCCTGACTTAAATGTGTGGACAATGCTGAAGAAACAAGTACATGTCAGAAAACCAACAAATTTAGCTGAATTGCACCAATTTTGTCAAGAGGAGTGGTCAAAAATTCAATCAGAAGCTTGTGGATGGCTACCAAAAGCGTCTTATTGCAGTGAAACTTGCCAAGGGACATGTAACCAAATATTAACATTGCTGTATGTATACTTTTGACCCAGCAGATTTGCTCACATTTTCAGTAGACCCATAATAAATTCATTCAAGAACCAAACTTCATGAATGTTTTTTGTGACCAACAAGTATGTGCTCCAATCACTCTATCACAAAAAAATAAGAGTTGTAGAAATGATTGGAAACTCAAGACAGCCATGACATGTTCTTTACAAGTAAACTTTTGACCACGACTGTATATTTATATTGTTTATTGTGGAGAAATATGCTTCAATATACAAACTTTTCTAATTACAAACCCTATTCAAGAATTAATTAAGTCTGTAAAGGTTCCGCTGTATGTCTGACAAATTCCTCACAGTTTGAATCCGACGTTAACACGTTCTGCTTCCTGGGGTCGGCCTCCTTTTATTGGCTTGATAGGACTCTGTGCTGCTATGGAGCAGATTTTTGTGTACAAAAAGACTTTGATTCTCCTGCCCTAACCCTGCCTTCAATATTCTTAGATAAAAAGGTTCTTGACAGACATATTCTGGGATTGATTGCGAGTGGTTCTGCCAACTCAATACAGATGGCAAGTGATGATAGCGGCGGGGAAATATCTAAAAACCACAGCTGAGCTTTTAGCATCCCAGCCGCAGAGATTGTGTGTGTGTGTGTGTGTGTGTGTGTGTGTGTGTGTGTGTGTGTGTGTGTGTGTGTGTGTGTGTGTGTGTGTGTGTGTGTGTGTGTGTGTGTGTGTGTGTGTGTATATACGACTAATGAAATTGGACTTGTAAACTAACCAACATGCTCAGCTTGGCTTCCAAGGGGATTTGCTCATTAATTTCCTCCAATTCCTGGCAAAGTCGTTTATGAAACATTGCGCTGTCACCCCTATAATAAAGTTGAACAGCGAAGACATCAAATCACGAGCCAATCTCAATTTGATGTGTAATGTCTTCATGCGGCTCCTAACTCAAGGTGATTGTGTTGCAGCCTGACAGCAGAAGTTTCAAAGAGGCAAGAGCCAAACAGTTTATAATCCGGTGACCCTCCGCTCGCACGCTTTGCATTCAAATGGAACACCTCATCATGCGATGAAGCGGCTAATGCTTCGTGGAAGGTTTTTGTCACATTTTACGGTTGCCATGGCGCTCATTTTCTTTTCTCCTCCAGCTACCTATTCCCATTCAGCGAGGCGTCATGCTTCACTTTTTTTATGCCGCTTCATTCTTCCCCCACAAAGTACTTACATTTCCAATGCAAACTAAAAGAAAATACTCCATTATAAATGGCCTGTATAAAATGACGTCGCATTTCAGCATTTAAAAAAAAAAAAATTGCCGATGGATTAGTGTTGTCTCGATACCAATATTTTGGTATTTCGATATTCTTTTCGGTACTTTGATAATTTTTTAAATGAACAGGACCACAAAAAATTGCATTATTGGCTTTATTTTAACAAAAAATCTTAGGGTACTGTCATGTCTGTGTAATCATGTTTTGTTTTAGTCATGTTTTGTTTAGTTATTGGACTCTGTAGTTTCTGGCTTTTCACTCCCTTGTCTTGTTTCCATGATTACCCATTAGTTTCACCTGTTTCACGTTTGGACTCATTGTGCACTCTTGTTTGTCACCATAGCAACCCATTAGCTTTCACCTGTCACGTCACGCACCTGTTTCACGTTTTGAGTCACGCACCTGTTTTCGTTAATCATGTCTGTAGTATTTAAGTTCATTGTTTTCAGTTTGTCTTTCTGGTGACATCCCGCATTCATACCCCTGTCACACTCTGTCTACCTCTGCGCACTTCAGGCCTTGTCCAAGTAAGTTTTTTCTATTAATGCCACAGTTAGTGTTTTTGTTTAATTGTTCACAGTTTTTTGCCCACGTGCAAGTCTTTTTGTTTCGTTAGTCAAGTTTGTACTTCCGCCTTGAGCGCGCTTTTTGTTCCTTTGAGTGTCATAAATAAATATGTATTTACCTTCACGCCATGACCAGTCCAACTTTACTTGCATCTCGGGAAAACAAATACACCATAGTCCACGTCTTGACAGGTACATTAAACATATGTTTCTTATTGCAAGTTTGTCCTTAAAATAGTGAACATACAAGACAACTTGTCTTTTAGTAGTAAGTAAACAAACAAAGGCTCCTAATTTAGTCTGCTGACATATGCAGTAACATATTGTGTCATTTTCCATTCTATTATTTTGTCAAAATTATTAAGGACAAATGGTAGAACATGGATTATTAATCTACTTGTTCATTTACTGTTAATATCTGCTTACTTTCTCTTTTAAAGGCCTACTGAAACACACTACTACCGACCACGCAGTCTGATAGTTTATATATCAATGATGAAATCTTAACATTGCAACACATGCCAATACGGCATTTTTATTATAAAGTGCAATTTTAAATTTCCCGGGAAACTTCCGGTTGAAAACGTCTCGGTATGATGACGTATGCACGTGACGTCAATAGTTGAATCAGACATTTTGGAATAGGTCGGTCGCCAGCTTAAATCGTCTTTTTTCATCGCTAAATTCCACAGTATTCTGGACATCTGTGTTGGTGAATCTTTTGCAATTTGTTCAATTAACAATGGAGACTGCAAAGAAGAAAGCTGTAGGCGGGATCATGTATTAGCGCGGCGGCTGCAGCAACACAACCAGGAGGACTTTGAGTTGGATAGCAGACGCGCTACCGTGACTACAGCTTTGTCTTTCAAACATTTGATTGCTTGCCCGTACGTGCGTGCCGCTATGTGCATGTCACATACGTAACTTTGGGGAAATATGTGTTTCTTGCCGACTCTGATGGCGGCCGGGGTGTCGTCGAAAGCTACAACGCCCGCCGCCGATCGATGATCGGGTGAAGTCCTTCGTCGCGCCATCGATCGCTGGAACGCAGGTGAGCTCCGGTGTTGATGAGCAGATGAGGGTTGGCATAGGTGGAGAGCTAATGTTTTTAGCATAGCTCTGTCGAGGTCGTAGCTAAGTTAGCTTCAATGGCGTCGTTAGCAACAGCATTATTAACCGTGTGGTTACAGGTCGAGAATTTGGTAGTATTGTTGATCTTCTGTCTATCCTTCCAGTCAGGGGCTTATTTCTTTTGTTTCTATCTGCATTTAAGCACGATGCTATCACGTTAGCTCCGAAGCTAAAGTGCTTCACCCATGTATTGTCGTGGAGATAAAAGTCACTGTGAATGTCCATTTCGCGTTCTTGACTCTCATTTTCAAGAGGATATAGTATCCGAGGTGGTTTAAAATACAAATCCGTGATCCACAATAGAAAAAGGAGAGAGTGTGGAATCCAATAAGCCCTTGTACCTAAGTTACGGTCAGAGCGAAAAAAGATGCAGATGCGTCCTGCACTGCACTCTAATACTTCACTCTCACGTTCCTCATCCACGAATCTTTCATCCTGGCTCAAATTAATGGGGTAATTGTCGCTTTCTCAGTCCGAATTGCTCTCGCTGCTGGAGAAATGTGAGGAGACTTTCAACTTGTGACGTCACGCTACTTTTATCAGCGACCAAAAGTTGCAAACTTTATCGTCGTTGTTCTATACTAAATCCTTTCAGCAAAAATATGGCAATATCGCGAAATGATCAAGTATGACACATAGAATGGATCTGCTATCCCCGTTTAAATAAAAAAAATTCATTTCAGTAGGCCTTTAACATGTTCTATCTACACTTCTGTTAAAATGTAATAATCACGTATTCTTCTGTTGTTTGATACTTTACATTAGTTTTGGATGATGCCACAAATTTGGGTATCAATCCGATACCAAGTCGTTACAGGATCATACAATGGTCATACTCAAAGTCCTCATGTGTCCAGGGACATATTTCCTGAGTTTATAAACATAATAGACATTATAAAAAAACGAAAAAAAAGATTTTGTGATGCCAAAAAATATCAATGTAATCATAGTAGTGTCGACTAGATACGCTACTGTACTTGGTATCATTACAGTGGATGTTAGGTGTAGATCCACCAACGGCGTTTGTTTACATTTTGACGCCGGTGAGCTACGGTGTGTAGTGAAGCCTGTTTAGCTATTCCTCGTCCTGTAGGGATGATACTTGTAAGAAACTTACTTTATTTGTCGCCATGGAGGCGAGGATTAGTGATTTAGAAGTAGCTACAACACTGCCAAATGTGGCTATCTAGCCATGTCTTAAAGCACCTCTTCCTGAAGGCGTTTCAGTGTTATAACTTCACCTTTATCGTTAGTTTTCAAGCCAAAATGCGTCCGTTCTCCCTTTTCTGTCCACACACAATGTCTGCTTGTAACGACTCCATGATTGTGCGCTGCCGAACATGCTCGTCTGCTCGTAAACCAGCAATGACACGACGTGACGACGACGAGGGGGCCGGGGGGTGGAGGACTGGTATTTTTTAGAGACGGTATAGTATCGAATATGATTCATTAGTTTCGCGGTACTATATTAATACTGGTACACCGTACAACCCTACTATGGATCATGTAATCATCAAAACATTTACAACTACTGTTTAATCAATACAATAAAACACTCACTACGTTTGTATGCACTAAATTAGTCCGATTTCTCAAATACCGTATTTTTTGGAGTGTAAGTCGCACCTGCCAAAAATGCATAATAAAGAAGGAAAAAAACATATATAAGTTGCACTGGAGCCCGGCCAAACTATGAAAAAAACTGCGACTTATAGTCCGAAAAATACGGTAGTTAGTTTTTTGTATTCATACACCTACGTGTGAAGGCCAAGTGTCCATGCACACGCTCTAATGCCTCTATTGGTCTTACACCATCTGCCTCCCGTACACTGGGGGGCGCTTATTTCATTTTAGAGTGGATAAATTAATTTCCGGCTGACCTATGACATCACACTAGTCATCTACAGATCCTTACAACTTGTTGTACGTGATGTCCGCTGTAATATTGGCACAGATTACCAATATTACGTCTCTAATGGCTATTCTGATGTCAAATAGCAGACAGCATCAAGAAATGATCTTGGATTGCACTACGAACATGACACTACTACTGAGGATGTATCGGGCTGGATGCAGGTCAAAAGCAAAGAAAGACCGGAGGAAGAGTTTTTTTCGAAGGAATTTTCGGACAAAGAATTGTTGAAAACAAACCTTTTCTCAGAGTTCATTCAAAAGGCTCTGTGGATTGGTGGAAGGTGTTAGCCCCCTTTCACTATGTCGAATGCACAGAAAGCAGAAAGACGTGTGTTCCTGTCTAACATAAGGACTGAGAATTATGGGCAAAAAAAAAAAAAAAAAAAAAGGGGCAGATTGGCAGAAATGTATGGATTTTTTCTTGGCTAACAACCATAATGTTTTGTATTTAACAAATATTTTTCATATTAAACCCAAAGAGACACTGAAAATGTGTGTTATGGCAGCATATTTTGGACGGATTCGCTCACTCCCAACTGTGCCCAAGACTACAGATGTCCGATAATGGCTTTTTTGCCGATATCCGATATTGTCCAACTCTTAATTACCGATTCTGATATCAACCGATACCGATATATACAGTCGTGGAATTAACACATTATTATGCCTAATTTTGTTGTGATGCCCCGCTGGATGCATTAAACAATGTAACAAGGTTTTTCCAAAATAAATCAACTTAAGTTATGGAAAAAAATGCCAACATGGCACTGCCATATTTATTATTGAAGTCACAAAGTGCATTATTTTTTTTTTTAACATGCCTCAAAACAGCAGCTTGGAATTTGGGAGCATGAGGAGGTTGAGGTGGGCGGGGTTGGGGGGATAGCGGGGGGTGTATATTGTAGCGTCCCGGAAGAGTTAGTGCTGCAAGGGCTTCTGGGTATTTGTTCTGTTGTGTTTATGTTGTGTTACGGTGCGGATGTTCTCCCGAAATGCGTTTGTCATTCTTGTTTGGTGTGGGTTCACAGTGTGGCGGATACTTGTAACAGTGTTAAAGTTGTTTGTACGGCCACCCTCAGTGTGACCTGTATGGCCGTTGACCAAGTATGCTTTGCATTCACTTGTGTGTGTGAAAAGCCGCAGATATTATGTGACTAGGCCGGCACGAAAAGGCAGTGCCTTTAAGGTTTATTGGCGCTCTGTACTTCTCCCTACGTCCGTGTACACAGCGGTGTTTTAAAAAGTCATAAATTTTACTTTTTTAAACCGATAATTTCCGATATTACAGCATTTATCGGCCGATAATATCGGCAGTCCAATATTATCGGACATCCCTAGTGGAAGGTGTTAGCCCCCTTTCACTATTTCAAATGCACAGAAAGTGTCAGAACGAGGACTATGGAGTTTTTGTTTTCCCAAAATGCAAGTGAATTTGGATCGGACATGGCTTGAAGGTGGGTACATGATTTATTTATTACTATCAAAAAGGAACAAACGAAAAGCGCGCACAATGGCGGAGGTAAAAAAAAAAACTTGGCGAATGAAAACAAAACTTGCACAAAGGTAGAAACTGTGAACACGAAATAAAAAACACTTACTGTGGCATGGGACCGTGAACAGGGCTTGATACGCGAGGATAGCAGGGTTAGAAAAGATATGACACCAGGACGAACAACAGAAAATTAAAAGCTTAAATAACACAGACATGATTAACGAAAACAGGTGCGTGACTCAAAACGTGAAACAGGTGCGTGACGTGACAGGTGAAAACTAATGGGTTGCTATGGTGACAAACAAGAGTGCACAATGAGTCCAAACGTGGAACAGGTGAAACTAATGGGTAACCATGGAAACAAGACAAGGGAGTGAAAAGCCAGAAACTAAAGAGTCCAATAACTAAACAAAACAAAACATGACTAATACAAAACATGGTCACACAGACCTGACAGAAAGCAGAAAAACGTGCGTTCCTGTCTCACATAAGGATTGAGAATTATGGGCGAAATTTGAAAAGAAAAAGGGGCAGATCGGTAGAAATGTATGGATTTTTTCTTGGCTAACAACCATAATGTTTTGTATTTAACAAATATTGTTCATATTAAACCCAAAGAGACACTGAAAATGTGTGTTATTGTTTCTGCTATGGCAGCATATTTTGGACGAATTTGCTCACTCCCAACTGCGCCCAAGACCCAACCTCCAGGCTGATGATTTTAGGTTGTCCTGAAGAACTTGGAGGTAATCCTCCTTTTTAATTGTCCCATTTACTCTCTGTAAAGCACCAGTTCCATTGGCAGAAAAACACACCCAGAGCATAATACTACCACCACCATGCTTGACGGTAGGAATGGTGTTCCTGGGATTAAAGGCCTCACCTTTTCTCCTCCAAACATATTGCTGGGTATTGTGGCCAAACAGCTCAATTTTTGTTTCATCTGACCACAGAACTTTCCTCCAGAAGGTCTTATCTGTGTCCATGTGTATCTAAACTTTTGACCACGACTGTATGTAAAAATACTTTTATACTTTAAAATTTGGTGGGCGCGGCTTAAATACCGCTCTATAGCCGGGAAAATATTTAGTCTTGATAAAGACGGTTGACGCATCCAAAAAAGGTCTCACACAATTTATCAGATTTTAACAAGGCACCTTATAGTTTTGAACAAGATGTTGCAAAAATCAATGTTTTAATATTGTTCATGGTTGGGAAATGGATGCTACTTATCAGTATGAGGGGACAGTGTCCTCCCCTTAGCGGTCTTAAGGAGGTCTTTGGTAATGGTGTATAGCACAGATCAGAAATACACCCACAGGTGCTTGAGGATATAAAGTAATCCGTAGACGGTTGTTCAATTGTTCTGTTGGCTTTATGTGAGCTTAAAGACACCCCACAGATTTTTTTTTTTTTTTTCAACTTAATTGTCATGTTAGCAATAAAGCAGTGGATGCTGCTTTATGCAGAATTACCGACAGATGCCACTTGGATCAGAGATAACGAGTGATGCGATGAGAGGCGGGTATGTGAGGAAAAAAGACAAAGGAATGAAATGTGTCTGTGATGTCTAGGAAGAAGATTCAGGAGGATTTAAGGCAAAGAATGCGGTGTGAGAATATGAAGAGGGGCCGGCGAGGAAAGTTCAATTCAGTTCAGTTTCAGTTTATTTCAGACATGTAATGCATCACATACACTATATTGACTAAAGTATTTGGCCACCCATCCAAATGATCACAATCAGGTGTCCTAATCCCTTGGCCCGGCCACAGGTGTGTAAAATCAAGCACTTAGGCATGGGGACTGTTTCTACAAACATTTGTGAAAGAATGGGCCGCTTTCAGTGATTTCCAGCGTGGGTACTGTCATAGGATGCCACCTGTGCAACAAATCCAGTCGTGAAATTTCCTCCCTCCTAAATATTCCAAAGTCAACTGTCGGCTTTATTATAAGAAAATGGAAGAGTTTGGGAACAACAGCAACTCAGCCACCAAGTGGTAGGCCACGTAAACTGACAGAGAGGGGTCAGCGGATGCTGAAGCGCATAGTGCAAAGACTTTCTGCACAGTCAGTTGCTACAGAGCTCCAAACCACATGTGACCTTCCAATTAGCCCACGTACAGTCCGCAGAGAGCTTCATGGAATGGGTTTCCATGGCCGAGCAGCTGAATCTAAGCCATACATCACCAGGTCCAATGCAAAGCGTCAGATTTAGTGGTGTAAAGCACGTCGCCACTGGACTCTAGAGCAGTGGAGACACCTTCTCTGGAGTGATGAATCACACTTTTTTATCTGGAAATCTGATAGACGAGTCTGGGTTTGGAGGTTGCCAGGAGAACGCTACATTTCGGACTGCATTGTGCCGAGTGTGAAATTTGGTGGAGGAGAAATTATGATGTGGGGTTGTTTTTCAGGCGTTGGGCTTGGCCCCTTAGTTCCAGTGAAATTAACTTTGAATGATCCAGGATACCAAAACATTTTGGACAATTCCATGCTCCCAACCTTGTAGGAACAGTTTGGAGCGGGCCCCTTCCTCTTCCAACATGACTGTGCACCAGTGCACAAAGCAAGGTCCATAAAGACATGGACGACAGAGTCTGGTGTGGATGAACTTGACTGGCCTGCACAGAGTCCTGACCTTAACCCGATAGAACACCGTTGGGATGAATTAGAACGGAGACTGAGAGCCAGGCCTTCACCAGTGCGCTTTTGGAAGAATGGTGGAAAATTCCTATAAACACACTCCGCAACCTTGTGGACAGCCTTCCCAGAGGAGTTGAAGCTGTAATAGCTGCAAAAGGTGGACCGACATCATATTGAACCCTATGGGTTAGGAATGGGATGGCACTTCAAGTTCATATGTGAGTCAAGGCAGGTGGCCAAATACTTTTGGCAATGTTATATATGTCCAGTTGTTTCATTACAGCACGTTCGAAAAAGAGTAGAGAGAAGCAGAGCTTATTTAATCCTACCCCTTTTCATATCAATCAATTTTATCCCATTTCCTAGTTCTCTGTTTGTAACAAAACAGTGACTAATCAAATATACCATAATTAGCAGTGCGATGGATAACGGCTGCTCTGGAAAAGACAAAAACAATGCAATACAGGGAGTGACGACGAGAAGCAGAGGTGAGAGAGAGAGAAACAAAGTGATGCATTCACAAGGAGTCACACCGGATATATATATAGAGAGTGAGGCCAAAGAATGTACGGAATGAATGAAGCAGAAAAACAAAGAAACAGTCCATCTTGTGCTCCCAGTTGGTCTGCTCAGTGAGTAACAGAGCGGAGACGTGGAAGAGAAAGGCTTTCATCGTTTTATGGCTCGTCTGCAACTCGCTGTATCTAAAGTGACAACATTTTGATGGTGTACCACAGGGATCACCACTTGGGATATTGCTGCTCTCTAATTTGGTGGGCAAACTATGCTGACAAAAAAGAAATATTACGATTTTTATGGTTGAATCTGAGGGGGGTTTTTTTGTTACATTTTTGTATGCTTTGTCAAGATACCAATGTTACATTATTTAGATAATGTTCAGTACTTTTCTAAATAAAGAAACTATTGGCTTTTTTTTTTTTTTTTTACAAAAAATCTTAAGGTACATTAAACCTATGTTTCTTATTGCAAGTTTGTCCTTAAATAAAATAGTGAACATACAAGACAACTTGCTTTTAGTAGTAAGTAAACAAACAAGGGCTCCTAATTTAGCTGCTGACATATGCAGTAACATATTGTGTCATTTTCCATTCTATTATTTTGTCAAAAATATTAAGGACAATTGGTAGAAAATGAATTATTAATCTACTTGTTCATTTAAAGTTAAGTTAAAGTTAAAATACCAATGATTGTCAGGTGTGGTGAAATCTGTCCTCTGCATTTGACCCATCCCCTTGATCACCCCCTGGGAGGTGAGGGGAGCAGTGAGCAGCAGCGGTACCGCGCCCGGGAATCATTTTTGGTGATTTAACCCCCAATTCCAACCCTTGATGCTGAGTGCCAAGCAGGGAGGCAATGGGTCCCATTTTTTATAGTCTTTGGTATGACTCGGCCGGGGTTTGAACCCACAACCTACCGATCTCAGGGCAGACACTCTAACCACTTGGCCACTGAGTAGGTTACTTAGTTAGTAGGTTTACTGTTAATATCTGCTTACTTTCTCTTTTAACATGTTCTATCTACACTTCTGTTAAAATGTAATAATCACTTATTCTTTTGCTGTTTGGATGCTTAACATTAGTTTTGGATGATACCACAAATTTGGGTATCGATCCGATACCAAGTAGTTACAGGATCATACATTGGTCATATTCAAAGTCCTGAGTTTATAAACATAATATAAATACAATATTATGATGCCAAAAAATATCGGTGTAATTATATTAGTATCGACGAGATACGCTCCTGTACTTGGTATCATTACAGTGGATGTCAGGTGTAGATCCACCAATGGCGAAACCAAGGACGTTTCAGTGTTATAACTTCACCTTTATCGTTAGTTTTTAAGCTAAAATGCGTCCGTTCTCCCTTTTCTGTCTACACACTGTGTCTGTTCGTAAGTACTCCGTGATTGTGCACTGCCTAACATGCTCGTCTGCTCGTAAACCAGCAATGACATGACGACGGGCGCGCGGGGGGATGGTGGACCGGTACTTTTCAGAGGCGGTATAGTACTGAATATGATTCATTAGTATCGCGGTACTATACTAATACCGGTATGCCGTACAACCCTACTACATGCCTGGTAGCAAGAGCACAGCTAATGAGGTACCTCACAAACAGATCCATCATGTGCGACTTTTTCCACCTCAAATAGACTAAAGTACTCAGATGTACTAATAATCAAGGCAGAGATTGGGTAGTTTAGGATAGGATAGCATTTTTTTTTATCCCACAATGGGGAAATTACTTTGTTGCAGTGCAGGTTTGCACATACAGGAGCACGAGCAAAACGTAATGAAAAACAAAAAACTAGTATTAAGTACTACATAATGCGCACTAATATGTATAGATAAAAGATAAAATAAAAAACACTAACATCTGTATTGCACACCAATAAAAAAGATCACACAAGTGATTCAGTGAGGTCCTCAGATTGGCCCTGCCAAGAGCACCAGGAAGCAATCAAAATTGATGATCTAGAACAGAGGTGTCAAACTCATTTTCGTTGAGGGCCAAATCGCAGTTATGGATGCCCTTGGAACAGTAAATAATGACTATAAAGGATTACATCCATTTTCTACCGCTTGTCCCTTTTGGGGTCGCGGGGGGTACTAGAGCCTATCTCAGCTGCATTCAGGCAGAAGGCGCGGTACACCCTGGACAAGTTGCCACCTCATCGCAGGGCCAACACAGATAAACAGACAACATTCACACTCACATTCACATACTAGGGACCATTTAGTGTTGCCAATCAACCTATCCCCAGGTGCATGTTTTTGGAGGTGGGAGGAAGCCGGAGTACCTCGAGGGAACCCACGCAGTCATGCAAACTCCACTTTAGATACAGCAAGTTGCAGGGCCTTTGTATTTGGAGGCACATGCACTAACCCCTGTTCCACCGTGCTGCCTAAAGGATTACATCACATATACCACATTTTTCGGAGTATAAGTCGCACCTGCCGAAAATGCATAATAAAGAAGGAAAACAACATATCAATCTTTATCAATCAATCTTTATTTATATAGCCCTAAATCACAAGTGTCTCAAAGGGCTGCACAAGCCACAACGACATCCTCGGTACAAAGCCCACATATATAAGTCGCACTGGAGTATAAGTCGCATTTTTGGGGAAAATTTATTTGATAAAACCCAACACCAAGAATAGACATTTGAAAGGCAATTTAAAATAAATAAAGAATAGTGAACAACAGGCTGAATAAGTGTACGTTATATGAGGCATAAATAACCAACTGAGAACGTGCCTGGTATGTTAACGTAACATATTATGGTAAGAGTCATTCAAATAACTATAACATATAGAACATGCTATACGTTTACCAAACGATCTGTCACTCCTAATCGCTAAATCCCATGAAATCTTATACGTCTAGTCTCTTACGTGAATGAGCTAAATAATATTATTCGATATTTTATGGTAATGTATTAATCATTTCACACATAAGTCGCTCCTGAGTATAAGTCTATGAAAAAAACTGCGACTTATAGTCCGACAAATACGGTACATACATATGGATACATACATATATACCGTATTTTTCGGACTATAAGTCGCAGTTCTTTTCATAGTTTGGCCGGGGGTGCGACTTATACTCAGGAGCGACTTATGTCTGGATGGTTCTTTTCCTCTTTGGTCTGGAGGACACGACGTCCACAGTTTCCAAAAACAATTTGAAATGTGGACTCGTCAGACCACAGAACACTTTTCCACTTTGCATCAGTCCATCTTAGATGAGCTCGGGCCCAGCGAAGCCGCCAGCGTTTCTGGGTGTTGTTGATAAATGGCTTTTGCTTTGCATAGTAGAGTTTTAACTTGCACTTATAGATGTAGCAACCGACTGTAGTTACTGACAGTGGGTTTCTGAAGTGTTCCTGAGCCCAGGTGGTGATATCCTTTACATACTGATGTCGCTTTTTCATGCAGTACCGCCTGAGGGATCCAAGGTCCGTAATATCATGGCTTACATGCAGTGATTTCTCCAGATTCTCTGAACCTTTTGATGATATTACGGACTGTAGATGGTGAAATCCCTAAATTCCTTGCAATAGCTCGTTGAGAAATGTTGTTCTCAAACAGTTCGACAATTTGCTCACGCATTTGTTCACAAAGCGGTGACCCTCGCCCCATCCTTGTTTGTGAACGACTGAGCATTTCATGTAAGCTGCTTTTATACCCAATCATGGCGCCCACCTGTTCCCAATTAGCCTGTTCACCTGTGGGATGTTCCAAATAAGTGTTTGCCGAGCATTCCTCAAATTTCTCAGTCTTTTTTGCCACTTGTAGCTTTTTTTTTAAACATGTTGCAGTCATCAAATTCCAAAATACGTTAAGTATTTTAGCGATCTTGTCTATTCAATTGAATATAGGTTGAAAAGGATTTGCAAATCATTGTCTTCTGTTTTTATTTACCATTTACACAACTTGCCAACTTCACTGGTTTTGCGGTTTGTACATTTCAGGGTTCTGTCCTCTGCATGTATTCTCGAAAGGGAAAATGCTTCTAATTCGCAATCCATTGTGTAAAAACGACAGCCTCTCTTGAACACATGTGCCCACATGATTTAATTGACTTTTGCATGCGACTTCAGTGAACCAGATCAGTTTACTTCATATTTGCATCACCATACTCAAAGAGTTAGGAGAGGCAGGGTGAGAAAAGGTTAAGGGTGAAAAAAAAAAAAAAAAGAGTAGCCGTGCGCTCAAGATGAAAAATGAGGAGTGACCTTTTACTGTTCAGTCCGTTGATTTTCCCATGCAGCGCCACATAAGCGCGTGACAGAGGGAATATTTGCAGCCTGTGCAACGAGGGGGGGGAACACATAACTCACAACAAGTTCTCAAAATCTGTGGTTTGTATGTGTCAAGTGGTGATGCAATTGCATGGGACTTAAAGGGCGACGTTGGGTTAAGATAATGGCCAACTCAGGTTGACGTCCTCTTCGAGAGTTGTGCAGTAATGTAATACTGTAATCACGCACTGTTGATGAATGGGATCTTGCAGCATTAGCGGTCCACTCCCTGGAGTTGTATGGCTGTCATTAACCTTCACAAACCTCCAAATTATAGCCGCCAAGGCAGCGAGCGACAAAAAGCATCTGTAGTCGCAATCTAAAAGAGAGACGAACAAAGATTGTCTGCCCGACTCGGGTAATTATCACTTTTAGAGTGGAGCTGAGATCAGGCTTTTATTCTTTCTTTTACCCTCCACATGACTTTCCATATGATTCATTCATCTTTAACGCCTTCCCAACATGGCTGGCTTTGATCCAACCGCAATGCATGGGAGGGTTGCTACCGGGCATCATGTGACCAGAATAATGGTACTTTTCTCATGACAGTTTGGACTTTGGTCTCTATTTTCCTGTGTCATTTCATGTAGAGATGTCCGATAATGGCTTTTTTGCCAATATTCGATATTGTCCAACTCTTAATTACCGATTCCGATATCAACCGATACAGATATATACAGTCGTGGAATTAACATATTATTATGCCTAATTTTGTTGTGATGCTCCGCTGGATGCATTAAACAATGTAACAAGGTTTTCCAAAATAAATCAACTCAAGTTATGGAAAAAAAAATGCCAACATGGCACTGCCATATTTATTATTGAAGTCACAAAGTGCATTATTTTTTTTAACATGCCTCAAAACAGCAGCTTGGAATTTGGGACGTGCTCTCCCTAAGAGCATGAGGAGGTGAGATGGGCGGGGTCGAGGGGGTGTATATTGTAGCGTCCCGGAAGAGTTAGTGCTGCAAGGGCTTCTGGGTATTTGTTCTGTTGTGTTTATGTTGTGCTACGGTGCGGATGTTCACCCAAAATGCGTTTGTCATTCTTGTTTGGTGTGGGTTCATATTTGTAACATTGTTAAAGTTGTTTATACGGCCACCCTCAGTGTGACCTGTATGGCTGTCGATCAAGTATGCTTTGCATTCGCTTGTGTGTGTGAAAAGCCGTAGATATTATGTGACTGGGCCGGCACGCAAAGGCAGTGCCTTTAAGGTGTATTGGTGCTCTGTATTTCTCCCTACGTCACATAGCAGCGTTTTAAAATGGCATACATTTTGAATTTATTTTGAAACCGATACCGATAATTTCCGATATTACATTTTAAAGCATTTATCGGCCGATAATATCGGCAGCCCGATAATATCGGACATCTCTAATTTCATGTCTTGGTGCTCTTATTCTGGTAGTGTTTCCTGTTTGTTCTCTGTGTTTTACAACACATTTACCTTGTGTTCCATGTTCTGCCAACACACCTGTTGCTCATTGTTAATTAGTTCTATTTAGTTTCACCTTGTTCCCTCCGTCAACGCTGATTCGTTATCTAGTATGTGCCATACTGTGCAGCTGCTTTCTGGGTTCTTCCTACGCCTGACTTACTTTAATTCTGGTACAGTATCTAATAAAGGGACTTACTTCTAGCCCTTTGCCTATATTTGTCTGTGTTCTGGGATCACGCTAACAGCATGGTCACAATTTTATTCTTGTAAGGTCCAGAAATGTTTGTGTTTCTCAAAAGTATACAACTTTTGACACAAAAATATGAAACTGTTATAAAAAATGTGTTGTGTTTTATTTGTAGCTTGTAACGCAGGTACACTATATTGCCAAAAGTATTTGGCCACCTGCCTTGACTCACATATGAACTTGAAGTGCCATCCCATTCCTAACCCTTAGGGTTCAATATGATGTCGGTCCACCTTTTGCAGCTATTACAGCTTCAACTCTTCTGGGAAGGCTGTCCACAAGGTTGCGGAGTGTGTTTATAGGAATTTTCCACCATTCTTCCAATTATTGGTGCGTTCACACACTGATCTGTCTTGAAAAATGATTGTGTTTTGCTCCCATCCCCTGTATCCTTCATCCATACTCAGTAAATTATAACCTGAGATGCTTTCTCGCACTGTTTGTCCTCTATCTTTCATATATTCTTGAAAATGTTTAATTTAAAATGTATTTAATATTCTTAATAAGTGTTTCAAGGAAAACGTGTGTAAAAGTGGAGATTTACAGCTTTTATTACATTTTTTAGGCACCATGCAACTTTCATATAATGATTCATTCGTCTTTAAAGTCTTCCTAACATCGCTGGCCTTGATCCAACCGCAATGCGTGAGAGATCTAGCAAGCATCATGTGACATCACTAGAGCAGCGATAGGACTGACCTTTGGCTTCTTCCTCGTTTACCACCATCATTAGCAGGCCAGGGTTCAGGGGCCGAGGCCATAAATCACTCTTCAAACCAGCCATGGAGGAGGAACCCGGCTCCACCGCATTAAAAGTGAAAAGAAAACACGGCCGCAGACTGACGGGGAGGCTGAAAGAAACTCCATCCATCACGAGCGAGAGAGTAAAGGGAGCGGCGGTGAAGTCGACGACGGAAAACACACCAGGCGATAATCTCGAACGTCGTTATAAATAATACCGAAAGCTGGCTAATGCCATGAAAACAGTTGTGGAGGAGGACAGAACCACCCTTGATGTTATTAGTCCGCCAAAACATCCCCGAGGACGTGAATTATAAATACTACTTTACGTCTATCAAATAAGCGATATGAGAAGGCCCTTTTTGCTCAGGAATTAGCAGACTTAATGGAATTTAATGGCTCTTCTAGATGGGTCACCAGGTCAGCTAGCGGTCAATGAGAAGTTTAAATGGAAAATGAAAGCTAGCATTCTTCTTGGAATTTTTTTTTGCAGAAACTGAATGTGAATACTGAGCGCTGCTGTCGCACAGCCAAAATACCAAAGATAAATATAATTGACTACATTATTGCTTCGTATGGTCAAAAAACAAAGTACAGAGGTACCTCAATTTATGAGCTCATTTGGTTCTAGGACCAAGCTGGTAACTCAAAACGCTCTTATCTCAAACCAGCCTGGCCTATTAAACTGAAGTGAAATCAATCTAATCTTTGCTTGCCCCCCCCAAAAAAAAACACAGTTTTAACATGTACTGCCTTGTGGTTAGAGTGTCCGCCCTGAGATCGGTAGGTCGTGAGTTCAAACCCCGGCCGAGTCATACCAAAGACTATAAAAAAAATGGGACCCATTACCTCCCTGCTTGGCACTCAGCATCAAGAGTTGGACTTGAGGGTTAAATCACCAAAAATTATTCCTGGGCGCGGCCACCGCTGCTGCTCACTACTCCCCTCATCTCCCAGGGGGTGAACAAGGAGATGGGTCAAATGCACAGGTTAATTTCACCACACATAGTGTCTGTGTGACAATCAATGGTACTTTAACTTAACTTGCCTTTTTAAAAGAAAAAGTTTATGCAAACAATGCAATAGAACAGGGGTGTCAAACGTACGGTCCGAGGGCCGAATCAGGCCGGCGAACAGGTTTTATCCGGCCCACGCGAAGAGTTTGCTAAGTATAAACATTTACCTGAAATTTTTTGAATGAAAGAAACAGCTGTTCTAAATGTGTCCACTAGATGTCACAATAGCAATTATTTGTATCTTTGTAGATGATGCTACATATGTACAAAATAAACCACATGTTTATCGAGGAAAAATAATCAAACTACATAAATAACATCCTGTAATGTGATTTTGATATCATTTTTTTTATCTTGATAGATTGAAAATGAACACCAAAGAGTTGACTGATGAACATTATCACATCATTTATTCAGAAAATATAAATAATGACAAATAATGATAGAATATTATTAACCGCCACATGTAAGTGTAAAAAATGATTTATTGTGCCGTGATTTGGCCACAATACCCAGCAATATGTTTGGAGGAGAAAAGGTGAGGCTTTTAATCCCAGGAACATCAGTCCTACCGTCAACCATGGTGGTGGTAGTATTATGCTCTGGGCCTGTTTTGCTGCCAATGGAACTGGTACTTTACAGAGAGTAAATGGGATAATGAAAAAGGAGGATTACCTCCAAATTCTTCAGGACAACCTAAAATCATCAGCCCGGAGGTTGGGTCTTGGGCACAGTTGAGTGTTCCAACAGGACAATGACCCTAAACACACGTGAAAAGTGGTAAAGGAATGGCTAAATCAGGCTAGAATTAAGGTTTTAGAATGGCCTTCCCAAAGTCCTGATCTAAACGTGTGGACAATGCTGAAGAAACAAGTTAATTGTCAGAAAACCAACAAATTTAGCTGAACTGCACCAATTTTGTCAAGAGGAGTGGTCAGAAATTCAACCAGAAGCTTGTGGATGGCTACCAAAAGCGCCTTATTGCAGTGAAACTTGCCAAGGGACATGTAACCAAATATTAACTTTTGACCCAGCAGATTTGGTCACATTTTCAGTAGACCCATAATAAATTCATAAAAGAACCAAACTTCATGAATGTTTTTTTGTGACCAACAAGTATGTGCTCCAATCACTCTATCACAAAAAAATAAGGGTTCTAGAAATGATTGGAAACTCAAGACAGCCATGACATTATGTTCTTTACAAGTGTATGTAAACTTTTGACCACAGTCTTTAAGCTAACATTTGCCATCATACAACACCAGTTGCATAAAAAAGTCAGGTATGTGAGCCACTACACTAATCCAATTGCCACATTCAGAGAGACATGGACAACATGAACAAACCTACATTTGTTTCCTATGCACCAGCATGTCACATGACATTTGTGCATGGTGATGGTTCAAATGCTTTGGAGTACATTCCACTGCAGTGCACGTGTAACTCAGGTATGAGACAAATGGGCCATTGCTTATGAGATGTTAGTTGCTAAGCTACAGAGGCATTTTGCTTGACGGCGGCCATGTTTTTCCAACCAATCTTGCTCATTTTTTGCAGACGTGTGTTTGTCAGCGCCCAAACATTTTGATACAGCTGAACACCTTAAGGTAGTTTTGTAGAACATGTTGAGCTTTGTGAAAAATGTCAAGTCAATCCGACTGCCGTGTTGTGGATTGTTTAGATCAATAATGAAACGGGCAAAAACAATAGAGGTGCATGTTTTACAAAACAAAAAAAAGTCTGCGGGCTATAGAGCGTTTTCTATTCGGGCTCCAGTACTCTGGAATGCCCTCCCGGTAACAGTTAGAGATGCTACCTCAGTAGAAACATTTAGGTCCCATCTTAAAGGGGAACATTATCACCAGACCTATGTAAGCGTCAATATATACCTTGATGTTGCAGAAAAAAGACCATATATTTTGTTAACCGATTTCCGAACTCTAAATGGGTGAATTTTGGCGAATTAAACGCCTTTCTATTATTCGCTCTCGGAGCGTTGTGACGTCACATCAGGAAGCAATCTGCCATTTTCTCAAACACATTACAAACACCGAGTCAAATCAGCTCTGTTATTTTCCGTTTTTTCGACTGTTTTCCGTACCTTGGAGACATCATGCCTCGTCGGAGTGTTGTCGGAGGGTGTAACAACACGAACAGGGACGGATTCAAGTTGCACCAGTGGCCCAAATATGCGAAAGTGGCAAGAAATTGGACGTTTGTTCCGCACACTTTACCGACGAAAGCTATGCTACGACAGAGATGGCAAGAATGTGTGGATATCCTGCGACACTCAAAGCAGATACATTTCCAACGATAAAGTCAAAGAAATCTGCGAGCGGATGAGGGTATGTCTACAGAATATATTAATTGATGAAAACTGGGCTGTCTGCACTCTCAAAGTGCATGTTGTTGCCAAATGTATTTCATATGCTGTAAACCTAGTTCATAGTTGTTAGTTTCCTTTAATGCCAAACAAACACATACCAATCGTTGGTTAGAAGGCGATCGCCGAATTCGTCCTCGCTTTCTCCCGTGTCGCTGGCTGTCGTGTCGTTTTCGTCGGTTTCGCTTGCATACGGTTCAAACCGATATGGCTCAATAGCTTCAGTTTCTTCTTCAATTTCGTTTTCGCTACCTGCCTCCACACTACAACCATCCGTTTCAATACATGCGTAATCTGTTGAATCGCTTAAGCCGCTGAAATCCGAGTCTGAATCCGAGCTAATGTCGCTATATCTTGCTGTTCTTTCAGCCATGTTTGTTTGTATTCACTATGTGACGTCACAGGAAAATGGACGGGTGTTTATAACGATGGTTAAAATCAGGCACTTTGAAGCTTTTTTTAGGGATATTGCGTGATGGGTAAAATTTAGAAAGAAACTTCGAAAAATAAAATAAGCCACTGGGAACTGATTTTTAATGGTTTCAACCCTTCTGAAATTGTGATAATGTTCCCCTTTAAAACTCATTTGTATACTCTACCCTTTAAATAGACACCCCTTTTAGACCAGTTGATCTGCCGTCTCTTTTCTGCTCTGCCCCTAATCTGGGGCACAGATTAGGTGACCACAGATGTCGTGCTAGCTATTCAAAGTCGGGACCCGGGATGGACCACTCATCTGTGCATCAGTTGAGGACGTCTCTGCGCTGCTGACTTGTCTCCACCCAAGACGATCTCCGGCTGGCCCCACTATGGACTGAACTCTCACACTATGATCTAGATCAGTGGTTCTTAACCTGGGTTCGATCGAACCCCAGGGGTTCGGCGGAGGTCAAGACACACCCGACTCATCGTGTAAATACAAACTTCTCCCTATCGGCGTATTACGGATACGGCAACAGCAGAAGTCAGACTGATTTGCAGGTGTGTAATTTCTTGTGGGTTTATGCACTGTGTTGGTTTTGTTGTTTGAACAAGGTGATGTTCATGCACGCTTCATTTTGTGCACCAGTAAAAAAAACATGGTAACACTTTAGTATGGGGAACATATTCACCATTAATTAGTTGCTTATTAACATGCAAATGAGTAACATATTGGCTCTTAACTAGTCATTATTAAGTACTTATTAATGCCTTATTCGGCATGGCATTATTATAACCCTAACCCTCAAACCCTAACCAAATAACTCTAAACTAAGTCTTTCTTACTTAGAATATGTTCCCCATACCAAAGTGTTACCAAAAACATATAACTTTGTCTTGAATTTGAAAAAAACCAACATTTTATTTTTCACTAAAGAAGGGTTCGGTGAATGCACATATGAAACTGGTGGGGTTCGGTACCTCCAACAAGGTTAAGACCCACTGATCTAGATCCACTCGACGTGTATTGCACCGGTCGCCCAAGGTTTTTCATTGTAATCCCAATGGGTTGAGTTTTTCTTGCCCTGATGTGGGATCTGAGCCGAGGATGTCGTTGTGGCTTGTGCAGCCCTTTGAGACACTTGTCATTTAGGGCTATATAAATAAACTTGGATTGATTGATTGACAAATTTCCCTCTTTTGTGTTCACGGCTCAGGCGGAGAAGAGTTATTTTATTTTCCCTGATCATTTCCTTCATCTTATTGCATTGTAAGAATTCTCCCTCCCTACGTATTTTAGTTTATTCTCTTCTTTTTGTACGATATCACTTCCTTTGAATGTCACATCTCTTGTGGTATACAGGCAAACATGCTGTGGTGTCAATCACACACACACTCATAGTAAACAAAGAGACATGGCAACGCACAGTGTGTGTGTGTGTGTGCGTGTGCGTGTGCGTGCGTGTGTGTGTGTGTGTGTGTGTTTGCATGAAGAACAGGAATAAAGACATATGCACAGTAGAATTGGATTGCAGGCAGGACTCCCAAGCCTGGCTGCAGTTTGATCTTCTTCACCGTGTCTGAAGAGCATGTTTTTCCAAAGAGAGAAATCCTGGCAGCCAGCTCAGCCAAACACTGTACATGCGTTGTCTTTATTGCGACTGTGTCTAACCATCTTTGCATTCAGAAGCATCTCCACAGCCTTCAAACCATGACAGTAAATGTTTTATTTAGTTATTAGTACGGAGTATAAAAGTCTCTGAAATTAGGATTCATAATGCACTGTATGACCATGGTGGTTTGTCTCCACCCCCCGCACCCCAAAATGGTATTTAAAACAATTTTTATCAAATAAAGTGCCTCCCCCTTACGGATTTTTTTTAATTTATTTATTTTTTAAGTAAAACAGCTTTTAGAAAAAGTTTTGATCCAACAAGAATAAATACCTTAAACTTTGTAAATTAATTTAAAAAATATAAGATTACCGTATTTTTCAGACTAAAAGGCGCACTTAAATTCCTTTCATTTTCTCAAAACTCGACAGTGCGCCTTATAACCCGGTGCGCCTAATGTACGGAATACTTTTGGTGTTGCTTACCGACCTCAAAGCTATGTTATTTGGTACATGGTGAAATGATAAGTGTGACCAGTCACACATAAGATACGTGTAGACTGCAATATGACTCAAGTAAACAACACCGACATGTTATATGTTCCATTGAAAATATAGAACATTACACACGGCGCTCAGAAATCTATCAAAATGTTTTAGTACGACTTTGGTAAGCTATGAAGCCGCACCGCTTGGTGGATTGTACCGTGCTACCACATACAAGTATTATTATGGTGTGTGTGTGTGTATAAAGTAAGACATTATCTGGTGCTTTGTTTTAAAATATTATGCAAAAGCAACATTTCTTACCTTCTGGTTCCTGCTGATCTGTATTTGGGATCTGCATAAGTCCTGAAAATTTGCACGGGGCCGTATTCGATAAGCTTCTTCTTTTCTCTATCTTCTTGTTATGGGACATTCATCTTCCGCTGTTGCCATTTCTAATATAAAGTAGCTATGAAAGCGCTAAAACATACCGGTGTAGTGAGTGTACATTATTTACTGAAGGAACTTTCGTTATTAGAGAGTTCCGGTCGGACGGTTTTTCAATGGACACATTTTTATTTATTTTTGTTATTGCACGAGTGAGCCACGGATGAGGAGATGCTGCTCCGTTATTGATTGAAGTAAAGTCTGAATGTCATTAAAACAGTTAGCTCCATCTTTTGACACTTCTTCCACTCCCGTCCTTGCACGCTACACCGCTACAACAAAGATGACGGGCAGAAAACACTGCTGAAGGTGAGCCACGTAAATAAGACCGGCCACAAAACGATGCATCCGGAAGCGACTGTCAGAAAGCGGCTTGAAGATGATCTGTAAAACATCATCTATGCAACATTTTGACCAAAGAACCACCATTACATGTTATGTAGACCAGTGGTCCCCAACCTTTTTGTATCTGTGGACCGGTCAACGCTTGAAAATTTGTCCCGCGGACCGGGGGGGGATTTTTTAAATTTTTTATAAAGAAATACAATCATGTATCCCTGCATACTGTATTGATATACATTGATATATATAGTGTATATATTGTGTTTTTATGTTGATTTAATAATAAAAAATTAAAAAAACCACCGCGGCCCGGTGGTTGGGGACCACTGATGTAGACCACAAGGAAGTCTTTTATATTTATAAAAAAATAAATAAATTATATGACCCCCTTAATTCGCCTTATAATCAGGTGTGCCTTTTGTATGAAAATAGACTTGACGAGACCCGCTCACCGGTATTGCGCCTTATAATCCAATGCGCCCTATGGTCTGGAAAATACGGTATTTTTTGTATAAAATATACACCTTTTTTTTTATTTCATTTGATGAATTTTTATTTTACTCTACTGAAATAGCTTTTTTTAGTAGATTTACACTTTTTCAGAAAAAATACCACCTCTTAATTGAAAATATCCTGCTTCATTATCCCCAGATAACGACTTTTCACTTAAAGAAATTGTTGAGAAAAAAAGTGGTGACCCTCGCACCATCCTTGTTTGTGAATGACTGAGCATTTAATGGAAGTTGCTTTTATACCCAATCATGGCACCCACCTGTTCCCAATTAGCCTCTTCACTTGTGGGATGTTCCAAATAGGTGTTTGATGAGCATTCCTAACCTTTTCAGTCTTTTTTGCCACTTGTGCCAGCATTTTTTAAACACGTTGCAGGCATCAAATTCCAAATGAGCTAATATTTGCAAAAAATAACAAAGTTTACCAGTTCGAACGTTAAGTATCTTGTCCTTGCAGTCTATTCAATTGAATATAGGATTTGCAAATCATTGTATTCTGTTTTTATTTACCATTTACACAATGTGCCAATTTCACTGGTTTTGGGTTTTGTACTTGCTTTTTAAAAAACTAACAAAACATACAGTAACTGTTGTCTAGAAAAAGTAATATTTTATTCATTTGTGCCGTACATATTTGACTTCCCCCAAAAAATATTACTACTGTATTTAAAAAAAAAAAAAAAAAAAAGTTTTATTAATTTGTTTTCCATGCTTGGCAGAGTGTCCCTACACTGCTTCATAATTAAGAGTGTCATGCATTGGTTTCCATGCTTGCATGCCTATTGCCCCACATTTCCCCCCTCCTGATGTCACTCCTTTCTTCTAGTCCTCAGCTTTAGGATGTGTTTCTTAAAGTGGATTAGGCTGTGTGTGTTTTTGCATGGGGGCGGGTGGATATTGTCGTATGAGTTCAAGAGGAGGGGTTTTAAAAGAAGGAGATTTGTATAAGCTGAGGGGCGAAAACGAAGATGGTGAAGTAGGCGTCTGTGGGGAGAACACTCCTAAGGAAATGGGTTATACTTGTATAGCGCTTTTCTACCTTCAAGGTACTCAAAGCGCTTTTTCCACATTCACCCATTCACACACACATTCACACACTGATGGCGAGAGCTGCCATGCAAGCCCTTAACCACGACCCATCAGGAGCAAGGGCATACTTGCCAACCCTCCCGAATTTTCCGGGAGACTCCCGTAATTCAGCGCCTCTCCTGAAAACCTCCTGGGACAAATACTCTCCCAAAAATCTCACGATTTTCAGCCGGAGCTGGAGGCCACGCCCCCTCCAACTCCATGCGGACCTGAATGAGGACATCCTTTTTTCACGACGGGAGGACAACATAGTGACAAGAACTAAATCATCCAGACAAGAGATAAATTGTATTATTATGTTTATCTTACCTAAAAATAGATGTATTTATTAATTTAAAAAAAAAAAAAAAACGAAATAAATGTTTACTATATTTTGCTAAAAACATCAAAATTAATTGTATTTTTATTTGTATTTTTTCTGACTCCTTATTACATCCAGGCATTAGAATTATACATTAAAATAAACATTTGAAATAATTCATTTTAAATTATCATAATAATTCATTTAAAATGACCATATTTAATTATTAAAATAATTGCTTGTTTATCAACAACTTTAGCATTTAATTCATTACATTTTGAAGCTCTCAGAAGCCAAGTTATGTTATATTCCTTAATATTTATTTATGCAAGTTTGAAGTATCAATTATCTAAACACAGTTTTATTTGCATATTTTCAGGATGTATATATATATATATATATATATACCGTATTTTCCGCACTATAAGGCGCACCTAAAAACCACAATTTTTCTCAAAAGCTGACAGTGCGCCTAATAACCCGGTGCGCTTTATTACGATTCATTTTCATAAAGTTTCGGTCTCGCAACTTCGGTAAACAGCCGCCATCTTTTTTCCCGGTAGAACAGGAAGCGCTTCTTCTTCTACGCAAGCAACCGCCAAGGAAAGCACCCGCCCCCATAGAACAGGAAGCGCTTCACCCGCCCCCATAGAACAGGAAGCGCTTCACCCGCCCCCGGAAGAAGAAGAAAAAACGCGCGGATATCACCGTACGTTTCATTTCCTGTTTACATCTGTAAAGACCACAAAATGGCTCCTGCTAAACGATCCGGTTCATAAAAAGACGCAATCTCTCCATCCGCACACGGATTACTACCGTATTTCACAGCAACTGAACCGCACTGTGGAACGGGAGCACGTACGGTGAATATTCGCTCCACAGGGAATGAGAAGTCATCCTTCACTGTGGTTCTAGCTTGCCATGCTAACTTCCACTCATGGTGATATTCAAAAGGAAGACCTTGCCAAAAGAGACCTTTCCAGCCGGCGTCATCATAAAAGCTAACTCGAAGGGATGGATGGATGAAGAAAAGATGAGCGAGTGGTTAAGGGAAGTTTACGCGAAGAGGCCGGGTGGCTTTTTTCACACAGCTCCGAAGGCGAACACACCTTCACTAAGACGGGCAGACAGCCTCGGACGACATACGCCAACATCTGCCAGTGGATCATAAATGCCTGGGCAGATATTTCGGTCACAACTGTGGTCCGAGCTTTCCGGAAGGCAGGATTCACAGAACAACAGCGACACTGACTCCCGATGACTTCTACGAGACGGAACCGGCCATTTTGGATCCCACGCTTGCGCAATTTTTCAATTCGGACACCGAAGACGAAGAATTCGAAGGATTTACGAATGAAGAATAACTTCAGAAGGTGAGCGCTATGTTTATTTTGTGTGTTGTGACATTAACGTTCGAGCAATATTATGTTACTATTGCTCTACACCATTTTGAATTTTACTATGTTTGTGATTGCACATTTGCGTACATTTTGGGACAGAGTTGTTAGAACGCTGGTTTTCAATATATTATTAAAGTTTGACTGAACTATCTGACTGTTTTTTTGACATTCACTTTAGCGCAGCGTTTTTTTGACATTCACTTTAGCGCAGCGTAGGCGCGGCTTTTAGTCCGGGGCGGCTTATTGGTGGACAAAATTATGAAATATGTAATTCATAGAAGGTGCGGCTAATAATCCGGTGCGCCTTATAGTGCGGAAAATACGGTATATATATATATATGAAATACTTGACTTGGTGAATTCTAGCTGTCAATATACTCCTCCCCTCTTAACCACGCCCCCAACCACGCCCTGCCCCACCCCCGACCACGCCCCCACCCCCCAACTCTCGAAATCGGAGGTCTCACGGTTGGCAAGTATGAGCAAGGGTGAAGTGTCTTGCTCAAGGACACAACGGACGTGACTAGGATGGCGGAAGCTGGGGATCGAACCAGGAACCCTGAAGTTGCTGGGACGGCCGCTCTACCAACCGAGAATGACCTTTGTAGGTGAGGAAGATACAGAAGGGAGGGAGTTGAAGGGAATGAAGACAAAGCAGTGCAAAACACCTTAATAGAGTTGTACGGTATACCGGTATTAGTATAGTACCGCGATACTAATGAATCATATTCGGTACTATACCGCCCCTGAAAAGTACCGGTCTGCCACGGCCCCCTGCACCCTCGTCGTCATCACGTCACGACATTACTGGTTTACGAGCAGACGAGCATGTTCGGCAGCGCACAATCACGGAGTACTTACGAACAGACACAGTGTGTAGACAGAAAAGGGAGAACGGATGCATTTTGGCTTAAAAACTAAAGATAAAGGTGAAGTTATAACACTGATATGCCCTCAGGAAGAGGTGCTTTAAGACATGGCTAGCTAGCCACATTTGACAGTGTTTTAGCTACTTCTAAATCACTAATCCTCGCCTCCATGGCGACAAATAAAGTATGTTTCTGACAAGTATCATCCCTGCAGGACGAGGAATAGCTAAACATGCTTCACTACACACCGTAGCTCACCCGCATCAAAATGTAAACAAACGCCATTGGTGGATCTACACCTAACATCCACTGTAATGATACCAAGTACAGGAGCGTATCTAGTGGATACTACTATGATTACGTCGATATTATTTGGCATCACAACATCTTCTTTCGTTTTAAAAAAAATTATATTATATTTATAAACACAGGAAATATGTCCCTGGACACATGAGGACTTTAAATATGACCAATGTATGATCCTGTAATGACTTGGTATCCGATTGATACCCAAATTTGTGGTATCATCCAAAACTAATGTAAAGTATCAAACAACAGAAGAATAAGTGATTATTACATTTTAACAGAAGTGTAGATAAAACATTTTAAAAAAGAGAAAGTAAGCAGATATTAACAGTAAATGAACAAGTAGATTGATAATTCATTTTCTACCACTTGTCCTTAATAATGTTGACAAAATAATAAAATGGAAAATGACACAATATGTTACTGCATATGTCAGCAGCTAAATTAGGAGCCTTTTTTTGCTTACTTACTAATATAAGACAAGTTATCTTGTATGTTCACTATTTTATTTAAGGACAAACTCGCAATAAGAAACATATGTTTAATGTACACTAAGATTTTTTTGTTCAAATAAAGCCAATAATGCCATTTTTTGTGGTGCCCTTTATTTAGAAAAGTACCGAAAAGTACTGAAAAATATCAAAATAATTTTGGTACCAAATTATTGGTATCGGGACAACACTCCACCTAAATTCCTTTAACCAAACCAAACATACCAAGTGGGAACACATCCTATCTTTAGCGTTCCAATCTGTGTCATTATGCTTATTGAATGAGCCTCCACTATCTATTCAATGGTTCCACATATGACTGGCGCAGGCACAAAAGGACCCTTTTTTTTTTTTTTTCCGACAATGGCGCAAGGGCGACACACAAATTAAAACGAGATGTCGCCCACTCGACCTGAATGACCCCGGCAGCAAGTCAAAGACGACGCTGCACGCTTGATGGACTCCTTTTCTTTCTTTTCACCGTCATCTGTCGCGTGGCACTTAAATACGTATAAATGCATCAACATGACACACTGAGCGATAACATCTCAATGGCGTCTGAGGGGCTCAGCCATCCAGGAACATACACCCTCTGTCAATCTGCATAAAACAAGCTGAGCGTAAAGCCTCCTAAGCCTTCCGCGGTCCCCACACTACTTCCACCATGTCTCTTCTTAGAGAGGATGTCATCAACTAAAGTCACTGGAGCCTGGTGTGTGTGTGTGTGTGTGTGTGTGTGTGTGTGTGTGTGTGTGTGTGTGTGTGTGTGTGTGTGTGTGTGTGTGTGTGTGTGTGTGTGTGTGTGTGCCCTTCTTCAGACATCAAGAAGGAAAAGTAGCTTCCATATGAGGAGGTGTGAACAAGTTAGGACATAAATCATGGTCCCAATACAGAAAAACCATTGCATCTAATAGAGAATGTCTCATTTGCACCCCTGGTGGTGAAATCCATCAAAATTAGGGTGGTCCCAAAAAGGAGGGATTTTTCAAATTGACTGTGTGTCGGTTTTAAAAGTGCTCCCCCTCTGGTCAACATATGAAATAACAAGTATGTGTAAAAAAAAATTGAAGTGCGCCCCCTTTGGCCAACATATGTGTGTGTAAAGAATTGAAATGTGCCCCCTTTGGCTAAAAAAAGTAATTAAAATAAATATGCATATAGAGACATAGAAAATAATGAAGATTAAAAACCAATTACAAACAAAAAATGTAAAAATGTAAAAAAATACATTAACTAAAAGCAGTCTTTTTCTCACAATGTGTCGACTTATTTCTTATAAAATTGGGAACGATTTCTCACATTCTTTCTGTTTCTGTAATATTGCAATATTTTCTCGTAATATTATTACTTTTTAAAGGCAAAATGGTGACATTTCTCATAAAATTCTGACTTTTATCACAATATTGCCAATTTTGTTGTTGTTCTTGTAAAATAGTGACATTTTTTGAGTAAAACGATGACTTTTGTCATAATTTTGCCAAGTAAAATTCTGATAATTATTATAATGTTGCCAACATTTTTAAAGTTTTCTTATAAACTTGTGACTTTTGTAGAGTAAAATTACGACTCTTCTCAAAAAAATTGCCAACATTTTAAGCTTTTCTTGTAAAATTGTGACTGTTATTGAGTAAAATTCCAACTTTTATCATAATATTGCACAAATGTTCAGTTTTTCTTGTAAAAACTTTGACTTGCCTTGAGTAAAATTATGACTTTTATTATCATACTGCCAAAATTCTAAGTTTTTCTTGTGAAATTCCAACTAATTTTTCACAACAAATTTTTATATTTACATAGTTTGTATATATTATTAATGTTGCAATATATATCTAGAAAGGGTGGTCCTAAAGGGGTAGGCATTTTTCTCAGGTCTCAAGAAGGTAAGAAATACAAGAGTGCGTGTGTGTGTGTGTGTGTGTGTGTGTGTGTGTGTGTGTGTGTGTGTGTGTGTGTGTGTGTGTGTGTGTGTGTGTGTGTGTGTGTGTGTGTGTGTGTGTGTGTGTGTGTGTGTGTGTGTGTGTGTGTGATTCATTCAATGCACTAACAGAAGGACAAGAATGATGAAATGTTAAATGACATACTTCCCAGAATTGTTCATCTATTGACTGTCGGTTGTGAGGAGAAACATCTCCACCACAATCATGGCTGACGACTAAAATAATAAAGAAATGTGGGCTTTCTCACTCTCTCAGCAAAGGCGAAGCACGCCCGACCACATGCCTGGTTATGCCAGAATGTGTGCCCCCCCCAGACGTTATTTTGCAGTGGTTTAATACAAATCACCAAAAAAATGAAATTACATTGAAACACTTCAGGGTGTTGTTATGTCTGCATAAATGGAATGGGTTATTTCTTTAAAAATATTTGTTTAAACTAAAAGTAGTTTTCCTTCAATAAAAAAATTATTTATATATATATATATATATATATATATATATATATATATATATATATATATATATATATATATATATATATATATATAAAATATTACTTCCCCCCTCCAAAATAAAATATTTTTTTTTTGTTTTCCCAGTAAGAAATGACTTTTTGATATATTTTTTATTTTTATAATAAAAATTTTGTCCATGTGATCAGCAGCAAACTTTAGACGAGCCTTAAGGTGTCGCCTCTGGAGCAAGGGCTTTCTTCTTGCATGGTAGCCTCTCAGTCCATGGCAATGCAAAACACGCTTGACTGTGGACACTGACACCTGTGTTCCAGCAGCTTCCAATTCATTGCAGACCTGCTTTTTGGTGGTTCTCCATTGAATTGATCATACTGACCAATTTTCTCTCAGCAGCAGGTGATAGCTTGCCTTTTCTTCCTGATCGTGGCAGTGACAAAACTGTGCCATGCACTTAATACTTACTAACAATTGGCTGCACAGTTGCTCTTGGGACCTTTAGCTGCTTTGAAATGACTCCAAGTGACTTTCCTGACTTGTTCAAGTCAATGATTCGTTTTTTCAGATCTGTGCTGAGTCTTTGACTTTCCCATTGTCGCGTTTGTAACCGAGTCTCATGACTGCATCACATGAGCTCTATTTAAATGGGCTCAGAAGTCAACGGGTGTCGTCAATCATAATCACTCACATGAAGTTAAGAGGCCAAGCCATGAAGCTAATTTGATTTGATTGTAACTTTTCTACATCACCAAACTTGATAATGTATGTTGCTGTATGTATACTTTTGACCCAGCAGATTTGGTCACATTTTTAGTAGACCCATAATAAATTCATAAAAGAACCAAACTTCATGAATGTTTTTTGTGACAAACAAGTATGTGCTCCAATCACTCCATCACAACAAAATAAGAGTTGTTGAAATGATTGGAAACTCAAGACAGCCATGACATTATGTTCTTTACAAGTGTATGTAAACTTTTGACCACGACTGTATATATACATATATACATACATGTACAAGTATATTTTTCAGTGTAATTCTAATATATTCTATACCAAAAACATTGTTTTTTTTAGTATGCAATACTAAACTATGACTAAAATGTTTTTTTGTTTTTTTTAATATAATTATTCGGCTGAATTATGTTGCTAAAATGATTTTTTTTACTTTTCCCAGTAAGAAATTACTTTAAAAATATATATATTTTGGAGTTTTATGATATCACTTAATTTAAAAGAAAAGCAATTTTCCCCTGAAGAAATACAACTATTTTATTTTTAAATATTATATTCCCCTCTCCATAAATAAAATAAAGGTTTAAAATAAATTACATTTTCCCCAAAGCAAAATTATATATGTATTGTATATATAAAATATATTATATTTGTTAAAAAAAGAAAAGAAAAAGTCCCTTAATATACACATTTATTACTGTTATATTGTGAGTTCTCTTTAACAAATCTGAGTCTCTCTGAAGTTATGATTTTTTTTCTAAATAAACAATATATTTAAGAATTTTAACTGAAAACTGTTTCCTAATAAAATTAAAATAAATAAATAAATACTTCATTCTTATACCATTACAGCCTTTTCTTGAATATGTATGACTTTAAAGAAAGAAAAACAAAGATTTTAGTAAATATATACTGTATATGTATTTGTTTCTAAATATCAAATGTGTGGTTTTTGGGTTTTTTTTAATATGGGGGGACAAATATTTTATTCTAATATGATTTTGAGTTTAATTTCAAACATGCATATATGGTTACACTGGACCGCATCTCATGTTCACAATTACGCAATTCAACAAGTCCAAAAAGGAGTCAAAAGAAGCAGAACTTAGTAGAAGGGAGCATTTATTTGAAAAAAATGTTTTTCCCTTCAAAAATGTCTCCAGAGAAGTAAAGAAAAATAAATAAATCAGCCCAGCCCCCTAAAAATAAGATATACTTGTGACTTAATGCTCTGTAATTTACAACATGTGGCCCTAATGACCTATTGTACTAACAATATAGAGTACATATTTTGCGTACTCTCCATCACTGCAGGAGATGTCAGCTTTGCTTAAAGCCGTCTTCATCAAATATGGCTTGAAGTTTCCTACAATTGGAGCGTCACGTTGCACACAAACATGCAATATAACTCTCATATACACAAAGTGGCCTGAGGCTGTGGCTTATTGGCAAGAATCAATAGAGAATTTTATATTTTTGCAAGGTTTTTTTCTGACATTGGATCAGCAGCCATTCTCCCAAGAGAGAGATTCTGGTCATGGTTTAATTTTGAAGTCAATTAGAGTTGAATGCAAGTCTGCAAGGCAGCTCATTTAAGCAGCTCCCGCTTGGCAAAAACAGATCAATGCCACGGGAATCAAATGAATCAGATTTATTTTTAAAGATGTATTTACAGCTCACAATGAGGTCATGTAGTGCAGTGACGTACTGTATATGTTCACGTCTCTGTCTCGACACCCGTCAGCTGCTTTAAAGAGACTACAACACGACCGTAGCATACAAATTAAAACTAATAAAAAAATATGACTGATATTTTATTTTTCTTTATTTTTTCTTTAAACATTATGTATTTTTTCTCCACAACGAAAAAGTACAATCTTTTTTTTTTTATGGCTAAAACAATAAGACATACGCTTTTGCTTCTTCCTGCTCCCTTTCGGAGACATTAAATGTTTGTTATTTTTTTTCCTTTGAAAAATTACCATTGTTTTTTGCTTGTTTTTCTACAAATTATTATTTTTTATGTTTTATTTTTCTTTGTTGCACATATACATATATACATATATGTATATACATATATATACATGCACATATATATATATTTATATATATATATATATATATATACACACACACATACATACATATATACATACATATACACATATATACACACATATATACACGTATACACACACACACATATATATATATATATATATACACGTATACACACATATATACACACATATACACACATATATACACACGTATACATACATACATATATATATATATATATAAATACACACACATATATATATATAAATACACACACACACATATATATATATGTGTATGTATATATATATATATATATATATATATATATATATATATATATATATATATATATATATATATATATATATATATATATATATATATATATATCAGTGTTTCCCACACATTAATTTATTTGTTGGCGGCCCGCCACGAAAGAATTACGTCCGCCACAAATGGATTTTTCGGCTTTTGACTCACTCAACCGCTCATAAAAGCAATGGGACTCTGTCTGTGAATGTACCTTGTAGTTACAACTCCGGTGCAGTAGGTGGCGGTAGCCTACTATGCATTGTAACTCCCCCAATAGCACTTAATTCACCTGGTGGGCCAGGAGAAGAAGAAGACGGCGGAGTAAAAGAACGGACCGACCGGATCAAAATACGAGGGTAATATACGTTGTAGGTAGATAAGTTATAGCTGCATCGCTCGCGGCTCGTCATATATTTAACGTTAATCCGCGATTTCACCGAGCGTTTCACTCACGGTGAGCAGCCTGACGCTGCTTCATTAACACCGCCGCTGTCACGTCACGTGTTACCATACCGACGAGCTAACTTGTCCAGGTTATAACCCTGTTGTCAATAAACACACGTGGAGACGGTGCTTCAGATACTGCATTAATAATGAAGCTAAATTGTCCACTGTCCACTGCAGCATGTGAATGCAATGAAAAGAATAAAATCTGAGCCAACCAGCTGTTAAAATGTTGTCCAGGTTAATGTTTTGGCCATTAAAGGCCCTTCATTTCAAGATTTCAACTCTGATCGGGCTTTAAACAGGTGGCTGACCTGTTCAGATGGGTGTAACTCAGGGGTGCTCACACTTTTTCTGCAGGCGAGCTACTTTTCAATTGATCAAGTCGTGGGGATCTACCTCATTCATATATATAATTTATATTTACTTATTTATGAAATATATGTTTTTGTTAACAAGTTAAAGGTGTTTAATGATAATGCAAGCATGTTTAACACATATAGTTAATATTGTTAATAAATTAAAGGTGTGTAATGATAATACAAGTATGTTTAATACATATAGTTAATATTGTTAACAAGTTAAAGGTGTTTGAAGATAATACAAGCATGTTTAACACATATTGTTAATAAATTAAAGGTGTTTAATGATAATACAAGTATGTTTAATACATATAGTTAATATTGTTAACAAGTTAAAGGTGTTTAAAGATAATACAAGCATGTTTAACACATATAGTTAATATTGTTAACAAGTTAAAGGTGTTTAAAAATAATACAAGCATGTTTAACACATATAGATTCCTTTCTTTCATGAAGACAAGAATATAAGTTGGTGTATTACCTGATTGTGATGACTTGCATTGATAGGAATCAGACAGTGGTGCTGATAACGTCCGCATTTTCGAATGGAGGAGAAAAAAAGTCCTCCTTTCTGTCCAATACCACATGAAAGTGGTTGATTTTTGGCATCTTATTTGTCCAGCTTCTGTACTCCTTTGTATACACTTTACAAGAAATACATTGTCGGCAAACTCCGTAGCTTGCTAGCTTGTGCACGCCAGCTTTCTGAGACTCTTATTTTGTTAGCGCAACTGTGCAGTCGGTCTTTGGAGTTTTGACGACAGGTACGGCGCCAGAGTCTGTTGAAATAAAGTGTTTCTCGCCTTCCTGTCGGTAATTTTAATGAGCTAAATATGTACATAAAGTGTTGTACTTATATTCCAACTCCGCGTTCTTCTTGGTCATCGCCGCTGCCGCCGTCACCCCCCGCCCCCCGACCACACCACCACAAATAGATGCCTGTCCTGTGGGAAACACTGTATATATATATATATATATATATATATATATATATATATACATATATACACACACGAATACATACACACATATACATGCATATGCGTTTATACACATACACACATACACACATTATATATGTACAAGCATATATATTATACATATGTGTGTATTTACAAATACATATTTTATATATTTTTAATATTGTTTTTAATTTTTTATATTTATTGGTGAAAAATAAAATAACCTAACATTTTTCTTGAGGAAAAAAAAAAATTATTCAAAAATATTCTGTGTAATTGTAATATATTCTATGCCGAAAATAAACTACGACTAATGTCGTGTTTTTTTTTTAAATGGAATTATTCGGCTGACTTATTTTCCTGATATGCCTTTTTTCTTATCCTAAAAATACATGTTTTTCTGTTAAAAAAAATGTAAACGTTTTCTTGTACTGTATTTGTTTTTAAGACCTCAGCAAAAAAAATGTTGCAATCAATATGGCTTGAAAACACATTTGACTTTTTGTTGAAGAAATATCACATTGTTAAAAATAATTATTTAAGAAAAAAATATTTTTGCTCAAATTAATTGCAAAAACAATTGAAAACAGGCTGTAACAGGGCCACCAATTTCTGATGCCTGCCTCAAGAAGAACTGGCTGCTATTAGCGTGGCTACAACATATCACACTGCAAAGACCTTTGCGTGTAACAATACAAATAAAAAGTGCTTTTCTGAGTAAAAAACAAACAAAAAAAAACATGAAAGCAGAAAGCATGTCAATTAAAACGTGAAAAGCACTGCTCCAGGTCAGGATTGATCCAGCTACAACAGCCCTGACTGTTTATTGACAGATCTCCAGCACTGTTCAGCTATACAGAAACCCAGAGGCCACTTTACTGGCCCCCATGAGCCCTTCTTCACTCACATACAAATACCTTGTGCACTTCTGTGAAAGGTAGCACACAATATTGCCTCACCGCTACTGCCAGCTCTGCTTTTCTCATCAAAAAAGTGCACGAAAAGTCGAATATTTATTCTCGGTCTGATATTTCAGTCTGACAAAGTTTGTTTATTTCAAAATGGAACAAACAACACAATGTTTTAATGCCACGTGGCAGCTAAAGACTGCTGAATGTAATTGAGCCGTTTATTTCCGTAAGCTGCAAAGAGGATGGATGTAAGCGATAATTGGAGGACGGTGGCAAAAATACATTAGCAAAGATGCATTAAAGAAGGGGTCTCGTTTTTTTAGGTTTTTTAGAGCTGTTCCGATCACAGTTTTATATTTCTGATATCGGTCATCCACGAGTGAGATAGGCCGATACCAATGCAGATACTGACCACAGGTATGAATTGTACATTTTAAAATGTATTTATGGTAAGTGCTATTGACAGTTGAACAATATCGACACAATAACCAAACAAAAGCAAAACCCAAAACCGGTGAAGTTGGCACGTTGTGTAAATGGTAAATAAAAACAGAATACAATGATTTGCAAATCCTTTTCAACCTATATTCAATTGAATAGACTGCAAAGACAAGATTCTTAACGTTCGAACTGGAAAACTTATTTTTTGCAAATATTAGCTCATTTGGAATTTGATGCCTGCGACGTGTTTCAAAAAGCTGGCACAAGTGGCAAAAAAGACTGAGAAAGTTGAGGAATGCTCATCAAACACTTATTTGGAACATCCCACGGGTGAACAGGCTAATTGGGAACAGGTGGGTGCCATGATTGGGTAAAAAAGAAGCTTCCATGAAATGCTCAGTCATTCATAAACAAGGATGGGGTGAGGGTCACCACTTTGTGAACAAATGCGTGAGCAAATTTGTCAAATAGTTTAAGAACAACATTTCTCAACAAGCTATTTCAAAGAATTTAGGGATTTCACCATCGACGGTCCGTAATATCATCAAAAAGTTCAGATATTCTGGAGAAATCACTGCACATAAGCGATGATATTACGGACCTTCGATCACTCAGGCGGTACTGCATCAAAAAGCGATATCACCACATGGGCTCAGGAACACTTCAGAAAACCACTGTCAGTAATTACAGTTTGCCGCTACATCTGTAAGTGCAAGTTAAGACTCTACTATGCAAAGCCAAAGCCATTTATCAACAACACCCAGAAACGCTGCCAGCTTCGTTGAGCCCGAGCTCATCTAAGATGGACTGATGCAAAGTGGAAAAGTGTTCTGTGGTCTGACGAGTCCACCTTTCAAATTGTTTTTGGAAACTGTGGACGTCGTGTCCTGCGGACCAAAGAGGAAAAGAACCATTCGGATTGTTATAGGTGCAAAGTTCAAGAGCCAGCTTCTGTGATGGTATGGGGGTGTATTAGTGCCCAAGGCATGGGTAACTTACACATCTGTGAAGGCACCATTAATGCTGAATGGTACACACAGGTTTTGGAGCAACATATGTTGCCATCCAAGCAACGTCTTTTTCATGGACGCCCCTGCTTATTTCAGCAAGACAATGCCAAGCCACATGTTACAACAGCGTGGCTTCATAGTAAAAGAGGGTGAGTACTAAACTGGCCTGCCTGTAGTCCAGACCTGTCTCCCATTGAAAATGTGTGGCGCATTATGAAGCCTAAAATACCACAACGGAGAACCCGGACTGTTGAACAACTTAAACTGTACATCAAGCAAGAATGGGAAATAATTCCACCTGAAGAGCTTCAAAAATTGGTCTCCTCAGTTCCCAAACGTTTACTGAGTGTTGTTAAAAGGAAAGGCCATGTAACACAGTGGTAAAAATGCCCCTGTACCAACTTTTTTTACAATCTGTTGCTGTCGTTAAATTCTAACTTAATGATTATTTGCAAAAAAACAAACAAAGTTGGAACATTCAATATCTTGTCTTTGCAGTCTATACAATTGAATATAAGTTAAAAAGGATTTGCAAATTATTGTATTCTGTTTTTATTTACGATTTACACAACGTGCCAACTTCACTGGTTTTGGGTTTTGTACTACTAATTTAAATCAGTTGGTTTTTGCCTTCAAAGTCTTCCTGTGTCCAGGGAATTATTCATCCATCCATCCATTTTCTACCGCTTATTCCCTTTGGGGTCGCTGGAGCCTATCTCAGCTACAATCGGGCGGAAGGCGAGGTACACCCTGGACAAGTCGCCACCTCATCGCAGGGCCAACACAGATAGACAGACAACATTCACACTCACATCCACACACTAGGGCCAATTTAGTGTTGCCAATCAACTTATCCCCAGGTGCATGTCTTTGGAAGTGGGAGGAAGCCGGAGTACCCGGAGGGAACCCACGCAGTCACGGGGAGAACATGCAAACTCCACACAGAAAGATCCCGAGCCCGGGATTGAACCCAAGACTACTCAGGACCTTCGTATTGTGAGGCAGATGCACTAACCCCTCTGCCTCACTGAGTTTGTAAACAAACACAACAACAAAAATGATTTTGAGAAAATGAAAATATTGGATCATATACTGATATCGCCAATATCGACACCACCGATTTATGGATCGATCCGATCCTCTTCTTTCGTGTGGCATACTGAATGTAACAAAGCTGACACGGCAACAGTTGTTACATTATCCTCTCTCTAACTCTTATTAATTTACTTGTTACTTTTACAGTTGATATCTGCTGTAAAAAATTACTAAGCACTTATTTTTTTATGTTTCAAGCTAGGTTAACTTAGTTAGTAAAACATACTCAGTGGTCTAGTGGTTAGAGTGTCCGCCCTGAGATCGGTAGGTTGTGAGTTCAAACCCCGGCCGAGTCATACCAAAGACTATAAAAATGCCACCCATTACCTCCCTGCTTGGCACTCAGCACCAAGGGTTGGAATTGGGGGGTTGAATTACCAAAAAGTATTCCCGGGCGCGGCCACCGCTGCTGCTCACTGCTCCCCTCACCTCCCAGGGGGTGATCAAGGGTGATGGGTCAAATGCAGAGGACAAATTTCACCACACCTAGTGTGTGTGTGACAATCATTGGTACTTTAACTTAACTTATTCTCGGTGTGTAACATGTTTGGTATGGTCCTCCATTGATGATGGTACTTGACAATGATACTTAAGATACTAAAACATGCAGTTTATTTGCCGTAATAGAGGTGTTTATGATTAGTGTCGGGGAGCGGCTCCACACGGTGTAAGTAAACACATTATTTGCTGCTCGCCGCTTGTCAGTCAGTGAAGATCGGCATGTGTGGTCGTCGTTAAAAGGCATTAATCAACAATTGCCGATCACATACTTTTTCACGAAAATTGGCATATACTAGAGATGTCCGATAATATCGGCCAATAAATGCTTTAAAATGTAATATCGGAAATTATCGGTATCGGTTTCAAAAAGTAAAATGTATGACTTTTTAAAACTCCGCAGTATGGAGTGGTATACGGAGTCTCCCGATTTTCCCGGGAGACTCCCGAATTTCAGTGCCCCTCCCGAAAATCTCCCAGGGCAACCATTCTCCCGAATTTCTCCCGATTTCCACCCAGACAACAATATTGGGGGCGTGCCTTAACGGCACTGCATTTACGTGTCGGCCCAATCACATAATATATACGGCTTTTCACACACACTAGAGAATGCAATGCATACTTGGTCAACCACCATACAGGTCACACTGAGGGTGGCCGTATAAACAACTTTAACACTGTTACAAATATGCGCCACACTGTGAACCCACACCAAACAAGAATGACAAACACATTTCGGGAGAACATCCACACCGTAACACAACAGAACAAATACCCAGAACCCCTTGCAGCACTAACTGTTCCGGGACGCTACAATATACACCCCCCGCTACCCTCTACCCCTACCACTCACACCACCTCAAACCCGCCCACCTCAACCTCCTCATGCTCTCTCAGGGAGAGCATATCCCAAATTCCAAGCTGCTGTTTTGAGGCATGTTAAAAAAAAAATAATGCACTTTGTGAATTCAATAACAAATATGGCAGTGCCATGTTGGCATTTTTTTACATAACTTGAGTTGATTTATTTTGGAAAACCCTTGTTACATTGTTTAATGCATCCAGCGGGGCATCACAACAAAATTCGGCATAATAATGTGTTAATTCCACAACTGTATATATCGGTATCGGTTGATATCGGAATCGGTGATTAAGAGTTGAACAATATCGGAAATCGGCAAAAAAGCCATTATCGGACATCTCTAGCATATACCTCTTTTTTCTTTTTTTTTTTACAAGTGCAGTTCAGCCCAAGTGTGAACGCCATAAAGATCACCACAGACCAATACAGAAATGGCAGCAAAACACATCAGACGGTGCGTTTGATTCCCATTTGGCTAAACATTGTCCATCTGTAGCCAATAAAAGCTGGAAAACAACACAACTGAAGGACAGCTGTCACGTCCGCAATTAAAGTGAAAAACAACATCCATTTTGACGTAGTAAAAACAGACGTACAACGGAGAGGGAGAGGCGATCCGGTCTTTAATGAATTTTAGAGGCGGAACAGAACAAGATGACATGGCCTGATAAGAAAAAGGAGAAGAAAACAAGGGCTTGGGCTGGAACGGTGGGAGACTAATAGAAAGATAGCGGAAAAGCAGCCTCTCCTGTTGAGACTGGGTCATGGCAAGATAAGGACAGCCAGCTGACGCTTCAACTTGCCAATGCTCTTTTTTTGGTAACCACATCCCTTATCAACACACAAATAGGAACACAAACAAACTGCATCCATTCGATGTCGACTCCCGAGTCCTTGCTTTATGAGTCACACAGCTTCATGCTGCAGTGTAAGTCAGAGTGGGGCTCTGGAATGGCTCTAATCACAGTAAGTGCTTCTGCAAATAAAAAAAATAGCAGGAGAACACATCAATGGCAGCTTTAAACGGCCTGACGTGAAGGAAGTCATGGGCGATATTGGCCTAAAAGTGAAATCTATTATTATTTTTTCAAAAAAATTCAACTTACTATTTTTTCCGATTTTTTTCCCCTACTTTTTAGAGAAACCAATAAAAACAAACAACAAAAATAATTTTTTTGAACAAAAACTATTTGTTTGAAAGGACACTGTATACACGGCATCTCACTGAATTAGAATAATTCCCAAAGGAAGCTCTTTATTTAGTTATTTGAAAATTGTTGCATAAAAAGTAACGGTACACAAAAATGTTGGTTTGGTACGTACCTCGGTTTAGAGGTCACAGTTCGGTTCATTTTCGGTACAGTAAGAAAACAAGAAAATATAAATGTTTTGGTTATTTATCAACAATGGCATAACATACATACACACACAGGGTCCATTGCCAGGGTTAATGTGGTCAACATATATAAAATAAAAACTAAATAAGATAAGGCTCAGAATGGTTTATTAACAAAACCTTTCTACATATAAAGTGCTTTTTTTGATTGATTGAGACTTGTATTAGTAGATTGCACAGTACAGTACATATTCCGTACAATTGACCACTAAATGGTAGCACCCCAATAAGTTTTTTAACTTGTTTAAGTCGGGGGCCACGTTAATCAACATCAGATTAGATAAAATGACAAAACTTTTCTTCTAAATATAAAAAGTGCAACATTAAACAGTTTCAAGTCAACTCAGCCTCAAAATAACTATATACATGTGTATATATATATATATATATATATATATATATATATATATATACACACACATGTACTGTATATATATACATATATATATACATACATATGTATATATATATATATACGTATATATATACATATATATATATATACAGACATATGTATATATATACATACATATGTGTATATATATATATACATATGTGTATATATATATATATATATATATATATATATATATATATATATATATATATATATATATATATATATATATATTAGACTTAGACAAACTTTAATGATCCACAAGGGAAATTGTTCAACACAGTAGCTCAGTTACAATGACGGAAAGAGTAAGGATGAAAAGGACAATGCAGGTATCCATCCATCCATTTTCTACCGCTTATTCCCTTTGGGGTCGCGGGGGGCGCTGGAGCCTATCTCAGCTACAATCAGGCGGAAGGTGGGGTACACCCTGGACAAGTCGCCACCTCATCGCAGGGCCAACACAGATAGACAGACAACATTCACACTCACATTCACACACTGGGCCAATTTAGTGTTGCCAATCCAATGCAGGTATAAATAGACTAATATAGCGATAAAAAAATCTAACATATATACGAATATATACATAATATGTGTACAGAATAATGGTATATATATATATATATATATATATATATATATATATATATATATATATATATATATATATATATATATATATATATATATATATATATATATATATATATATATATATATATATAGGGACGGCGTGGCGCAGTGGAAGAATGGCCGTGCGCGACCCGAGGGTCCCTGGTTCAATCCCCACCTAGTACCAACCTCGTCATGTCCGTTGTGTCCTGAGCAAGACACTTCACCCTTGCTCCTGATGGGTGCTGGTTAGCGCCTTGCATGGCAGCTCCCTCCATCAGTGTGTGAATGGGTAAATGTGGAAGTAGTGTCAAAGCGCTTTGAGTACCTTGAAGGTAGAAAAGCGCTATACAAGTACAACCCATTTATCATTTATCATTTATATATATATATATATATATATATATATATATATATATATATATATATATATATATATATATATACATATATACATACATATGTGTATATATATATATATATATATATATATATATATATACATATATATATATATATATACATATATATATATATATACATATATATATATATATATATATATATATATATATATATATATATGTATTAGACTTAGACAAACTTTAATGATCCACAAGGGAAATTGTTCAACACAGTAGCTCAGTTACAATGACGGAAAGAGTAAGGATGAAAAGGACAATGCAGGTATAAATAGACTAATATAGCGATAAAAAATCTAACATATATACGAATATATAAATAATATGTGTACAGAATAATGGTATATATATATATATATATATATATACACACACATATCCAATCATAATCATAATCCAACGTAATATGTTACTGCCGTAGCAGCACTAAAAAAACATCGGCTTAACGCACCCTGTAGCCTGTAAAGTCGAGCCTTCAAAATAAAGCATGCCAATAAAATAACAGTATGTTTGTTCCCTCTATTTTCCACTACTTTAAGTGAAATATTCAAAAGCAAATATTGACAGGTATAACGTAATGTATACATGCATAGCTAATCACTTTGACATTTTTCCAGTCTTATATTAGAGTGGACATTTATTGCTGGATATTTTATTTTTTTAGTTGCATTCACACTGCAGATCTTCATGGCCACGTCAGAGCATTTGAAAGACAACAATGGTACATTTTAAACCTGTCAGTTTACTCTCTCGTTATCATCTGACTCTCTTCACTAGGGGGGGAAAAAACAGTTTTTTACTCCGCCTTGGTGTTTGCACAAAAAGCCCAGATGGTTGAATTCACCTGGGAGATGCAATGCATTTAGCAAGATAACACCACTTCTTTTGTATTTGCTCTTTAAAAATGAAGGTCTAACAAAATAAAGAAAGAGTAAACTCAATATGGAGGCTCGGATTGTCTATGATGGAAGGTTTACTTTCATCCCAGCAGTAAAACTGAAGTGAGTGGCACTCGATACACGGATGGCAAGTATGCGATGCAAAATATGGCAACATTCTTGTTTGTATTATTTTGTGTCATTTATTATTATTTCCATTTATATTGTTCAAAGTGACAGATGTCTTTAGTTACTTTTCTGTTACGGCTCCCCTAGGAACACACACTCTCCGCCATGACTATAAACAGCTTTTGTTTATAGAATTGTTATAAGTACAGCTCTGCATTATATTGTATCCTTATTTACTGAATATTAAGTACAAGAAAAAAAAAATGGATCATCTTAAAGAGAAGAACTTTATTTGCAATATTTTTTTAGATTTAAAGTGCATCAATTTGCCTGAAATATTTAAAAAAAAAAATTTATTTAAACTATCAACATTTTTTGACCGACTTGAACCATTTTATACTGAAAAATAAAATTAAATGACCTCAACAAATTAGTACATTCAAACTGATCAACAACATTAACTCAGGAGCACAATGTATAAAACACTTTAACCTCCAAAACTAAAATTAACAAATACATTTGTATCAAAAAGAGGAATTTAGGCAACAATGAGCATGTTTTGAAGTCCACAGCTTTTCGAAGCAGGGTTTAAAGCATGATACTACATAATACTGATAAAGCATGTTTGTAAAAATTGTGTTCGTCGAGCAAGTAGCAAGCTTCTATTTTGGTTAGTAAAAACCCCAAAAGCCTCAAAATCGGCCCAAAAACCCCACTGTTTCTTTCCTTTTGTTCCCCCATTGATCACATGTTGTTGTTGCTACAGGGAGCGCTTGGAGAGGCCATTAAACAATGTGTTCTGCAAGCAGCAAAAATCATTGGCAACCTTTTTTATCCCCACAGCCTTATTTGTGATGTTTGGGGACAAAGTGTGGATACAGTTTACAAGGCAAGGCCATTCGCTTCGATGAAGGCATCCGTTGAGACGGGTCTAAAAGCGCACAGCGTTGAAGCACTTTGTTGTTATGTCACCTTGCAGCATTAACATAAAGACAGTATTGTCATTCAACAGGACAACATAAAAAAGCAAGTATCGTTTTATCTCCAAGTGTCTGGTAAATGTACCCTGAGCTAAGGTAGAGTAAAGTCGACTAAGAAAAGCTTTGATCCTCACCATCATTGTGTATACTGTATAATAACAACACATGAATACATACAGTCGTGGTCAAAAGTTTACATACAGGAACACAATGCCTACTGTCAAGCATGGTGGTGGTAGTATTATGATCCGGGGCTGTTTTGCTGCCAATGGAACTGGTGCTTTACAGAGAGTAAATGGGACAATTAAAAAGGAGCATTACCTCCAAATTCTTCAGGACAACCTAAAATCATCAGGTTGGGTCTTGGGCGCAGTTGGGTGTTCCAACAGGACAATGACCCCAAACACACGTCAAAAGTGGTAAAGGAATGGCTAAATCAGGCTAGAATTAAGGTTTTAGAATGGCCTTCCCAAAGTTCTGACTTAAACCCCATTCAGAACATGTGGACAATGCTGGAGAAACAAGTCCGTGTCAAAACACCAACAAATTTAGCTGAACTGCAAAACATTTTGGACACACCTTCTAATTCAATGTGTTTTCTTTATTTTCATGACTATTTACATTGTAGATTGTCACTGAAGGCATCAAAACTATGAATGAACACGTGGGAAAAAAAGGTGAAATAACTGAAAACATGTTCTGTATTCTAGTTTCTTCAAAATAGCCACCCTTTGCTCCGATTACTGTTTTACACACTCTTGGCATTCTCTCGATGAGCTTCAAGATGTCGTCACCTGAAATGATTTTCACTTCACAGGTGTGCTTGAAGCTCATCGAGAGAATGCCAAGGGTGTGCAAAGCAGTAATCAGAGCAAAGGGTGGCTATTTTGAAGAAACTAGAATATAAAACATGTTGTCAGTTATTTCACCTTTTTTTTTGTTAAGTACATAACTCCACATATAGTTTTCTCCCCTCGGCCATCAGGCACATGAACAATAACAAGATCTGATAGCTCAGTTACAGCTCTTTTTATTACCTAGTCTGTGTTATATGTGTTTTATGTTGCACGATTGCATCAAGAAAAATTCCTAGTTTGTGAACCCGTTCTCAAACAATGGCAATAAAAACTATTCTGATATGTTCATTCACAGTTTTGATGCCTTCAGTGACAATCTACAATGTAAATAGTCATGAAAATAAACAAAACGCATTGAATTAGAAGGTGTGTCCAAACTTTTGGCCTGTACTGTACGTCCCAGGACACATGAGGACTTTAAGTATGACCAATGTATGATCCTGTAATTACTTGGTATCGTATCGATACCCAAATTTATGGTATCATACAAAACTAATTTAAAGCATCCAAACAACAGAAGAATAAGTGATTATTACATTTTAACAGAAGTGTAGATAGAACATGTTTAAACAGAAAGTAAGCAGATATTAACAGGAAATGAACAAGTCGATTAATAATCCATTTTCTACCGCTTGTCCTTAATAATTTTGACTAAATAATAGAATAGAAAATGACACAATATGTTACTGCATATGTCAGCAGCTAAATTAGGAGCCTTTGTTTGTTTACTTACTACTAAAAGAGAAGTTGTCTAGTATGTTCACTATTTTATTTAAGCCCAAACTTGTTCTTTGATTGCAATAAGAAAAATATGTTTAATGTACCAAGGCGACACTGAGCCAGCTGGTCACATGGCACCGCACGAAGGGTAAATCACGAACCAAAATAACTATACCGTGGGAAGTATGACGAAACTGAAAAACGACTTGATAAATCCTCAATCCATCCATCAATGTTTTCACCGCTTGTCTCTCGATGTCACGGAAGGCTGGAGCCAGCTGCACTCAGCGTCACAACCTCATCACAAGATACTTGAAGCCAGCCAAGCCAAACAAGGTATTTACATTGTTATAAGTCCCATTGTTAATGAACTTTTCTGAGAAACAGCATTTTCCAAACAGATATACATGTCCACTGAGGAGGACACTGCTTCTGCGAAGGTAAAAGTTGATCATTATTGTTTTACACTGGATGTTCACATGGTCACTTTAAAGATACTTAACTGTAAGGTTGTTTTAATATTTGTTTGAAACAGTGGAGGTTCCTGCACTATTCTTTGCACTTAAAAATACACGTTTGTAGTAATAAATACCATTAGAAAATTTCAGCATTATGTTTGTGTGTTTATCCACTTCATTTTACATACTATAAGATTTTTTTATAACTTTTATTTTCTGTCTGTTTAAAATATACCACAATAATATCTTAATACCATGATAATATCATACCGTGATTTTCTTTTATATATCGTTACATCCTGACAAAATACAGCAAATTCCGGACTATATTCCTATGTTTTGAATACTTAGGCTTGTAAAACGGTGTGGCTAATTTATGAAAGACAAGCAACCACACTGATAAGGTGTGTTATTGTTTGCGCTATGGCACCGTCTTATGGACGAGTTTACTCACTGCAGGTGCTGCAGTGTCCTTCCATTTAGTCCTTTCAACCGGAATAAAAAAATATTTTTCAGTCTTCTAGCCAGCCATAGCGTTTCTACTCGTATGAATTCTCCATTAATCACTCCAAGCAACGTTTGTAAATTTTACAAAATAACTAAAACAATTCATACTTATTAAATTGTCCCATGTGTTATAGCTGTAGTTGTGTTTTCATGCATAATTGTATGTGCTATTATAATGTAATGAAGCTGGCGTCGTTAGCATTAGCAAATATGCTAACACGTTCACGAGTGTCTGTGTTAGTATTATTATCTTACAATGGCATTTTTTTGTATTGTTTCAGTTTCACAAATTCCTCAGTAAATTCACCAAAATGTCACCGTGGAATTATTGAGTCTGTTTAGCTGATTGCAGCTGGTGGGACCATGACGAGGCCTTCGTTTTTGTTTGAGCAGCCATTTTACTGCCCTGTTACAGGCACCATTTGGAAACAATTAAGGTATGTAAATAAACTTTTACAAAATATTTCTGTGTAAATAACTCATTTTGCAATGTATATATATATCTGCGGTTTATAGTCCGATGCGGCTCATAAATGGAATATTATTTTTCCCCGTAAAATTTAGTGGGTGCGGCTCATATACCTGTGCGCTCTATAGTCCGGAAAATACTGTACTGGCCAGCGTGCTTGCAGGAGCAAAGGACACCGCCTCTGTCTATGGTGCTGAGGACGAGCGCCATCGGATAGGGGCGGGGCATGTGCTGACGGCGAGACACAGCTGGCAGATGATTAGATTTCACAGGTGGTGCGTGTTAATCTAATCATCTGTTGTCTTTAACAGTAAGCGGCCGAGAGCAGGAGGAGGATAGGATACGGAGGTGGCTGAAAAGTCACGTCCTGCTGGAGAGAAATCTGTGAGAAATTCTATGGACATTAAAACATTGTTAAAAACTGCAAGCTTGGCTCCTGTGCCGTGTATAATACTGGAATGGATAGGAAGCGACTTCCACAATCTAATTTGTATGTGTAATAATAGATCATAAAATTAAATGGAAATTGCATGTACGAATATACCACATAAAGTGGCAAGAAATATTTATATAATGAATAAAGCAAAATACTTATTATACCGAAAAACACTTCATACTCTTTACTGCTCGCTAATGTTACCATATCAAAGTTATTGTGTAGAAATATGTTCAAAAAACTACAAAAGTACACTTCATTCGCTAACTGGGTTACAAAAGAGGTCAGTTGGAATAATACATAACGTTGGATATAGAGAACATACACACACTTTTATTTAATCAAAACATATCGAAATTCAATGACTTGGTGCATTTGCAAACGGCTAAAATGATGTACAAAGTAAACTATAACCTGCTACCCAAAAATGTAAAACAATTCTTCTCAACCAAAGAGGATGAATATAACCTTAGAGAAAAATGGAACTTAAAACATTTGCATGCACGTACAACACTTAAGACCTTTAGCATATCCGTATGTAGAATTAAATTATGGAATGGATTAAGCAAAGAAGTCAATGTACAAATCAGATCCACTTTAAGAGGCTGTTCAAACTATAAGTGTTTAAGTCTTCACATCTTTGGAACTCTTTACCACCAGACCTTCGTAACTTAGATTCAATATCCCTCTTCAAATCAAGACTCAAAACATACTTATTCCTGACTGCTTATTCATTGTAATCATCTTTTCTTCTCTATCTTTGTTGTTGTTGTTGTTGTTGTTTTTTTATCAAACTTGATTTTATTGTTTTGATTTTGTACGGTGTCCTTGAGTGCCCGGAAAGGCGCCTTATGAATAAAATGTATTATTATTATTATTATTAAGTACAAAGAAAACTATGATAAATGTCTTCAATTTATTGAAAATAAGATATTTATCTCATTAACTGACCTAACTATTTACCAAGATAACTGTTTTATTTAGAAAATATTGATGTAGACCATGTTACAAATTGAGAACACAAAGTGAAAATTTGTGTTAATACAGTAATTGATAAGAAGTGGAAAAGGGGTAGGATTAAAAAATAAGCTTTGCTTCTTCCTTCTCCTTTTTTGGACATGTTGTAAAGAGAAATTAAAACCATGTGATGCATCATATTGAAACTGTATGAAAGCTAAAAAAAAAAAAAAAAAACTTCAACCAACCAACCAAGTCGCCCAAAAATGTCACTACCCTCATCAAGGATACAGATGGTATTCGTGGCAGACGGGTGCGCCCATTAGAGGCACCATTAAGCACTTCCTGTTGTATAATCTCATGTACATCGACCAAGGAGCTCCTGTATACCGTTAACATGTTTTAGCATGTTATGTAAATATGGTCCATGCCTGGAATCAGATTTGATCGTTCAACAGTACCAGTTTAGATTTATTGCACACTTGGCTTGAACTTCAAGACGACTACTACTAGCTACTAGGGTTGTACGGTATACCAGTATTAATATAGTACCACGATACTAAATGAATCATTTTCGGTACTATACCGCCTCTAAAAAGTACCGGTCTGTACTTGTTAGGAGAACGGATGCATTTAGGTTTGAAAACTATCGATAAAGATGAAGTTATAACACTGAAACGCCCACCGGAAGAGGTGCTTTAAGACCTGGCTAAAGTCCATCCTCGATCTGCAGTGTTTTAGCTACTTCTAAATCACTAATCCTTGTCTCCATGGCGACAAAGTAAGTTTCTTACAAGTATCATCCCTGCAGGACGAGGAATAGCTAAACATGCTTCACTACACACCGTAGCTCACCGCCGTCACAATGTAAACAAACGCCATGGGTGGAGCTACACCTGACATCCACTGTAATGATACCAAGTACACGAGCATATTTAGTCGATACTACTATGATTACATCTATATTTTTCATCGTCACAAAATCTTTTGTCCTTTTTTTAAATATACATTATGTTTATAAACTCCGGAAATATGTCCCTGGACACATGAGGACTTTGAATATGACCAATGTATGATCCTGTAACGACTTGGTATCGGATTGATACCTAAATTTGTGGTATCATCCAAAACTAATGTAAAGTATCCAACAACAGAAGAATAAGTGATTATTACATTTTAATAAACGTGTAGATAGAAAAAGTTAAAAGAGAAATTAGGCAGATATTGCTTAGATAAAAACCTGCTCAGTGGCCTAGTGGTTAGAGTGTCCGCCCTGAGATCGGTAGGTCGTGAGTTCAAACCCCGGCCGAGTCACACCAAAGACTATAAGAATGGGACCCATTACCTCCCTGCTTGGCACTCAGCATCAAGGGTTGGTATTGGGCAGGGGTCGGCAACCCAAAATGTTGAAAGAGCCATATTGGACCAAAAATACAAAAACAAATCTGTCTGGAGCCGCAAAAAATTAAAAGCCATATTACATACAGATAGTGTGTCATGGAATTAAGAGGACTTAAAGGAAACTAAATGACCTCAAATATAGCTACAAATGAGGCATAATGATGCAATATGTACATATAGCTAGCCTAAATAGCATGTTAGCATCAATTAGCTTGCAATATATCTGATTAGCACTCCACACAAGTCAATAACATCAACAAAACTCACCTTTAATGCACAACCTTAAAAGTTTGGTTGACAAAATGAGACGGAAAATGAAGTGGCATAAAACACGTCCTAGAAAGTCGGAGAAAGTTATACATGTAAACAAACTACGTTGAGTTCAAGGACCGCCAAAATTAGTAGGACAAAACGGCGCTCGCCAAATACTCGAATCAGTGAAGCATGTTTAATATAAACAGTGTGCTTTGTAACAATTAGGGAGGTTTGTGTCATGTTTGTCCTCCTACAGAAACCATATTAAAACAAAAATAGATTTTATTTCCCCTCATCTTTTTCCTTTTTTCATACATTTTTTGAAAAAGCTCCAGAGAGCCACTAAGGCGGCGCTAAAGAGCCGCATGCGGCTCTAGAGCCGTGGGTTGCCGACCCCTGGTATTGGGGGTTAAATCACCAAAATGATCCCAGAGCGCGGCCACCGCTGCTGCTCACTGCTCCCCTCACCCCCCAGGGGGTGGAACAAGGGGATGGCTCAAATGCAGAGAATAATTTCACCACACTTAGTGTGTGTGTGACTATTAGTGGTACTCTAACTTTATTAACAGTAAATGAACAAGTAGATTAATAATTCATTTTCTACCGCTTGTCCTTAATAATTTTGACTAAATAATAGAATGGAAAATGACACAATATGTTACTGCATATGTCAGCAGACTAAATTAGGAGCCTTTGTTTGTTTACTTACTACTAAAAGACAAGTTGTCTTGTATGTTCACTACTTTATTTAAAAACAAACTTGCAATACGAAATATATGTTTAATGTACCATAAGATAACGCCAGTAATGCAACTTTTTGTGGTCCCTTTTATTCACAAAAGTATCAAAAAGTACGATACCAAAAATATTGGTATCGGGACAACACTACTATCTACTACTACCTATTATCATACTAGCTACTAATACTAGTACTATTACGAGTACTACGGGGTGACATGTCCGAGACCAAACCACAAGCCCATAAGTTCCAAGGCAGTTGGTGTGGTTTGTCTGCAGGCGTGTAATCCTTGGCTGGCAGCAGCTTGGCCTTCAGCTCAAAGGCGGATGTTGCTGTGCTGTCCAATTTCAACCGCAGCAGTACGAGCACCAATGAAATAATAAACAGTTCAGAAAGGAGACACAAAGTGGTGATTGTGCATGAGGGGCAAATTAGGTAATTCCCTACCAGATTCAGCAGATAGTGCTTAAGGGAGTTTTTTTAGTAGTAACATTTGGAGCAATTACCTAGGTCAGGGGTCGACAACCCAAAACGCTGGAAGAGCCATATTGGACCAAAAATACAAAAAACAAATCTGTGTGGAGCCGCAAAAAATGAAAAATGTATACAAGTCTTATAATGAAGGCAACACATGATGTAAGTGTCTATATTAGCGATAATAGCCTACTATCAAAATGACTATGCGTCGTATAACTATTCTATAGTATATCCATGTAATTGTCCTTAAGGAAGATATTATGTGATTTGGAAAAAAAAAAAGTTTGCTGAGATATGAGCATACTTGCCAACCCTCCCGATTTTTCCGGGAGACTCCCGAATTTCAGTGCCCCTCCCGAAAATCTCCCGGGGCAACCATTCTCCCGAATTTCTCCCGATTTTCACCCGGACAACAATATTAAGGGCGTGCCGTGATGGCACTGCCTTTAGCGTCCTCTACAACCTGTCGACGTGTCCGCTTTTTCACCATACCAACAGCGTGCCGGCCCAGTCACATGTTGTATGCAGCTTCTGCATATGACTGCAAGATATACTTGATCAACAGCCATACAGGTCACACTGAGGGTGGCCGTATAAACAACTTTAACACGGTTACAAATATGCGCCACACTGTGAACCCACACCAAACAAGAATGACAAACACATTTCGGGAGAACATCCGCACCGTAACACAACATAAACACAACAGAACAAATACCCAGAATCCCTTGCATCCCTAACTCTTCCGGGCAACAATATACACCCCCGCTACCACCAACCCACCTCCCCAATCTCCCGAATTCGAAGGTCTCAAGGTTGGCAAGTATGGATATGAGGACCGTATGAATGAGTGTGTATGGGACACCTCGGTCTCCATAGACGCATCCGCTCATCCATGCAGACTGGACACTGGCCGAGAGTTAGTGGGCGGTCAAGGGTGGAATCGGATATGTATCGGTTGCTTTGTTGGGTCCGCTCCTGTCTTAGGCCATGCACCCCCCACCCCAGCAGACGATGGTGTGGAACCCCGCAGAGGCCACCACAGTGTATATTTTTTTGTTGTTGTTGTCTTTGTTTCACTTTTGTAGCTGTATGTAGAAATGGCTGGTTGCATCAGCTCTGCTCTTTTAATGTATTTATTGTCCTTTGTGTTCTTTGATGTTTCCCTCTTGCACACATGCTTATGTGTGCTATGGGTATGAGGGTTTTTTTATTCATTGGCCTCAATCTGGACCAGGCTTACACTGAATTTTTTTTCTCACCCACCCCCCTCCCGAGCGTTTACCTGTTTCTCACCTTTTTGTAAGGGGCGCCGAAAATTGGCAAACCCGTCAGCGATCCTGTTCTGTCTCCCTGTAATGTTTGTCTGCTCTTGAATGAGATTGTGCTGAAAATCTTGATTTCCCCTCGGGGATTATTAAAGTATTTCTGATTCTGATTCTGTATACTAGACTTTTGTGCCCCACTGTACTGCAGTGATGTAAAAAGAGGAAGAAGGCGCAGTAAAATCAGGGATGTGCGTGGGTATCATAATGATGGTGGATGGCGACTGATGGCGAGGCTTCCCCACCTTTTTGATGATGCCACATAAAAAGTTCACACTCCAACGCACACACTCGTCTTTCATACCGCCCACATCCAAAACCATCCGACAACTTCAATACAAAGAGGCTGTAATCTCAATGTAGTCCTTTCCGTCTATATTTTTTATTTTACCTTACTCATCTGCAACGCCATCTCTTAACGGGTCTCTATTGATCGCAATATTTCCTCTTTATCTCTAATCAAAAGGCTGGGAAACTCTGTTGTTTAATTTATGAGGCGCTACGAGTGGGCCCACTAGCTGGCTCGCCCCGCAGAAGCAGCTCTTATTCATAATTAATAAACTACAGCTAATTATCGGAGCGGTTGCCTCACATCATCATGGTCGCCCTACATAAGGGAGGGAGGAGAAAGATTTGACTATATAGTAGTAGGGCTGCAACAACTAATCGATTAAATCGATTATAAAAATAGTTGGCGATTAATTTAGTCATCGATTCGTTGGATTTATGCAATGCGCATGCGCAGAGGCTACTTTTTAATTTTATTTTTTTTATAAACCTTTATTTATAAACTACAATATTTACAAACAGCTGAGAGACAATAATCAAAATAAGTATGGTGCCAGTATGCTGTTTTTTTCCAATAAAATACTGGAAAGGATAGAAATGTAGTTTGTCTCTTTTATCCAATTATTAATCGATTAATCGAAGTAATAATCGACAGATTAATCGATTATCAAATTAGTTGTTAGTTGCAGCCCTATATAGTAGCCTTGTATTCCCCCCCCACATGCTTATTAGCAAGTTATAATAAAAAAACGTAACATGGTAACACTTGTTCAGCTCAAAATGTCAGAAAAGGCACAGGAAAAATTAGAGCTTATTCAATTCTACCCCTTATGGATGTCTTAGCAGTTACTAATAGTTTGTTCATAGCCTGTGTTGAAACGGCACCATTTTACAAGAGAAATACAATTTCATAATAATTAGGACAATGAATTGAAAATAAAACAAAAGAAAGAAAAATAAACGATGAATAAACAAATAAGAATACCGTATTTTTCGGACTATAAGTCGCAGTTTTTTTCATAGTGCGACTTATATATGCTTTTTTCCTTCTTTATTATGCATTTTCGGCAGGTGCGACTTATACTCTGGTGCGACTTATACTCCGAAAAATACGGTAGATCCGATTTGATCTGGGTGCGAAATATCAACAGTTTTATTTTTATTTTCATCATCAGCAACTTCCACAAGCTGACAGACAAAACAGTATCAAGATGCAGTGCCAGTTTTCAGAAATTTGAGAGATAACTAGAAAAAGCAATTTCGGTTGAAGTTGTGTGTGAATTAGTGTTGTCCCGATACCAATATTTTGGTACCGGTACCAAAAGTATTTTGATACTTTTCGGTACTTTTCTAAATAAAGGGGACCACAAAAAATTGCATTATTGGCTTTATTTTAACAAAATATCTTAGGGTACATTAAACATATGTTTCTTATTGCAAGTTTGTCCTGAAATAAAATAGTGAACATACAAGACAACTTGTCTTTTAGTAGTAAGTAAACAAACAAAGGCTCCTAATTTAGTCTGCTGACATATTGTGTCATTTTTCATTCTATTATTTTGTCAAAATTATTAAGGACAAGTGGTAGAAAATGAATTATTAACCTACTTGTTCATTTACTGTTAATATTTGCTTACTTTCTCTAGTTTTGGATGATATCACAAATTTGGGTATCAATCGGATACCAAGTCGTTACAGGATCATATATAGTACCGAATATGAGTCATTAGTATCGCGGTACTATACTAATAACCCTAGTGTGAATGCTGACGAAGTCAAAGCAGAACTAAAATGCTGATAGTTAGCACGCTAGCCAGATAGCATCAGATAACAAAAAGTCCAACCCCTAAGTGTATACGTGCAAAATGAGCTACAAAAGTTAGCATGAAACGTTAGCATGAGTCAAGTACCAAAAGATATGAGGTGTCACGCTTGGGCCGCATTTTACTGCGCGGCTCGTTCTCCCAAGGTGCAGCAGGAACTCCAGAGGCAAGGTGCAGGTAAGGAAATGTATTTATTCCTCATAAAACATTCAAAATACCAAAAGACAAGATACAAAACAAAAGAGACACGTGCCGATCGCACGGGGAGCTAAGGCAAACTTTAGCACAGGAATTGTGAGCAAGGAAGTAAGGAATCATCAAGCGTAACTGTTGCGTAAAGTAAACAAGACAGCCAGACAGTGTGTGGCGAAAAACAATATATATAAGTAGCTCTCTGATTAGTGCCCGGGAGCAGGTGAGCGTCCCGAACACTATTAACTGCAACATGTAAGTGGAAGAAAAAAACCATAACATTATGATTTGTACATATTCAGAATGTGCTTGTTCTATTTTTAAACAAAGACAACAATCTGAAGTGGTCTTTATTTGTAAGTTATCATGCTGGGATTTTACCATTCCGGCCCACTTGGGAGTAGATTTTTCTCCATGTGGCCCCCCGATCTAAAATGAGTTTGACACCGCTGTTGTGGATCGTTCTGCATTGACTTTGCAGATGCTGTTGATTGCAAATGACGTTATTGTCTAGTTGTAACCATGCTTCATATTATAGATTATATTATGAGTACTGTAGAAGAAAGTTTTCTGCAGGCATCCAAGTGAGACTGTACTGTACCAACTTTAGTAACCGTTATGAGAGTATTATGGGATATAAAATATCCTTCTTTTTTAAATTTGATATTCACTAGTTATATAAGACAGCTTTCCTCCCATGTATTGATTAATATTATGACATAATCATACTGGGGCCTATTCATTATATCGAAAAAATGTGCACATGGAAAGATTTAGAGGCTTTAATTGGGAGTGTGTAAATCAATAATGCAAATGGAAACAATGATGCACGAAACGCAAACTCGTTTAATTGATCTCATGTGTTTTTTTTGTTTTGCATCAACAGATGCGTTCATTTATGGTTGTTCAAATAGAGCACTTTGGCTGCACACCATCAAATGCAGTTAGATTCCTTTAGTCTTTAAAGGACACTCATTTCAAGGATTATTCATACAGGCTAAAACGATGCGATAAAATTTGTAAAAAAAATAATAGTTTATTTTCCCTGAGAGTTCTCACTAATTGCCAAGCAACAAGTGGCCAGGTTGTGAAACCAGTACAACGAGGCCCTTGTAAAGCACCATATATAGAGTACCACTGGGCATTATTGTTGATGATACTTTACTGTATATGTTGCCCATTTTTGCAGAATACTTTCTTCAGTAAGACACAATCACCAGTTAATATTAACAGCACTTCACTTTTCCACATTGTTATTTTACAACCTTATACCAAAATCGAATTGAAAAAAATTGTCCTCAAAATTCTACACACAATAACCCATAATGACAAAGAAAAAGTTTTTTAGTTTTTTTTAAATTAACATTTTGCAAATTCATCCATCCATTAATTTTTTTCCCCGCTTGGAGCCTATCCCAGCTGCATTCGGGTGGAAGGCGGCGTACACCTTGAACAAGTAGCTGCCTCATCACAGGGCCAACACAGATAGACAGACAACATTCACACTCACATTCACACACTAGGGCCAATTTAGTGTTGCCAATCAGCCTTTCCCCAGGTGCATGTCTTTGGAGGACGGAGGAAGCTGGAGTACCCGAGAGAACCCATTGCAATTTCATTACAAATGAAAAAATACATTATCACATGTACATTAGTAATCAGACCCTTTGCTCAATACTTTGTTGATACATCTTTTGCAGCAATTACAGCCAGGATGTCTCCGCTTTTTATGGGGCCTTTTTATTAGAAACATTTAGTCAATAACTCTCACCATAAATACAGAGTACAATTTAAAGTGAATACATGTGATGTTATCTGCGCATCTCACTTCCTTTTGTATTCCTGACCAAACAACATGCATTTAAAGTTTCTACATACAAGACGATTGTAGGTCTATGTTTAGGGACTTTGTTTAAAAAAAAAAATGCACCACTAGACTAAAGAACAGTTTGTTACAAAAATAAATTAAATTCACACAATAATCAAAAATATAATCGATAGATTAATTGATCCAGAAATAACGTTAAACACATTTACAAGTGTCTGTGTCAGTATTATTAACTTACAATGACATTGTTTTTGTATTGTTGTCACCGTAGAGTTGTTCAGACTGTTTAGCTGATTGGAGAGCTAGCTTTCACAGCTAGTGGGTCTATGACGGGGACCTCTGTTTTGTTTGATCAGCCGTTTTACTGCCGTGTTACAGGCCCCGTTTAAAAATAATTAAGGTATGTAAATAAACATTTACAAAGTGTTTCTGTGTAAATAACTAATTTCACAACATGTATATCTGCGGCTAATAGCTGGTGCGGCTGATATATGGAACATTTCTTTTTTCTTCTGAAATTTAGTGGGTGCTGCTTATATACTGATGCGTTCTAGAGTAGTGTATATTTTATGAAGGGTTTGTTGCACCTTAAAAAGTGTTAATACAGTAAGTTTTGTACTTATTACGCACTACTTGTTTGATTGTAACATGCATCTTAGTTGTTCACTACCAATTTATTTTTTATTTTTTTCTCTCCTTCCCTCATTCACACAAAAGGGTTGTTTCTTTCTGTTATTAATATTATGGTTCCTACAATATAGAACAATACAGTCTGCAAGGGATACAGTCCGTGAAGCACACATGATTATGTGTGCTGCTGGTCCACTAACATTTTCATTAATTACTATTTTATATGTAATTGTTTTTATATTGTTTTACTTTCTTTTTTATTCAAGAAAATGTTTTTTATTTATTTATCTTTTTTTATTTTATTTTTTTAAAAGGGACCCTATCTTCACCAGACCAGGTTGTCAATGAAATTAGATTGTTTAAAGGGTTCTTAAAACGAGGTCCAGTCCAGATTATGTCCAGGTCGGGCTCAGCAACACACACCTTCATTTATGTACACTGAAAATTAGGGAACACAACAACAGATTGCATATAATCTATAAACAAAATTAGATTTTCAAAATAAGCATTTTATGTTTTTTGGCATCATTATCGGTTTCAACCATATAACTTTCTAAAGTTAAAAAATACAGAATAAAAACTAAAACTACCAAATTTGGAGCTGTGGAAATCACCATGTAAAATCGCTAATGCTAATCAGTAGCATGTCAATAACAAAGCCGATGTATATTAGAATGTGAGTGCATATTTTGGAAAAGTGGATCCTTATTTTACTTATGTTGGAGCGTTTTTGAATCGATTATTTCGTTGGCATTGGAAATTGCAACATCACTTAGAGGTAGTTTCCCTGAGTCCGCTCTCAGTGCTGCTGGAGTGATCGCCAAGTGCCGAAGTGCAAAGAGGGCGTGGCGTCACGCGCAACCCAATTACCGAAACTTGGAAGGACCATGGGAATGCCAAAAAGACAAAGAAAGTATCGGATTCGGTACTCACCCAAGTGAAGAGTTGAGGGGACACTTTGAGGGGAAAGCGACAGGTGGTCTAACTGCCTGACGATGAGGGATGGGCATCGAAACCTGGCTCCATAATAGCACACAGTGCAGCAGCAACTGAACCAAAAAAAGAAGAAATTATTGATACCTTATTTGGATGCTGAATCAATTCAGACTCAGCCACATGCAACAAATGTAGTTAAGTAAGTAATGTAGCGTTCCAACAAAAGCACACAGAGTTGGATGCTCTTTTTAAAATATTGCCAATCTTAACATGAGAACAGTTAGCGAGGAGCCACACCAATAACAACACAGCACTTCCTTATTATTCACCAATGACAGTTACGGCGAACGAGGTTGCATTCAGGAACACCCGAAATCTTGCATTACTTATCTATGAATGTTCTCATTCATCCAGGTCATTGTAATCGCAGGGCATTCAATCGATCGCAATTGGACTTCTTGGTTTGTCTTAGAAGACAGTTCATGCTCATAGATTTTGGTTGGTCAGATCTAGTCTAGTCTAAATATTCATACTCCAAAACCAGGAGGTCGTGCCTGGGCAAGGATGGTTTTGCTCTATCGGCATGACGTTAAAGTGCATCAGGCAGTGGAGGCTCCTCTATGGGGTCTTGGGGCACTAGGAGGTTAACCCCTTTACTACTGTTACCCCAGTTGGCCCTTGGCAAAGGCCTAGTACCTGACTGCCCCCTAGCCAGGGATACGGTGAAGACCTCAACGGCGGAGCAGGCAGAAGACGGTAGATTTAAGAACTACCACAACGGCTGCAATGGCGGAAGAAGGCTGCAGCAGAAAAGGGTCCCAAGTTGTCTTGGACTCCATGCCACTGGACCCTGACCCGTTTCCGTCAAAGATCGTGTGGTGACTGTCTGTCCACCAGTCTCCACACGTTAAACAAAGTCACGCACAGGCATCCTCCATAAAGGGATACACCCCTACCAGGAGGATCGTCATACCCGTTCGAGTGACCGCCGATGATGATAGTGAGAAAATCAACTGTTTTGATTCAAACAAGCAATCTTACTGTCAAAGCCAACGACAGTCGTTGAAGTGTATTTTCCTCTCGTTAGCATTGAGTTATTGTGTAGCAGAACGATCGCTACCAGTCCAAAATAGTCGAAATCCCCCACGTTAGCATTGCACTCAGTTGTAAACAAATGGCATTATGGTCGCCTTCTGTGAGCAGAATGTTACAAAAACTCATGTTTTTGTTGGAGGCTAAATTGCAGAGTCTTTTAGGAATGGTTGAAAGGACAGTGTTGTATGTGGGGGACAGGTGGTGTCGCAGAACCGCCTCCTCTGTTTAGGGATGGTTTTTCAACCTTGACATAAGTGGCTTCCCTCACTCCTCTTTCGAACAATTCATCCTCCCTGTCCAGAATCTGTACAAGTTTTGTTCTCAAAGGAGTGCTGTTTCTCCCTGAGGGGCAGGTAGACAGCTGAGTCTTGGAGCCTGAAGAGTTTGTCCGTCTATGCGTCGGCTTAGTGGTTTTGTTTCCCCAATATATGAAATCAGTGCATTCATCATTACACTGGATAGCATACACCAGATTGTTTTTGTGGGTGTGGGGTGTCCGGTCTTTAGGATGCACTAGTCTCTGTCTCAGGGTGTTGCCTGGTTTGAAGTGTGCTGGGAAGTTGTCTCGGTTAAATATTCTTCTGAGTTTCTCAGATAGACCTGATACATATGGAATGACAATATTTTTGCTTCTGTCACATGTTTCCTCCTCAACCACTTTGTTCTTGTTATTTCTAGAATTGGATGCACTTTTCACAAACGACCAGCTGAGGTAACCACAGGCTTTGAGGGCTTCCCTAAATGCCTTTGCTCTTCCTCTTTGGCCTATGGGCTGGTCGGAACATTATCAGCTCTGTGTTGTAGAGTTCTGATAACACCCAGTTTGTGTTCCAAGTAGGTGGTGTAGGTAAAAAATTAGGTATTGGTCGGTATGTGTGGGTTTTGAGCAAACCCCGACTTAGAGGCCCCTGTTTTCTCCAATGTAGACATCACAGTTCAAAAAAGGCAATGTACTGTCTTTGACATCCTCCTGTGTGAACTTGATGTTTTTGTTCACTGAGTTAATGTGCTTGGTGAAGGCTTGCACTTGTTGGTTTCTAATTTTCACCCATGTGTCATCCACATATCTGTACCAATGACTTGGGGCTATTCTCTTAAAAGAGCTCAGAGCTCTCTTTTCCATGTCCTCCATGTAAAGATTTCTTACTATGTGTTAAGGCAAAGTTCCAGAAAAAGGCAAATCTGTTCTGGGTTTAGTGTGGATCTATTCTGTAAGGTGTGATCCCCTAGTAGACGTTGCCTCACTGTCCCTACTGCATCCTGGGTTGGAATACAGGTGAACAGGGAGGTGATGTTCATACTTGCCAACCCTCCCGGATTTTCCGGGAGACTCCCGAAATTCAGCGCCTCTCCCGAAAACCTCCCGGGACAAATTTTCTCCCGAAAATCTCCCAAAATTCAGGCGGACCTGAGTGACGTGTCGACAGCCTGTTTTCACGTCCGCTTTCCCACGATATAAACAGCGTGCCTGCCCAATCACGTTATAACTGTAGAATGATCGAGGGTGAGTTCTTGGTTTCTTATGTGGGTTTATTGTTAGGCAGTTTCATTAACGTCCTCCTAGCACGGTAACAACACACAACAACAGCAGTCACGTTTTCGTCTACCGTAAAGCAGTTCGTCTGCCGTAAACAGCAATGTTATGACACTCTTAAACAGGACAATACTGCCATCTACTGTGCATGCATATGTGACAATAACATCTACGGCTTTTAGAGAGTGCAGTGCACAACTGCGCACACAACAAGGAGACAAAGCAGAATGCATCATCAGAGAGGGTGTTCAGCATGGTTAGAAAAATAGTGACAGAGAATAGAACAAGGATGGACAATTCAACCCTTAACTCAACAATGAGTAGATGAGTGTTATATGTGTGTATATGTGTAAATAAATGAACACTGAAATTCAAGTATTTCTCTTATATATATATATATAGATAGATAGATAGATAGATAGATAGATAGATAGATAGATAGATATAAAATAAATATATATATATATATATATATATATATATAGCTAGAATTCACTGAAAGTCAAGTATTTCTTATATATAAATATATATATATATATATATATATATATATATATATATATATATATATGAATATATGAAATACTTGACTTGGTGAATTCTAGTTGTAAATATACTCCTCCCCTCTTAACCACGCCCCGAAATCGGAGTTCTCAAGGTTGGCAAGTATGGTGATGTTGAATGAAACTAGTTTAATTTTTGTCCAGTTTTAGATCTCTGATCTTCGCTAGAAAGTCAATTGAGTTGTGGACATGATGTGGAATTTTGCCAATCAGAGGTGTTAAGATGTTGGCCACATACTTAGCAATATTGTATATCCCAGAGTTAATGCTGCTGACAATGGGTCTGAGGGGAGCCCAGTCTTTGTGTATTTTTGGAGGGCCATAAATACCAGGGATGGTTTCTTGTGGGTATAATCGGTACTACAATGCCCGGTTGATGGCTTCTGACTTTTGTAGAGCTTGTAAGTAGTCTATGATTCTTCTCTTGTACCTAATTGTGGGGTCCCTTTTGAGTATTTCATGTGTGTTTGGTAGTCAGTTGTGTTGAGAATTACTGTGCATCTCCCCTTATCAGCTGGCAAGATTGTGATGTTTTCATCCTCACCCAGTGATGTTACCGCTTTCCACACCTCCAAGGAGAGGTTTAGGGGTAGGGGCTTGGCATTAGAAAGAGCTGCTGTCACTTTCAACCGTATTTGCTCCCCTTCAGTTGTTTTTCCTAATGGCTGATTCTGTTGATGTGATCAAATCAACTGTAGGAACCTGATGTGGAGTCATGTTAAAGTTCAAGTCTTCCGCCCATACACCAACAGCCGCTAGACTAGATCTGACCAATCTAAGTCTATGAGCAAGAACTGATGAAGCCTATTCGGATGAGGGGCGAAACGTCTTCCGAGACAAACCAAGCAGTCCAGTTGAGATCGATTGAGAATGCATTACTTAGTTATTTGATTTATATCACTATCATGTTTAAATTACTAGTCTGTTCAACGTGAATGTCACAAAAGTCCATTAAAAAAAACAACAACATTGTTTTGTTTTTCCATTTTTTTAAGTACTAGTTTGGGCTCCGTTCAATCATCAGCACTGTTTTTAAAGTACTAATGTGGCACTGGTATTGGTTGAAATGTAAACTGATGATTATGCGACTATACTCATGCATCCCAGCTTTTGGCAAGTGGCAGTCATGCCTAAGAAAAGTGTCAAGGAGGAGCTTTGGAAAAGTCTGTTGTTTGGGAACACTTGCCTTCCCTCACATGACTCTACCTTTAAAAAAACAGCTCTTCACTCATTTTCTAAGAAAAAAAATAGGGATGTCCGATAATATCGAACTACCGATATTATCGGTCGATAAATGCTTTAAAATGTAATATCGGAAATTATCGGTATCGGTTTCAAAATTAGCGGTATCGGTTTCAAAAAGTAAAATGTATGACTTTTTAAAATGCCGCTGTGTACACGGACGTAGGGAGAAGTGCAGAGCACCAATAAACCTTAAAGGCACTGCCTTTGCGTGCCGGCCCAATCACATAATATCTACGGCTTTTCACACACACAAGTGAATGCCTTGCATACTTGGTCAACAGCCATACAGGTCACACTGAGGGTGGCCGTATAAACAACTTTAACACTGTTACAAATATGTTGGTCAACAGCCATACAGGTCACACTGAGGGTGGCCGTATAAACAACTTTAACACTGTTACAAATATGCGCCACACTGTGAACCCACACTAAACAAGAATGACAAACATTTCGGGAGAACATCCGCACCGTAACACAAAATAAACACAACAGAACAAATACCCAGAACCCCTTGCAGCACTAACTCTTCCGGGACGCTACAATATACACCCCCCGCTCCCCCCCCCCCCCCCCCACTTCAACCCCACCCCCCCAACCCCGCCCACCTCAACCTTCTCATGCTCTCTCAGGGAGAGCATGTCCCAAATTCTAAACTGCTGTTTTGAGGCATGTTAAAGAAAATTATGCACTTTGTGACTTCAATAATAAATATGGCAGTGCCATGTTGGCACTATTTTTCCATAACTTGAGTTGATTTATTTTGGAAAACCTTGTTACATTGTTTAATGCATCCAGCGGGGCATCACATGAAAATTAGGCATAATAATGTGTTAATTCCACGACTGTATATATCGGTATCGGTTGATATCGGAATCGGTAATTAAGAGTTGGACAATATCGGAATATCGGCAAAAAAGCCATTATCGGACATCTCTAAAAAAAATTTAAAAAAATGCTCATTTGAGAGGCTCAAAACAAAGTGAAGTGGTGCCAATCATCTCAAACTATGTTTCTCAACATTTAATTGTTGACCCCGTTTTCCCTTTAAAATTGCAAAAGCCGTAAAAACCCCATCCGTTTTCCCCTTCTATCATCTATGGGGTTTTTTTAGCCTAGGGCAGCTTAGACCTCATCCAGCCTCCATTTCCTCAAACTCCTCCGACAGTACCTACCGTCTTTTCTCGTTAACCAGGAGCTATCATAGTTTACCCAGAATGCAAAGCGTCTTCACTAAAATGCCTCAGGTCGTGGTGCCCTTGGCTTTATGTACGTAATTGAAGCCATTATACATATAAAATATCAAACTCACTGGCCGCCTCCCAACCCCATCGCCACCCATACTGGCCAGCCTCTCACTCTCACATTAATGGTTTAAATGGTGCGCTCCTCGTGAGATCAAGGACGGACTGGGGGTGCAAGGGTGAAGGGTCCAGCCGGCAATTTATGAGTCACCTGAAGGTCAATGCTGCCCAATGACGAAGCCTCGCTTAGCAACAGTAAACACACGCACTGCTTACAGTACTTGTGAAGCTTTAATCCGAAATTTTCCTTAGAAATTTTCCTCACAGAAGCGTGAAGGCAAGTTTTTTTTTTTTTTCTTCTCTCCACAGCAGGCTCTGGCTTCAAACAGTTCGAATAATTATTCGTCTGTTGCAATCTGCGGCAAGCAGGCAGAGTTGCTGGATAAAATGCTATCTCTGCTGACATTCTGCATCCACGACTTAGCCGTTCACTATCTGGCAGCACAATAAATAAAATAAAATACAGTAAATGTGAGGGGGGGATTGTCAATTCACTGGGTAAGTACATGAAAGACACATTTGGCTAATACACTGCTGTTAAAATGATTGTAGTCCTTGCACAGGATGGAAAGAGGCAAAGTTCGAGCGTCTGCTTCTGCTCAATGGTGACTTTGCTCCCATTGTGAACTCCGCAGAGCATGCTATTAGTTATCAGGGGCTGTATGTTCTATTGCTTGCAGTCCTTCCATGCCAACAACAACGATGGAAGAAGAACAAGGATCCCCTGTTAATTTTGACCGTTTTTAATTTAATTTTAGCCATCGTCTTTTGACGAAAACGCGTTTTAGTCACATTTTAGTCATCTAAATTGATTTACTTTTAGTCTATTATAAATCGACTAAATTGTACAACATTTTGCATACAGTTTTGTTTTTCTCATGAAAATTGTGATTGCGACTCGATTTGCAATCTTTATATTTTATACATATAAATGCATAAAACTGCCAAAATATCGATATACTTTTAGACTGCCAATCGCATATAGTTGTCTAAGAGCCCAAAAAAAGTCTGCGGGCTACAGAGCGTTTTCTATTCGGGCTCCAGTACTCTGGAATGCCCTCCCGGCAAAAGAGACGGCAGATCAACTGATCTAAAAGGGGGGGTCTATTTAAAGGCTAGCGTATATAAATGAGTTTTAAGATGGGAATTAAATGCTTCTAGTAGAAGTAGAAGCATTTAAGTCCCCGAGGTCAAAAAGCATAAGAACCCCGGTTTAGAGGGCTTTATGGGTGATATGGAGGACCTCCCATTGACTCCATTGTAAGCGGACTTTGCTTCTTGTTTATTCACGAGTTCGAATGCATTTAAAAAAATACAACCGTCTTATCTCTCATAATGATTGTGAACGATGGGCAAAATTCCCCCCAAAAATAGGAGCCCAGTCTAGATTGTATTTTTTTTACTCATCCTCCCCCCGCGTTTACCTTTTTCCAATCTTTTACAGGGCGCCTTGTGGCGACCCATCAACGTTCCTGTACCCTGTACACTGTTTGTTTGTCTAATCGTGAACGGGTTTGTGCTGAAAACAAAGTTGTGTTGTACTTGTGCAATTACAATAAAGACCTACCTACCTTCAGTCGTGGTCAAAAGTTTACATACACTTGTAAAGAACATTATGTCATGGCTGTCTTGAGTTTCCAATAATTTCTAGAACCCTTATTTATTTGTGATAGAGTGATTGGAGCACATACTTGTTGGTCACAAAAAACATTCATGAAGTTTGGTTCTTTTATGAATTTATTATGGGTCTACGGAAAATGTGACCAAATCTACTGGGTCAAAGGTATACATACAGCAATGTTAATATTTGGTTACATGTCCCTTGGCAAGTTTCACTGCAAAAAGGCGCTTTTGGTAGCCATCCACAAGCTTATTGACACAATTGGTGCAGTTCAGATAAATTTGTTGGTTTTCTGACATGGACTTGTTTCTTCAGCATTGTCCACACATTTAAGTCAAGACTTTGGGAAGGCCATTCTAAACCCTTAATTCTAGCCTGATTTAGTAATTTCTTTACCAATTTTGACATGTGTTTGGGGTCATTGTCCTGTTGGAACACCCAGCTGTGCCCAAGACCCAACCTCCGGGCTGATGATTTTAGGTTGTCCTGAAGAATTTGGAGGTAATCCTCCTTTTGTATTGTCCCATTTACTCTCTGTAAAGCACCAGTTCCATTGGCAGCAAAAGAGGCCTTTAAGAGGCAGAATACTACCACCACCATGCTTGACGGTATACATGGTGCTCCTGGGATTAAAGGCCTCACCTTTTCTTCTCCAAACATATTGCTGGGTATTGTGGCCAAACAGCTCAATTTTTGTTTCATCTGACCACATGACTTTCCTCCAGAAGGTCTCATCTTTGTCCTTGGGATGTCAGATGAAACAAAATGTGGTCACATTTTCAGTAGACCCATAATAAATTCATAAAAGAACCAAACCTCATGGATGTTTTTTGTGACCAACAAGTATGTGCTCCAATCACTCTATCACAAAAAAATAAGAGTTGTAGAAATTATTGGAAACTTAAGACAGCCATGACATTATGTTCTTTACAAGTGTATGTAAACTTTTGACTACGACTGTACCTTAGCCAAAACTTGATGCTGGACAGCTTACAATTTCAACTGGGAAGAGACGTGCGTCTGTAGCTTTAAAGGGGAACAGCACTTTTTAGGGGAATTCTGCCCATCATCCACAATCCTTAAAAACACACATCTTTCTTTCTTATGTGCGTTATCTATAGTGAACAACTGCTAACAATGGGGATTAATCTATTCCAGGTTTGCCGAAAGCGAGGACCGGGGGCCAATGTGGGTCGCCGAGTCGTTTCATATTCCCCACCATCAGGTGGTTTCCCAAATGTAATCATATTCATAATGACCTCTTTCAAGCGCACAAAATCATGCAAAGCTAACTAGTTGCCATCAATCAAGCTTGACGATCCCCACGACCTTATAAATGACGGTCTGAGGTAAACGCTTCATTCGGGATTGAATTTGAAATTGCAATGAAGCATTTTTTATCTGAGGATTGGGGATTATTATCAGCTCAAAGAGAGCCCGAGTGCAGAAAAACACATCTACCCCATTGGTCAGCATCCCAGTTAGTGCAAACATTGTGAGTCACTGTTTTAGGTCTATATTTGAAACCTTTAGCTATAACACTACAGAACGCTCTAAGGCTCTCAAAGTCTACCATTATTGATAGCAAACACAGAAAGTGCTCTCTATGTTGTCTTTGACATTGTCAAAGAGCACATAGCAACGGTTGCCATGCACTCTGTGAAATCAATGCAACCAGGGAAGAAGTTACAGTAATGCTTAAAATGAGCAAAATACTCTCAGTATTGCAAAACCCAAAACCAGAATAAAATGATTTGCAAATCCTTCTCAACTTATATTCAATTGAATAGACTGCAAAGACAAGATATTTAATGTTCGAACTGAGAAACTTCATTTTTGTTTGCAAATAATCATTAACTTAGAATTTAATGGCAGCAACACATTGCAAAAAAGTTGGCACAGGGGCATTTTTACCACTGTGTTACATGGCCTTTCCTTTTAACAACACTTTTAACAACAAACATTTGGTAACTGAAGAGACCAATTTTTGAAGCTTTTCAGGTGGAATTTGTTTCCCCATTCTTGCTTGATGTACAGCTTAAGTTGTTCAACAGTCTCTGTTGTTGTATTTCAGGCTTCATAATGCACCACACATTTTCAATGGGAGACAGGTCTGGACTACAGGCAGGCCAGTCTAGTACCCACACTCTTTTACTATGAAGCCACGCTGTTGTGACAACAGTCTGAACACACACTGAACCTTTTGATGATATTACAGACCGTAGATGGTGAAATCCCTAAATTTGCTGCAATAGCTCGTTGAGAAATGTTGTTCTTAAACTGTTCAACAATTTGCTCACGCATTTGTTCACAAAGTGGTGACCCTCGCCCCATCCTTGTTTGTGAATGACTGAGCATTTCATGGAAGCTTCTTTTTTACCCAATCATGGCACCCACCTGTTCCCAATTAGCCTGTTCACCTGTGGGATGTTCCAAATAAGTGTTTGATGAATATTCCTTAACTTTCTCAGTCTTTTTTGCCACTTGTGCCAGCTTTTTTTTAAACACGTTGCAGGCATCAAATTCCAAATGAGATAATATTTGCAAAAAATAAAGTTTTCCAGTTCAAACGTTAAGTATCTTGTCTTTGAAGTATATTCAATCGAATATAGGTTGAAAAGGATTTGCAAATCATTGTATTCTGTTTTTATTTACCATTTAAACAACGTGCCAACTTCACTGGTTTAAGGTTTTGTAGATGTTAGCATGTCATTTTTTTTATTTTTTTATTTTTTACTGTAGATGGAATAGATCGTATATACATTACCTGCATTGTTAGCCACCTCCTAATAGCAGGTTTTTACGATTTAGAATGCACATAAAGAGGAAAGACGTTTGTTCTTCTCTCACATAAAGTGTGTGGATGATGGGAAAAATTCCAAAAACAAAACTAGCATAGCTACAGCTCTAACATTTCAGTCACATTTTGACAGCAACATCATGCGAGATTAGCCTAGTTCAGGGGTCGGCAACCCAAAATGTTGAAAGAGCCATATTGGACCAAAAATACAAAAACAAATCTGTCTGGAGCCGCAAAAAATTAAAAGCCATATTACATACAGATAGTGTGTCATGAGATATAAATTGAATTAAGAGGACTTAAAGGAAACTAAATGACCTCAAATATACCTACAAATGAGGCATAATGACGCAATATGTACATATAACTAGCCTAAATAGCATGTTAGCATCAATTAGCTTGCAGTCACGCACTGACCAAATATGTCTGATTAGCACTCCACACACGTCAATAACATCAACAAAACTCATCTTTGTGCATTCACGCACAACATTAAAAGGTTGGTGTACAAAATGAGGCAGAAAAAGAAGTGGCATAAAACACGTCCTAGAAAGTTGGAGAAAGTTATACATTTAAACAAACTAAGGTGAGTTCAAGGACCGCCAAAATTAGTAGGACAAAACGGCGCTCACCAAATACTCAAATCAGCGAAGCACGTTTAATATAAACTGTGTGCTTTATAACAATTAGGGAGGTTTGTGTCATGTTTGTCCTCCTACAGAAACCATATTAAAACAACACAAAAAATATATTTTTTCCCCTCATCTTTTTCCATTTTTCATAAATTTTTTAAAAAGCTCCAGAAAGCCACTAGGGCGGCGCTAAAGAGCCGCATGCGGCTCGAGAGCCGCGGGTTGCCGACCCCTGGCCTAGTTGATGAAGAAAAACCAGAGTTCCGCTGGCTAGGAGAGGGTCAGAGGTGGTGTCAGGTCCACGAAGAAGTACATTTTGCCTTATTTTGCGGTATAGCTCGGTTGGTAGAGTGGCCGTGCCAGCAACTTGAGGGTTCCAGGTTCGATCCCCGCCTCCGCCTTCCTAGTCACTGCCGTTGTGTCCTTGGGCAAGACACTTTACCCACCTGCTCCCAGTGCCACCCACACTGGTTTAAATGTAACTTGGATATTGGGTTTCACTATGTAAAGCGCTTTGAGTCACTAGAGAAAAAGCGCTATATAAATATAATTCACTTCCCTTCATGACGTCATGAAAACCTTCAACTTGAAAAGTGACCATTTGCTACTGAACTGAAACTACAGTCGTGTATATTCCAAATAGCAGTGTCTATTTTCTGCTATTCGTCTCTAGTGACCTCTGACTTTTAGAAAAAATGCTGCAGACACATTCCAAAATCTGAGAGAAAGTCTGCCCAGAAAATTGAAAGTTGTCATGCTAATAAAACAATGATAATATCCGCACTTTCTGTCATCAACGTGTCTAAATATTTTGTCTGTAACGTGATATATACTCCCGCGAAATAGTCGACCCATTCTTTGCACGACAGACTCCACTTAATGCGTGACTGTAATGTGTGTTTGTCTGCTGAGTGATAAGCATAGCAACACCGAAGAACAGGAATAAATGTGGACAAAAACACAAAAAAAGTTGTCCACATTATCAGTACTTAAAATGTATCTTCCATAACTCAAAAGCTTTCAAGCATGCAGTGATAAGCTTCAGATGAGGGTGCATCACTTCAACAGTGGGGTTAGGCCGCCCACCTAGGAGCAAAAACAAGTCCTGCATACTGTATTGGGCAGATGTTCTAGAGGTAATACTGTAGCACAGGGGTGTCAAACCCAAATACAGAGTGGGCCAAAATTTCAAACTGAACAAAGCCGCGGGCCAAGGTTGAACAAATTAACCTTTTAATAGGGACCCAAACAAGTTTTGCATTGAATATTGAACAAGCAAGGCTTATATAACTTTATAGTGACATGCAAAATCAAGTTTCAAATAATAATAATTCAAAAATATCAATGGCATATCAAATTAAATTTAAATAAAAATTGAATGCCTCTTTTCTATTTGCAGCCTTCTGAGGTAAATATCAAAATTAACTTTTTCCACAGGCTAATAATAAATGTGAAAATAAAATAACAATAATGAAGGAATCAAACATTCAAGCCTTGAAGTAGCAAGCGAAAGTGCATGAATAAAACGTTAATTATTGCTCCATTTGCTACACTGATTTGCTTTAACACTGAATATGGAACAAGCAACGCTTATATAACTTAATAGTGCAAAATCAACTTTCAAAAAACAAACGAAAAAACATCAATGGTATATTAAATAACATTTAAATAAAAAATGGAATGCCTCTTTTCTATTTGCAGCCTTCTAAGGTAAATATCAACATTAACTTTTTCCACAGGCTAATACATTTTTAAATAAAATAATGAATAAATCAACCATTCAGGCCTTTTTACTGCTCAGTTTGCAACACACTGATCTAATCTGATGTGCCCAAGCCAGATACCTGCCATCTTTTCTGGCATGCTAGTTCATTAATGTCGGGGCTCAGGTGGGCGGGGTTTGGTGGTAGCGGGGGGTGTATATTGTAGCGTCCCGGAAGAGTTAGTGCTGCAAGGGGTTCTGGGTATTTGTTCTGTTGTGTCTATGTTGTGTTACGGTGCGGAAGTTCTCCCGAAATGTGTTTGTCATTCTTGTGTGGTGTGGTTTCACAGTGTGGCGCATATTTGTTTATGCGGCCACCCTCAGTGTGACCTGTATGTCTGTTGATCAAGTATGCATGCATTCACTTATGTGTGTGTAGAAGTCGCATATATCATGTGACCGGGGCCGGCACGCTGTTTGTATGGAGGAAAAGCAGACGTGATGACAGGTTGTAGAGGACGCTAAAGGCAGTGCCTTTAAGGCACGCCCCCAATATTGTTGTCCGGGTGGAAATCGGGAGAAATTCGGGAGAATGGTTGCCCCGGGAGACTTTCGAGAGGGGCACTGAAAATCGGGAGGGTTGGCAAGTATGAGTATAATACCGGCGGGCTAGCTCTAATGTTAATTTGATATTGCCTCAAGGGCCAAATGAAATTACACGGCCAAATTTGGTCCGCGGGCCAGAGTTTGACACCCATGCTGTAGCACCTGGACACCGCCTTGCACTTGTGTTGACAATACAGGTCTATGACCGCCTCAGCAAACGATTTTTATAACACACAATGTCTTTAACACACAGTAGAACGTCGCCCTAGAAACAGCTCAGTCCCTACCCACACATCTTGGTTTTTACCTTGAAGTCTGCTAGTATTTGCTCATTTAAACACACACACAAGCCTGTTCCCTTGAGAATTTTGGATTGCAGGGGAAAAAAGTGCGTATTTTAGCTACGCTTTAAAGAAAATAACGAGCCCGACCCCAGAATGCTTCCTGCTTTGAAATAATGGCATAATAAAACACTTTTGTGACATTGCCATAACAAACGCCATGTCTCTTTTTCTGTTTTTCCTGTGAGGTTTTTGGCTGCATTTAAGAAAACTTGGAAATGTTGGATTTCCAACAAGGCAAAGTTCTTTCTCACAAAGTTGAGAGAAATCGATGTATGCAGATCTAATCCAAGGGCACATCGTGGTACAGTATGGTGGTAACATGTATTGTATTGTTAAAGTACCAATAATTGTCACGCACACACTACGTGTGGTGAAATTTGTCCTCTGCAATTTACCTATCCCCTTGTTCACCCCCTGGGAGGTGAGGGGAGCAGTGGGCAGCAGCGGTGGCCGCGCCCGGGAATCATTTTTGGTGATTTAACCCCCAATTCCAACACTTGATGCTGAGTGCCAAGCAGGGAGGTAATGGGTCCCATTTTTTATTATAGACTTTGGTATGACTCGGCCGGGGTTTGAACTCACAACCTACCGATCTCAGGGCAGACACTCTAACCCAGGGGTCGGGAACCTTTTTGGCTTAGAGAGCCATGAAAGCCAAATATTTTAAAATGTATTTCCGTGAGAGCCATATAATTTTTTTTTAACACTGAATACAGCTAAATGCGTGCATTTTTAAGTAAGACCAATATTTTTAGAGTATAATAAGTCTCTCATTCTTTTTAATATCATTATTATTCTGAAGCTAACCAATAATAAATAAAATACTTCTTACCATTAATGCGACTTCTTGAACAGGTGCGGTAGAAAACGGATGGATGGATTAAAATGCATGAGAATGTCTTATATTTTGAACGTTATTTTTAACACTGTGATTACCAGCTGAATTATTCAGTACTAATCCTGTTAAGTAATGTCAGCTAAGATTTATCTGAGAGCCAGATGCAGTCATCAAAAGAGCCACAGGTACCCTACCCCTGCTCTAACCACTAGCGCTATCACTGGATATACATAACAATTCTGTCGGTACAAGGTACTCGAACTATCAGTAGGTATAGTATACAGAAGGTTTAAAGGTGTCCAAAAATCTGATTACTCTTTTATTGGACCGAAGCATATTTTAATATATTTGAATAAAAATGTAACTGGTAAATGGGTTATACTTTTAAAGCGCTTTTCTACCTTCAAAGTAGTCAAAGCGCTTTGACACTATTTCCACATTCACACACACAAACTGGTTATCATTTGGAATGGGGACCAAGTTTTTGATCATCACTTGTGGGGACCACCCTTTCTACAGGTTGTGGAGGCATAAAAAAAAAGGTAAAATGGCCACTGCCCAGTTAGCTCATACACGTCTTTAAATCTCTGGATTGATGAAGTAATGTGCTGATCATTCTTACTGGGGACCCTGGGGAAAAAAGAGTTAATATGGTTCATGGGGACCACATTTAAATAATTTTGCATAATTCACACACATTTGTACATGACTACTGAGGACCATTTAAAAAAAAAAAAAAAAAGTTCAAATGAAATATGACATGATCCTCAGAATACAGCACTACAGCTGTCCTCTTATAGGAAGTTTCACCACTTAAAAGGGAACATTATCACAATTTCAGAAGGGTTAAAACCATTAAAAATCAGTTCCCAGTGGCTTATTTTATTTTTCGAAGTTTTTTTCAAAATTTTACCCATCACGCAATATCCCTAAAAAAAGTTTCTAAGTATCTGATTTTAACCATCGTTATATACACACGTCCATTTTCCTGTGACGTCACATAGTGAAGCCGATACAAACAAACATGGCGCATAGAACAGCAAGCTATAGCGACATTAGCTCGGATTCAGACTCTGATTTCAGCGGCTTAAGCGATTCAACAGATTACGCATGTATTGAAACGGATAGTTGTAGTGTGGAGGCAGGTAGCGAAAACGAAATTGAAGAAGAAACTGAAGCTATTGAGCCATATCGGTTTGAACCGTACGCAAGCGAAACCGACGAAAACGACACGACAGCCAGCGACACGGGAGAAAGCGAGGACGAATTCGGCGATCGCCTTCTAACCAACGATTGGTATGTGTTTGTTTGGCATTAAAGGAAACTAACAACTATGAACTAGGTTTACAGCATATGAAATACATTTGGCAACAACATGCACTTTGAGAGTGCAGACAGCCCAGTTTTCATCAATTAATATATTCTGTAGACATACCCTCATCCGCTCTCTTTTCCTGAAAGCTGATCTGTCCAGTTTTGGAGTTGATGTCACACACTCCGGCAGATTCAATGGGGGTCTGGCGGCAGATTTCTTTGACTTTATCGTTGGAAATGCATCTGTTTTGAGTGTCGCAGGATATCCACACATTCTTGCCATCTCTGTCGTAGCACAGCTTTCGTCGGTAAAGTGTGCGGAACAAACGTCCAATTTCTTGCCACTTTCGCATCTTTGGGCCACTGGTGCAACTTGAATCCGTCCCTGTTCGTGTTGTTACACCCTCCGACAACACACCGACGAGGCATGATGTCTCCAAGGTACGGAAAACAGTCGAAAAAATAGAAAATAACAGAGCTGATTTGACTCGGTGTTTGTAATGTGTTTGAGAAAATGGCGCATTGCTTCCCGATGTGACGTCACAACGTGACATCATGGCTCCGAGAGCGAATAATAGAAAGGCGTTTAATTCGCCAAAATTTACCCATTTAGAGTTCGGAAATCGGTTAAAAAAAAAATATGGTCTTTTTCCTGCAACATCAAGGTATATATTGACGCTTACATAGGTCTGGTGATAATGTTCCCCTTTAAATGTTAAAGCAAATCCTGCCTCTACAAGAAGGGACAGAGCCGCCTCTACTTCCTCAGGAGGTTAGGATACTTCAACGTCTGTGCAAAGATGTTGAAGATGTTCTACGAGTCGGTGGTGGCGGGCGCCTTCTTGTACGCCGTGACCTGCTGGGGCAGCGGGCTGAGAGCGAGGGACGCAAACAGACTGGACAAGTTGGCAGAGAAGGCCAGTAACGTGTTGGGAGTGGAGCTAGACCAGGGGTCACCAACATTTTTGAAACCAAGAGCTACTTCTTGGGTACTGATTAATGCGAAGGGCTACCAGTTTCCATCCATCCATTTTCTAACGCTTATTCCCTTTGGGGTCGCGGGGGGCGCTGGAGCCTATCTCAGCTACAATCGGGCGGAAGGCGGGGTACACCCTGGACAAGTCGCCACCTCATCGCAGGGGCTACCAGTTTGATACACACTTAAATAAATTGCCAGAAATAGCCAATTTGCTCAATTTACCTTTAACTCTATGTTGTTATTATTAATAATTAATGATATTTATCTTTGTGGAAACACTGATCATCTTAATGATTTCTCACAATAAATATATATAGAAACAGATAAATATCAATATGCAACACTTTATTTTTATATTTTCTCTAAGTGCACATTTTTCAAATTGAACATTTTCAAATGATCACTTCTAAGACAGTCTTGTGAAATCACAATATCCCATTTTAACTAGCTAGCCACTAACATTTTTTAACAAATCATGAATTTCTTTGCACCATGTTTGTACAAATAATAACTCATGTAAAATACAAAAGTCAACTCTCAAATTTTTAAATAAATCATGTCACACTTTGAACTGGACACCAAATCTGTTATCTGTTTCTTTGTCAGTTAGTGAAGACCAAGTCTTTAAAATATTTTTTTGGATTTTCAAATTCTATTTGAGTTTTGACTCTCTTAGAATTAAAAATGTCGAGCAAAGCGAGACCAGCTTGCTAGTAAATAAATAAAATTTAAAAAAATAGAGGCAGCTCACTGGTAAGTGCTGCTATTTGAGCTATTTTTAGAACAGGCCAGCGGGCGACTCATCTGGTCCTTACGGGCTACCTGGTGCCCGCGGGCACCGCGTTGGTGACCCCTGAGCTAGACTCTCTGGCGGTGGTGTCAGAGAGGAGAAGTCTAGCACAACTCCTAGCCATTATGGACAACACCTCCCACCCTCTACACTCGGACCTTGCAGAGAGAATGAGCACGTTCAGTGGAAGGCTCAGACTCCCAAAATGCAGCACGGAACGACACAGGAGGTCCTTCATACCGACAGCCATCAGACTGTATAATGCATATGTTCCTTGACTGCACTTAAATGTAGAATATATTTATATTATTCATATATTACATATAATATATTATATATATATATATATATATATATATATATTAGATATTATTTATTATTATTATTATTATTGTCTATTGTGAGCGAACTGTGGTGCTGATTTCCCCCAGGGATCAATAAAGTACTTTCTATTCTATTGTATTCTAGTCTATCTTCTGTGACATTACTGAAAACTGCTATTTAGCATTAATGAAGTTGTCTGCAACTATCATTATCGACTATCATTTAAAAAGGTTTCCCTTTAGGGCACCTGTTTTTTTGTCCCCATACGCTGGAATGGAAAAGACAATATAACATGCATCCATAAAGGTGGACGCATGTGAAAAAGTGCAATATATTTATCTGTACAGTAATCTATTTATTTATTTATATATATTTATATATATTTATTTATTTCATAAATATATATTTATATATTATTTATATATATTTATTTATTTATATATGCACCATGAGCTTATGTAACGAAATTTTGTTCTTATCTGTGCTGTAAAGTTCAAATTTGAATGACAATAAAAAGGAAGTCTAAGTGGTCCCCTAAAGGTGACCGTGTAAACAGAGCGATGTCCCCATTAAGTAAGCATTGCCAGAACACACACACACACACACACACACACACACACACCCACTGATGGCAGCAAGAAAAGGTCAAGCTCGTTGTTACTTTTCCTTTAATACACTATGTGCACTTAGTCTCTAAGTGTGTGAATTTTGACAGTGCAGTGCGGTCCCAAATTGATCGTTATTGTTTCGCACTTACGAAAAACGACAATCACAATTAAGGATGTCCCGATCAGCATTTTTGGCCTCAGATCCGATCGGATTTCAAGTCCAGTCAATACTTTGATAATGTTATAACAGATTATGGAATTGAAAATGGAAAAATTTGCATAGATTTTGTTTTATAGACCATCTTCAAGCGGCTTTCTAATCGTCTCTTCAGAATTGCGCTGTTCTGTGGGCGGTCTTATTTACGTGGCTCCACTTCGACTGTGTCTTCTCCCCGGTTTTAGCGAATTATGTTTAACACGCAAGGAATTTGACTTGTTAAAACTGCATTCTCTTCGTTAAACACAAGAAACAAAGAAAAACGCAACAACTGTGTGTCCATATGAAGTTTACTGACAGATATAAATTCAAACTATACGCTACCTTGCATTAGAAATGGCAACAGCCCAGGATGCATGTGCATGTACGAGCCAGTCTGCCCCACAACAAGAGGATAGCGTAAAAGAAGGAGCTTATTGACTACATGGTCGGGCTACAATAGCGGACAGGCGCAAATTTCTTCAAGTAAATTTGACCATATATGGAAATATCAGCAGACGTCGAGAGTTAGACAACGTCACAGGACAGGGCAAATTATAAACGGCTCGTTTGGAGGAAATACGAAGGAAGGTAAGATTATTGTATGAATATCCCCGCAATGCCTCCATGGGGATCCGAAATACACAAAAATAGGTACCATTAGGTAAGAAAATGTGTTTTTGCATAATATGTCCCCTTTCAGAAAAACACAGTGCACTACTTGGCTGCAACCAGCAGAGGCGCTGTTCTGACTTAACCAGCTTACAGTGTAAAGAAGTACAAAACCCAAAAACAGTGAAGTTGGCACGTTGTGTAAATGGTAAATAAAAACACAATGATTTGCAAATCCTTTTCAACCTATATTCAATTGAATAGACTCCAAAGACAAGATTCTTAACGTTCAAACTGGTAAACGATGTTATTTTTTGCAAATATTAGCTCATTTGGAATTTGATGCTTGCAACATGTTTCAAAAAAGCTGGCACAAATGGCAAAAAAGATTGAGAAAGTTGAGGAACATCTCAAAGGTGAACAGGCTAATTGGGAATAGGTGGGCGCCACAATTGGGTATAAAAGCAGATTCCATGAAATGCTCAGTCATTCACAAACAAGGATGGTGCGAGGGTCACCACTTTGTGAACAAATGCGTGGGCAAATTGTTGAACAGTTTAAGAACAACATTTCTCAACGAGTTATTGCAAGGAATTTAGGGATTTCACCATCTAAGGTCTGTAATATCATCAAAAGGTTCAGAGAATCTGGAGAAATCACTGCACGTAACATTGAATGCCCCCTAACCAATCTGGCGCCCTAGGCAAGATTTTAGGTGGCGCCCCCCCACATCGGCAGTGAAGTGTATATACTCACAAGAACCCGAAGAGCTTTGTCTTTGACCTTTAATATATAAAGGGGTGGAAAAGTGACGATTACCTGCAGGGCAAACATTAGCTAACCAGAAGGCAATAACAATGTAAACAAAAAACACCTGCTTAAAAGATCTAATACAAACATTTATATGCACGTACAACACTTAGAACTTTTAGCATATCAGTATGTGGAATTAAATTATGGAATGGATTAAGTAAAGAAGTTAAAAATTGTACTGATATGATCCAGTTTAAGAGGTTGTTCAAAATAATAGTGCTTACAGAGTACAAAGAAGAAGAATTATGAGAAATACTTTCAACCTTATTTAAAATAAGATATTCTTCATCTCAGTATGTTAATAATGACTGAATTAATTAATTTATTACATATTACAAAACTGTTGTATACTAATTCATAGATGTTATTTTATTATATAAAAAGGTCAGTAAATGATTCTATATATTTGTAAACGCTTTGAAGTGGGAAAGGGGTAGGATTAAATAAGCTTTGCTTCTTCCTACTCCTTTTCGGGCATGATGTAAAATGAAATTGTGTGATGTATTATGATGTAAGTGTGTTCATGTTCGAAATAAACTAAAGAAAGAAAGAAATGTCCCTGAGGAATGTAAGGTGGGAGTACTGTAATTACCTGACGTTACATTATTATTTTCCATAACAATTTAGCCCCCTCCACAATATTAACCCGACGTTAAAACAGAACTAGCTATTTATTGATTAGCAATTGCCGAATCATGTAACATTAGCTTAATGCTAAAAAGCCAGGTTACTATCACATTCTGTAACAGACAAATAATTTCATGTAGGCTAACGTTACCTACCTGCTACCTCTGTCTTTTCTCGTTTCTCCTCCTCTTCTTTTCTCTTTTTTCTTCCCTGGGCACCTGACAGTTTTGGCATCTTGTGTTGATTTTTTGATGTGGTGACGTCCAAAAAGAGTCATGATACGGGAAGGGAGGGGGCGCACCGTGCGGGGGGAGGAGGGGGGAGGGGGGGGGGGGGTGTAATGTTGTAACAAATAATATTTCTATTAAATAGGCTTTACTTTGCATTTTAATTAACGTGGGATTATTTTTTGTATTTAGAAATAATAGTACCAACTTTTTTTTTCTTTTTTTTTTGTCCAACATTTGTGGCACTGGCGTGGCGCCCCCTGATGGACGGCGCCCTTAGCATTTGCCTATACGGCCTATGCCACGGGCCGGCTCTGCCCGTGACCTTGGATCCCTCAGGCGGTACTGCATCAAAAAGCGACATCAGTGTGTAAAATATATCACCACATTGGCTCAGGAACACTTCAGAAAACCACTGTCAGTAACTACAGTTTTTTGCTACATCTGTAAGTGCAAGTTAAAACTCTACTATGCAAAGGCAAAGCCATTTATCAACAACACCCAGAAATGCTTCGCTGGGCCCGAGCTCATCTAAGATGCACTGATGCAAAGCAGAAAAGTGTTTTGTGGTCTGTTGAGTCCACTTTTCAAAATGTTTTTGGAAACTGTGGACGTCGTGTCGTGTCCTCCGGATCAAAAAGGAAAAGAACCATCCGGAATGTTCTAGGCACAAAGTTCAAAAGCCAGCATCTGTGATGGTATGGGGGTGTATTAGTGCCCAAGGCATGGGTAACGTACACATCTGTGAAGGCACCATTAATGCTGAAAGGTACATAGGGTTTTGGAGCAACATATTCATGGACGCCCCTGCTTATTTCAGCAAGACAAAGCCAATCCACATTCTGCATGTGTTACAACAGCGTGGCTTCATAGTAAACGAGTGCGGGTACTAGACTGGCCTCCTTGTAGTCCAGAACTACTATTAAATTCTAAGTTAATGATTATTTGCAACAAAAAAAAAGAAGTTTCTCAGTTTGAACGTTAAATATCTTGTCTTTGCAGTATATTCAATTGAATACAAGTTAAAAAGGATTAGAAAATCATTGCATTCTCTTTATATTATAAAAACTTCACTGGTTTTGGGTTTTGTAGAAAATGATGTCCACAATGGGAATTTGACACGATCCACACCATCCATTATCCAGCCCTCAGTTTTAGATGAAACTAATATAGTTAAGGTCGAATGTAATAACTTGTTGGAGATCTTGTATGATTTATGATGTGGCACATAAAGGTGTGTACTCTATACCTCAGATGGGAGCTAAATATAGGCAGTGAGGTGCGGCCATAGGTAGAAGTCGAATGAGCTCCCATTATCGGCCCGCTGACTGTGAGGCTCTTCTGTTCTTCTCTAATGACCGGACCCCCTGCACCTGTCTCCCTGCATGACCACCACCCGAACCCCCTCCCTATGGCACTCAGGTCAGACTAAATATAGCCCCACACGGCAGCACCCTAACTCCCTGCGCCATCACCCATCTCCTCCTAATGTGGAGCATATTAGTCCAGTGGAAAGCAGGCAGTATGTACAGTAAGATACCAATAACAAACACAATCTATTGGCACTGAGGAGGCAGCCATGAAATGTCCTCTCTGATTAGGTTGCAATGTGGTGGATTATCTCTAAACAGCTGCTATCACTTCGGGGAAAGTGATGGTTTGTTTATTCAACTCAAAATCCATCCAATGGTTTAGTTTGGATAGCATTTAAACAACAATATTACAAACCGACACTTGTTTTTTTTATAGTATTGTAGGATCAACTTCAACAAAGATTTTTAAAAATATGATGGAGAAAGTTCATATAACAATGAGTGAAGTTTTTGTGTTGATTAATAAGTCGTGTTAGTTAAATAAAACACTTGGCACTAAGATATCAATGCTATCATGTACTTTGGTTTTTGTTAGTAATCCTTTCCAAAAAGTTTAACAAAGAATATGGTACTGATGCCAAAAATAATTTAAAAAAACATTTGGTAACACTTTAGTATGGGGAACATATTCACCATTAATTAGTTGCTTATTAACATGCAAATTAGTAACATATTGGCTCTTAATTAGTCATTATTAAGTACTTATTAATGCCTTATCCTGCATGGCCTTATTATAAAACCAGTAAGCCGGTAACACTTTAGTATGGGGAACATATTTACCATTACTAACCCTAACCCCAACCCTAACCCTGACCCTGTAACCCAGGGGTCGGGAACCTTTTTGGCTGAGAGGGCCATGAAAGCCAAATATTTTAAAATGTATTTCTGTGAGAGCCCTATAATATTCTTTAACTCTGAATACAACTAAATGCGTGCATTTTTAAGTAAGACCAACATTTTTAGCGTATAATAAGTCTCTTTTTCTTTTTAATAACATTGTTATTCTGAAGGTAACCAATAATAAATAAAATACTTCTTACCATTAATGCTACATGGTTTTGCTGATGGCTTTGTAGTCTGGTTGATACGTGGTTATTTTTAACACTGTGATGACCAGCGGAATTATTCATTACTTATTGTGTTAAGCAATGTCAGCTAGGATTTATCTGAGAGCCAGATGCAGTCATCAAAAGAGCCACAGGTTCACTACTCCTGCTCTAACCCTAACCATCCATCCATCCATCCATTTTCTACCGCTTGTTCCTTTCGGAGTCGCAGGGGGGTGCTGGAGCCTATCTCAGCTGCATTCGGACGGAAGGCGGGGTACACCCTGGACAAGTCGCCACCTCATCGCAAGGCCAACACAGGTAGACATACAACATTCACACTCACATTCACAAAATATCGAGATATATATCGTGTATCGTGACATGGCCTAAAAATATCGAGATATTAATAAAAGGCCATATCGCCTAGCCCTACAATGTATATGTTTTGTTTTTTGTTTGTTTATTTTGTAGCTGTATGTAGAAGTGGCTGGTTGCAGCCGCTCTGCTCTTTTAATGTCTTTAATGTCCTTTGTGTTCTTTGATGTTTGATGTTTCCATTCATCCATCCATCTTCTTCCGCTTATCCGAGGTTGGGTCGCGGGGGCAGCAGCCTAAGCAGGGAAGCCCAGACTTCCCTCTCCCCAGCCACTTCGTCCAGCTCCTCCCGGAGGATCCCGGGGCGTTCCCAGGCCAGCCGGGATATATAGTCTTCCCAACGTGTCCTGGGTCTTCCCCGTGGCCTCCTACCGGTCGGACGTGCCCTAAACACCTCCCTAGGGAGGCGTTCGGGTGGCATCTTGTCCTTTCGGTCATGACCCAAAGCTCATGACCATAGGTGAGGATGGGAACGTAGATCGACCGGTAAATCGAGAGCTTTGCCTTCCGGCTCAGCTCCTTCTTCACCACAACGGATCGATACAGCGTCCGCATTACTGAAGACGCCGCACCGATCCGCCTGTCGATCTCACGATCCACTCTTCCCTCACTCGTGAACATGATGTTTCCCTCTTGCACAAATGTTTATGTGTGTTGTGGCTATGAGCTTTTTTTCCCCTTGGCCTCAGTCTGGAGCCCCTCTCCAGGGGCCCAGGCTTAGACTGATTTACCTGTTTCTCACCTTTTTCGTCAGCGATCCTGTTCTGTCTCCCTGTAATGGGATTGTGCTGAAAGTCTTAATTTCCCCTAGGGGATTAATAACGTATTTCTGATTCTGATTTTGACACAGCAGTGCATCTTTGCGTTGCCTTACAAACCCAAAAGGTGACCGATCTGCCAACATAATATTTACTACTTATTGTATTTTCAGATTTGTGATGGTTTGTCGCAATTCTTCCCTCCGAAAAATTTACTTTCTTAGAGCAAATAAAAAGGAGACTATAACTGACAGTTTTGTGATTGCCAGTCTCCTCTATGCTGTCCTATACTGCAGCCGGTGGCAGCGCACCGCAGCAAGACGACTTTCCAGGGTAATAAAAGATAAGATTAAGTGATTAGGGAAATACGGGTGAATGGCTGCGAGGCCTAAAGGCTCGCCTGTTTCTCCTTTCAAATGCAAGTCAGGGCTCCTCCTGACAACGGGTAATGCATCACCGGCTCAACCTCTAAAAAGAATGCAACATCAGCTAATGTTTAACTCCTTCTGACAAAGCAGATAGGAACACGCGGATGGAAACATGGCTGTCCATCACTGTCGCTACTGTGAAGAACGACAACGTGTATCAGGAAGCGGCGTGCAGCATCCTGGCGAGAGCGCTCTCACGACGCGGCGCTTTCCTTCCCCCGTCTCTGTTGCCCTGGAAACAGTTGTCCGTTGTCGAGAGAGGCAATTCTATTAGAGCAGCTGGGCCAGCCAGCAAATAGAACTATAAAACATGACTTAACAGTTACAGGCTGAGAAGAAGGACGGGGCTTAGGAAACGTAGGAGCCAATGAGAGAAGAGCAGGCACAGGGGGAGACCACGCCAAAGACAGGGGAGCAGCAGGAGAGATAATATAAAGCTAAGGTTGCCGGCGCTTCAGGCAAGTCAGGTGTTTTTGCCACGTAACCAGTAAACCCCTAACTCTACTTGGGGGTTTCCACCAGTCCAATATTGACCCTTTAGGGCCATTGTAGATCTTGCTGAAATAAGCCCCGTCACTGCCCGACTTACTGAGCTGCCCGATCCGTCAAACATAGCAACAGTTTTACGACTTTAAGAGTCGTAAAAAATATTGCAAAAATAACGGATGTGCATTCAAAGTAGTGTTGTCCCGATACCAATATTTTGGTACCGGTATCAAAATTATTTCGGTACTTTTCTAAATAAAGGGGACCAGGAAGGATGGCCATGGATGAAGTGCTGGCTGTCCAGAGTCGGGACCCGGGGTGGACCGCTCGCCTGTGCATCGGCTGGGAACATCTCTGCGCTGCTGACCCGTCTCCGCTCGGGATGGTGTCCTGCTGGCCCCACTATGGACTGGACTCTTACTATTATGTTGGATCCACTATGGACTGGACTCTCACAATATTATGTCAGACCCACTCGACATCCATTGCATTCGGTCTCCCCTAGAGGGGGGGGGGGGGTTACCCACATATGCGGTCCTCTCCAAGGTTTCTCATAGTCATTCACATCGACGTCCCACTGGGGTGAGTTTTTCCTTGCCCTTATGTGGGCTTTGTACCGAGGATGTCGTTGTGGCTTGTGCAGCCCTTTGAGACACTTGTGATTTAGGGTTATATAAATAAACATTGATTGATTGATTGATTGACCACAAATAATTGCATTATTGGCTTTATGTTAACAAAAAATCTTAGGGTAGATTAAACATGTGTTTCTTATTGCAAGTTTGTCCTTAAATAAAATAGTGAACATACCAGACAACTTGTCTTTTAGTAGTAAGTAAGCAAACAAAGGCTCCTAATTTAGCTGCTGACGTATGCAGTAACATATTGTGTCTTTTATCATTCTATTATTTTGTCAACATTATTAAGGACAAGGGATAGAAAATGAATTATTAAATCTACTTGTTCATTAACTGTTAATATCTGCTTACTTTCTCTTTTAACATATAGCCCTAAATCACAAGTGTCTCAAAGGGCTGCACAAGCCACAACGGCATCCTCGGTTCAGATCCCACATCAGGGCAAGGAAAAACTCAACGCAGTGGGATGACAATTAGAAACCTTGGAGACCTGGAGAGGACCGCAGATGTGTGTGACACCCCCCCCCCCCCCCCCGAGTGGATCTAGCATAATATTGTGAAAGTCCAGTCCATAGTGGATCTAACATAATAGTGTTCTATCTACACTTCTGTTAAAATGTAATAATCACGTATTCTTCTAAAAAAAATTGAATAAGAGCTGTAAATCTCCACTTTTACACACGTTTCCCTTGAAAGACTTATTAAAAATATTAAATACATTTTAAATAGCAATAGATTTTCGAAGATCATCACTTTGTGTAAAAAGATGACAAACAGTGCTGGAAAGCATCACAGGTTATAATTCACTGAGTATGGATGTATTGATGAATGGTTGTCAAATTGGTTGTTATTTGGGTTCTTGTTAGATCAGGACCAAAGTGTGTACTAGTGTTGTCCAGATACCAATATTTTGTATTAAAATGTATTTCGGTACTTTTCTAAATAAAGGGGACCACAACAAATTTAATTATTGGCTTTATTTTAACAAAAAATCTTAGGGTACATGAAACACGTTTCTTATTGCAAGTTTGTCCTTAAATAAGGACAAAGGGTTAGGGGTTAGGGTATCGATGTAATCTAGTAGTACAATACTAGTATTGACTACATACGCTATTGTACTTGGTATCATTACAGTGGATCTCAAACTCTCGCTTGACCACGGACTGCCTTCCTGCTTTGTCCCTCCTCTTGCTCGACACAACACTTGGTAAACACACACTACAGCTAATTACCATTCTATAGTTTATTTGTTAGTATTGTTTGATTATTATATATATATATATTGTCTATATATATATATATATATATTTAGATATAATAAATCATACAGCTTTACTTCCCCCTTGTGTCTGTGCCGTCAACTCCCTCCAGTAAACATAACACATTGTCAAGGCACCCATCAAACAACTACTATTTCCATATGCTAACTGGATAGAGCGATGACCTCAAACAGTAGACTGAGGAAGTCATATTAGCGGAATGAAGAGTCTGCCCGGTAACAACGTTAGAGGAGACTACTAATGCACACTTGGCACCCTTTCATAACGACTGCTATCAAAGTATGTCTGATTACACGCACAAAGTGTGCGAGGACAGAGGGTATGGCCCGGCGCCAGGAGCTATAAGTTGCTTAAACAGACCGAGGCTTTCCTAAATGTATTCACATGCTCCCAAAGCTTCGTCTCTGACATCCATCCCGTCCGCCCTCCACTTATAATGGACCTTTTGAGTCACTCCATTTGTCTTCCATCACTTGCCCAAAGCCAAATCCTTTCTTTATACTCCCTTTTGTTTTCCTTTTCCACCCACCCCCACGCCATCTCGACTGTGTGAAGGGTAAAATATCACGCTCGTGCCAAGCGACAACACCATATTATGATTGTGTGTGTGTGTGTGTGTGTGTGTCTGTGCACAGACAGTCAGTGAAGGTCAATGCATAGCCTGCAGGGAGATACAGGAGAACACCAACTGGCAGGGATCATATACTAATCGATACTGAACACACACTCATTCACTCCTGACTTTTCACACTCTGGTGCATGTGTGTGTTGGTGTCAAAGTGCAGTTAGCCTATCAAATTTCTCAACCGTGCATTGGTGTGTGTGACCCCAGCATGCCTGGGAATCATCGGCAAGCATATTAGGTTACTTTGTTCTAAGGTAAACTACACCGGCGAGTGAATGACTACAAGGGCTCAAATGACTCCTTCCAAACCCGCGTCAGAGCTTTTGTGTGACGGACTGACATTGCACAATGGAAGCACAAGTCCTGCAGGCCTTCGCACACGCCCACCCTGTCTGGAAGGTCGACCCCGCCGCGCCAAAATGTTGTTCCGTTGTGCGTCGCGTTACCGACACTGCTGCAAGGCTACGACATCAAAGTCCTCTCTAGGAAACGTGAGCCTCTTATTGTTTCGTAGCCTCGTGGTCGAGTTGCCGGGAAGATAATTCACTCATGAGCGTTTCGTCGTTGCATTAAAAAGAGAAAAATAGGGGGAAAAAATCCTATTCTGTTTGGCTTCGTGTTCGTGAATCAAAACAAACACCAGGTTGTCGGAGAGGTTTGTCTGACTGAACACATTTGTCATAGTTATACTTCGGACAAAATTTGCCAGAAGATTCCCGCACATACAATCAGGCATGTGATTTGACCACAATGAAAAAGACTGAAAACATTTTCGGGGGTCTGGGGCAGTGGTTCTCAACCTTTTTTCAGTGATGTACCCCCTGTGAAATTTTTTTTAATTCAAGTACCCCCTAATCAGAGTAAAGCATTTTTGGTTGAAAAAAAAGAGATAAAGAAGTAAAATACAGCACTATGTCACCAGTTTCTGATTTATTAAATTGTATAACAGTGCAAAATATTGCTCATTTGTAGTGGTCTTTCTTGAACTATTTGGAAAAAAAGATATAAAAATAACTAAAAACTTGTTGAAATATACACAAGTGATTCAATTATAAATAAAGATTTCTACACATAGAAGTAATCATCAACTTAAAGTGCCCTCTTTGGGGATTGTAATAGAGATCCATCTACATTCATGAACTTAATTCTAAACATTTCTTCACAAAAAAAGAAATCTTTAACATCAATATTTATGGAACATGTCCACAAAAAATCTAGCTGTCAACACTGAATATTGATTGCATTGTTGCATTTCTTTTCAGTTCTTTTTGACAGACATTTTAGTGAGGGTCAAACCATCATGGCATGGGGGAAACTCTGGGTTTATGGTAATGAATGGAATAGCCTACTTGATTTGATGTTCAGTTTATGAACTTACATTCATATTTTGTTGAAGTATTATTCAATAAATATATTTATAAAGGATTTTTGAATTGTTGCTATTTTTAGAATATTTAAAAAAAATCTCACGTACCCTTTGGCATACCTTCAAGTACCCCCAGGGGTACGCGTACCCCCATTTGAGAACCACTGGTCTGAAGGCCTGGTTTTTCACCAATTTAATATGCTAAAATTAACAAAGACAGCACCATTTGAAGAAAATATTTTAGTGTTTAAAGACATGAAAACATCATTAATAGAACATACATAACCCAATTATCCTAATGAATCACTGTATATGGTTCAGTCCCAACAGTATTTAGTCACTAATATTTACATCTTGTGTTCATTTCACATCCACAGGTGTCACATTGATCAGTGTTATTATCTACAGGAAAATAGGATATAGGATATCAATTTATGAAAATAATTAAACATGTTTAGTATTGTTTACTCATATTTGAAAATAGGAAATAATAATAATGTGAGGACACTGACATATTGCATGAAACAAGTGTGAAAATATTTACCTTCAAGATTGTTACACCACTGACAATATTGTTTCAAGAGACTACATAAGAACTTAATATTACAAAATAGTATTTTATGCAAATTTATTTCAAATAAATTGTTAACTGGAATCAATATTGCGACTCTTTGAATTTCTGTAATTTCATAATATATTTTCACCTGGCTTTTTATTTTTAGAAAAACCCAACTATATTTCGCAAAGCAATAATTGGTTAATATTTAAAACAAACATGCGTATTTCGCAAGCAAATATTTTTTAGCTTACCTCATTATTAACAACCCTGTCTGCAACTGAAGTGGGTTGTTTGGGTGGATCTTTCCTCTCGATGTCTACGGTAGTTGTCGATGTAAACAAAGGATGAAGTCCGGTAAGGTTTGCTCACTTTCGGTTGACATCCAAAAGTACCAGCTAGTGAAAAGTTTGTTTTCCTTGCTTCAAGTGGTTTCATATGTTTTTGGCGTTTCGCATGTACTTCCAAAGCCTTGAAACCTTGTGATCCATAGTCAATATTATCATGACACCACGTGCACAAAACCTTTCCGGGACGATCAATTTTCCGAATAAAATCACCGAACAAAGTCGTAACTTCCTTCTTCCCAACAGTATCAGTGATTTCCCTTTCCATCTAGTCCCATCGAAACTTATTTTTGACATGTTTATCAATTTATTTTACTCGTAAAGCGTCCTTTCTCTCGAAGAACCGACATCGTTTACATATGGAAAATGGCGGTAATAACCAAAGACATGCACCTGGGGATAGGTTGATTGGCAACACTAAATGGGCCCTAGTGTGTGAATGTTGTCTGTCTATCTGTGTTGGCCCTGCGATGAGGTGGCGACTTGTCCAGAGTGTACCCCGCCTTCCGCCCGAATGCAGCGGAGATAGGCTCCAGCACCCCCCGCGACCCCAAAAGGGACAAGCGATAGAAAATGGATGGATGGATATTTCAAACTTTATTATTATTATTCCGCACGTTTCTCTTAAGCTTAATACGCGACGATCCGGCCAACAAACCCCCACATAAGTTATACTGCTAATATTACACTTTTTTGTCTAATTCCACAGCCGTACGCCTGAGAATCATATAACTTGGTATTTGAAACATGCTAACTGTATGCATGTTTACGTTAGCATGCTAACATTAAAGTGCTAGCTTTTTTAGCTAATTTGGCCACCGTTTACCTTAGAGTCATATACCTTGGGATATGACACTAGTTAACTGTTAGCGTGCTAACTTTAGCATGCTAGCACGCTAACATTAAAGTGCTAACTTTTTAACTAACTTCACATTTTTTTCTCTAATTACACAGCCATACACCTTACAGTCATGTAACATGCTGATTGTTAGCATGTTTAATTTAGCATGCTAACATTAAAGTGCTAGCTTTTTTAGCTAACTTTGCAACCGTCCAGTCACTTTAACTTGGTATGTGACAGCTGTTAACTGTTAGTGTGCTAACGTTAGATAAAGTGATGACTTTTTTTTGTAATTATACACTTTTTCTCTAATTCCACAGCGATACACCTTGCAGTCATATAACTTGGTATGTGGAACAAGTCAACTATTAGCATGTTAGCGTTAGCATGCTAGCATACGACCATTAAAGTGCAAGCTTTTGGAGATAATTTTGCAACCATTTAACCTACAGTCATATAACTTGGTATGTGATAGCTGTTAACTGTTAGTGTGCTAATGTTAGCATGCTAGAAAGCTAACTTAAGCATGCTAACTTTTTCATCTAATTTTACACTTTTTTCCTCTATTTCCGCAGCAATACACCTTACAGCCGTGTTACTTGAAATGTGAGACATGCTAACTGCTAGAATGCCGTCGTTAGCACAAATGCTAAATGTTAGCAATTTTATGTAAGCATGCTAACATTTTAGGCTAGCTTTGTAGCTCATTTTGGACAGTTACACCTACAACTCTCGGATTCAGACACTATCTTCAAAGCACGGCGGCTTCCGGCGACTCCCGGTCAGAGGTCTGGGGCACAGATAGCAGGCCCATCAAACTTTCCACATCAAAGTTTCTAGTTGTTTATTATTGTGGTTGAAACACCACTGCAGCCACAATAAACAGATCAATTAAACTGTGGGTGACAATCAAAACTCATCTGATTGCATTTGTGCAGGTGTTCGTCATAGGGCAACAGGCGTGTGTTTGCCTTTAAGATTGAATGAGAGGACCAAATGACATAACAGTTTACTCTAAATAACAAGGGGAGACGTTGGGGTAAACAAAGCCGCACATTTTCCAATAGGGAGCACATGTTCGATTACCGTTTCCAGACATGACTCAAGAGGACTTTAAATTGCAGAAAATGTGTCCCTTTGCAACCGCAAAAACATTCACTTTTCCAAACATCAAGCAAGGTTTTTTTTAACCTTTACTTATCCAGGAAAGAGTCATTGGGATAAAACTAGTTGTGTCGATGGCCCTGGTACCAAGGAGGGTGAAGGGTCTTGCCCAAAGACAAAACAGCAGTGACCAGGATGGTGGAAACTGGATTTGTACCAGGAGCTCTCAAGTTTCTGGATGACCGCTCTATCGTCTGAGCCACGCTGCCCCAAAAATGAGGGTTTTTCCTCACAAACACAACCACTTATGCTGCTTTTCCACGGAACAATGCTGGTAGCGAGATAAGTTTTATCCAAATTGAGACTGTGGGCGACAAGACAATGAGCTTCTGTTGTTTACTGTGGACTAAAATAGTGCACATCCACAGCAACAATGTAAGCTAACACATAAGTACTTATGTACTAGAACAGGGATGTCGAAACTTTTTCCACCAAGGGCCGCATATTAAAAAATGAAAGGATGCAGGGACCGCTTCGACACATTTTGTACCTTAAATATCAAACAACCAATTCAATGTACATTAGTATATCTTAAATGATTTAAAACAAGAAAGTATTATCTTAACTTGTGTGTTGTATGTTACAAAGCAAATACTTTTCAGTGTTATATCCAAGACTCCATACCAGGTGTGTACAAAGTGAGGCCGGGGGCAGCTATTTTTTTAACGGCCCGCGGCACATTCTAAAAATACTGTGAATAAAGTGGAATAAATGAGCAAACAGGTAAAATGTAAGAAGAAAAAGTTGCAATGTTGACTTTAGTAACACAAAGCTGCCATTCAGGTGTGTTGGGGTTTTTTTTTGCTAAAAAAAAAAAAATAGTAATGAATCAAAATCAATGTTTAGAATTATTGACCTATTTAAGGGTCCAATTACTTCACATCAAAAATTCCACTTTGAAATATTTTTTGGGAAAATATTGCATATTTTGTGTGTGTGCCATATGAAAAGCAAGTTTTCTTTTTTAAAAAAAAGGGCATTTAACAAACATTAAAACATTCTAAAAAAATAACGTATTATCGACAGATTGCTCTGAAGTTGATCTAGAGACTTAAGCGTTGAAAGCACAACAATATATATATATATATATATATATATATATATATATATATACGACTTGGATCTCCAAGAATTTTTGTGGGATTTTTTTTTTCTTTCTTTTTTTAAACGGTCATTGCTCAAAAAATAATGAAATAAAATCAATGTTGTTATGAATTATTGACCTATTACAGGCTACAATTACTTCACATCAAATATTCCACTTTGAAAATCCTTTTGTAGAAAATATTGCATTTTTTTTTTTTAAATATAAAACTTTTTAAAATCAACTTCATTTGGACGGATAAACCTGCATTTGATCTAAAAACTTTTATGATTCAGACCCTTCCAGATCCCGAGACCAATCTTGAGGGCAGACCGAAAGGTTAAAAACTAAATGTATATATTGTATTGGTTTTGAAAATAAAAAATATTAAAATGCACCCATTATGATTAGATTTTTCAGTGTGAAATAACTAAATAGCCAGCTGAAAAAGGCCCCCGGGCTGCACTTTGGACATCCCTGTAGTAGAATTAGTACACCGTGGTAAAGGCATGTTTAATCCCGGTTACCAGACATTAATAAAAAATTAAAAAAAGTACTTCATGTTAGTTAATCAGTCACCTTGCAACCCCAACCACTTTCATTTTTCTAAAGGCCAACTTAAAACCTAAATTTTTTTAAACAAATATAACCCCTCAAGGCCACTCTTAAATGCCAAAGTTTTAATACAAGTGAAGATTGAGGTGCCGTCACTCATTAAAACTTGTAAGATACACTATATTGCCAAAAGTATTTGGCCACCTGCCTTGACTCACATACGAACCTGAAGTGCCATCCTATTCCTAACCCATAGGGTTCAATATGATGTCGGTCCACCTTTTGCAGCTATTACAGCTTCAACTCTTCTGGGAAAGCTGTCCACAAGGTCGCGGAGTGTGTTTATAGGAATTTACGACCATTCTTCCAAAAGCGCATTGGTGAGGTCACACACTGATGTTGATGGAGAAGGCCTGGCTCTCAGTCTCCGTTCTAATACATCCTAAAGGTGTTCTATCGGGTTCAGGTCAGGACTCTGTGCAGGCCAGTCAAGTTCATCCACACCAGACTCTGTCATCCATGTCTTTATGGACCTTGATTTGTGCACTGGTGAACAGTCATGTTGGAAGAGGAAAGGGCCCGCTCCAAACTGTTCCCACAAGGTTGGGAGCATGGAATTGTCCAAAATGTTTTGGTGTCCTGGAGCATTCAACGTTCCTTTCACTGGAACTGAGGGGCCTGAAAAACAACCCCACACCCTAATTTCTCCTCCACCAAATTTCACACTCGGCACAATGCAGTCCGAAATGTATCGTTCTCCTGGCAACCTCCAAACCCAGACTCGTCCATCAGATTGCCAGATTGAAAAGTGTGATTCATCACTCCAGAGAAGGCGTCTCCACTGCTCTAGAGTCCAGTGGCATCCGACACTTTGCATTGGACTTGCTGATGTATGGCTTAGATGCAGCTGCTCGGCCATGGAAACCCATTCCATGAAGCTCTCTGCGTACTGTAGGTGGGCTAATTGTAAGGTCACATGAAGTTTGGAGCTCTGTAGCAACTGACTGTGCAGAAAGTCTTTGCACTATGCACTTCAGCATCCGCTGACCCCTCTCTGTCAGTTTACGTGGCCTACCACTTGGTGGCTGAGTTGCTGTTGTTCCCAAACTCTTCCATTTTCTTATAATAAAGTTGACTTTGGAATATTTAGGAGCGAGGAAATTTCACGACTGGATTTGTTGCACAGGTGGCATCCTATGACAGTTCCACGCTGGAAATCACTGAGAGCGGCCCATTCTTTCACAAATGTTTGTAGAAACAGTCTCCATGCCTAAGTGCTTGATTTTATACACCTGTGGCCGGGCCAAGTGATTAGGACACCTGATTCTCATAATTTGGATTAGTGGCCAAATACTTTTGGCAATATAGTGTATATTACATTAAGGACACTAATATATGGATGTTGGTTTTCTAGAAAAGTCCAATTAGGGTGTTGGTTGTACGATCTCACTTTTCGGTTATGGTATACGATACCATTCGTAAGAATGTAGCAAATGCCATTGCAACAGTTTGTACAGCTCTCGTACGAATACATCTCAACTGGGGTTGACATTTTGAGGGAATAAAAACCTCTGCCTATATATGACGCAGTCAGGAAATGTCAGCAGGAGACTAGTTGAAGTGATGGCGAGATACAGCCAGTGTAAGTGAAAGGGTGGTATAACGAAGAGAAAGAAAGAGAAGTTCAGCAGCCTCCTCTCTGGAGGGTTTATCTCTAACCTCCTTTCCCCAACTTCAACTTTAAATTGCGTGTTGGTGGAAAGGAGTGGGGGAGGCGAAGGGGGGGAAAGTTTGAGAGAGAATTTGTTTCTTGACTAATGAACACCTATCTGCCGCTCGCAGCCTACATGTCACTTTGGTCTGATACAATGTACGACTTCCAGCTTCGACTCCGACTCACATTAGCGTCTCGCTGCTCGCCTCGCAGTCCCTGCCTCTTACTGTCATATTAACTAGCGAACCTCTCACTGCACCTGCGCCGACTTGGACTGGAATGTCTCTAAACCAGGTCACTTTCACAAACTACTGCTTCGGCACTCCAAAAGTTACCAAAAAAAATTGCACTTTCCTGGAAGTAAAGCTAAGATTGAAAAAGTTACTAAAAAAGAGCAACTTTTTTTGAAGCCCCATCTCGAAAAACACGTTCATTTTGACATTAATAATTCATAGTTAAGAGTTTTTATTTGCATCTTCAAGGTGTAAGTGCATATCAAAGATGCAGATGCACATGCTTTGACTTGTATTCCGTTTTCCTACAATTGGTTTGATTGAACATAGAATGATGTGGCAGGCCACTACAAATGATGTGGCAGGCCACTACAAATGATGTGGCAGTCCACTACAAATGATGTGGCAGTCCATTACAAATGATGTGGCAGTCCACTACAAATGATGTGGCAGTCCATTACAAATGATGTGGCAGTCCACTACAAATGATGTGGCAGTCCATTACAAATGATGTGGCAAGTCACTACGAATGATGTGGCAGGCCACTACAAATGATGTGGCAGGCCACTACAAATGATGTGGCAGGACAGCTAAATGACTTGGCAGGCCACTAAAATTACATGGTGGGCCACTAAAGATGCACATGCTTTGACTTGTCTTTTGTTTTCCTACAATTGGTTTGATTGAACATAGAATGATGTGGCAGGCCAATACAAATGATGTGGCAGTCCATTACAAATGATGTGGCAAGTCACTACGAATGATGTGGCAGGCCACTACAAATGATGTGGCAGGACAGCTAAATGACTTGGCAGGCCACTAAAATTACATGGTGGGCCACTAAAATGATGTGGCGGGCCACTAAAGTGAGGTGGCAGGCTAGTAAAATTATGTGGCAGTACAGCAGTACACTACAAATTACATGTCGGGCCACTAAAATGATGTGGCAGGCCATTTTAATATTATGGCAGGCCACTAAAATTACATGGTGGGCCACTAAAATGATGTGGTGGGCCACTAAAATGATGTGGCAGGCCACTAAAGTGAGGTGGCAGGCTAGTAAAATTATGTGGCAGTACACTACAAATTACATGTCGGGCCACTAAAATGATGTGGCAGGCCATTTTAATATTATGGCAGGCCACTAAAATTACATGGTGGGCCACTAAAATGATGTGGCAGGCCACTAAAGTGAGGTGGAAGGCTAGTAAAATTATGTGGCAGTCCACTACAAATTACATGTCGGGCCACTAAAATTATGTGGCAGGCCAAATTTAATATTGTGGCAGGCCACTAAAATAATGTGGCAGGCCACTATAAATTACATGGTAGGCCACTAAAATGACGTGGCAGGCCACTAAAGTGAGGTGGCAGGCTAGTAAAATTATGTGGCAGTCCACTACAAATTACATGTCGGGCCACTAAAATTACATGGTGGGCCACAAAAATGATGTGGCAGGCTAGTAAAATTATGTGGCAGTCCACTACAAATTACATGTCGGGCCACTAAAATTACATGGTGGGCCACTAAAATGATGTGGCAGGCTAGTAAAATTATGTGGCAGTCCACTACAAATTACATGGCAGGCCACTAAAATTACATGGTGGGCCACTAAAATGATGTGGCAGGCCACTAAAGTGAGGTGGAAGGCTAGTAAAATTATGTGGCAGTCCACTACAAATTACATGTCGGGCCACTAAAATTATGTGGCAGGCCAATTTTAATATTGTGGCAGGCCACTAAAATAATGTGGCAGGCCAGTATAAATTACATGGTAGGCCACTAAAATGATGTGGCAGGCCACTAAAGTGAGGTGGCAGGCTAGTAAAATTATGTGGCAGTCCACTACAAATTACATGTCGGGCCACTAAAATTACATGGTGGGCCACTAAAGTGATGTGGCAGGCTAGTAAAATTATGTGGCAGTACACTACAAATTACATGTCGGGCCACTAAAATGATGTGGCAGGCCATTTTAATATTGTGGCAGGCCACTAAAATTACATGGTGGGCCACTAAAATGATGTGGCAGGCCACTAAAGTGAGGTGGCAGGCTAGTAAAATTATGTGGCAGTCCACTACAATTTACATGTCGGGCCACTAAAATTATGTGGCAGGCTAAATTTAATATTGTGGCAGGCCACTAAAATAACGTGGCAGGCCACTATAAATTACATGTTGGGCCACTAAAATTATGTGGCAGGCTACTACAAATTATGTGGCAGACCACGACAAATGATGTGGCAGGCTATTAAAATGACTTGGCAGGCCATATTAAATGATGTGGCAGGCCACTATAAATAAAAAAATATATATATCTATTTATAAAGATGCATCATATAGCAGGACGTGAATGAATGATTAATAATTGCTGAGGCCTGGACAAGGGGGCGGGGTTAACTCAATTCTATGTTGACGTGTTTAGCATGTGAGAAAGCAACTTTAGCACCTGAACAGGTACCATACAAGAGTGTTTCCACTGGCCGTGTAGCATCTTTGGTTCCTCCTCCAAGTCAGCTGCTGCTGAGTCACATTCATCCAGCTCATTAGCATAATGGCAATATTCTTCTTGGAACATGGATGCATGTGGTTATTGCAGGGGTGTCAAACTCATTTTAGATCGGGGGCCACATGGAGAAAAATCTACTCCCAAGTGGGCCGGACTGGTAAAATCCCGGCACGATTACTTCCCTCTACCTCAAAGACCTGCTCACCCCCAAATCCTTCACACGACACCTCCGCTCCGGACAGGGTAACCTCCTCCAAGTTCAGAGGACAAAGCTCCGAACTACGAGAGACCGGGCTTTCTGTTTCGCCGCTCCCAGTCTGTGGAACGCTCTCCCTGACCACCTGAGGGCACCACAGACTGTGGATGCTTTTAAAAAAAGGCTTAAAAACCCTTATTTTAAAAAATTCATTTTTTTAGATATATGTGTGCTAGTTCTAGCTATTAGGCTGTTCTAGTTAGCGCTTGTAATAACAATATCGCTAACACTTGGTTAATGTTCGGATCACCAAATGTAAATGGAATATTGTTAGCGGTTTGACATCATGGCTCCCATTGGCTCCATTGTAATCAGACTTTTATTTACATTTATTCACGAGTTTGAATGCATTAAAAAAAGATATGTGTTGTTGTCTCTCATAAGTATTGTGAATTTTAGGTAACATGCCAAAAAAGTGCAGTTCCCTTTCAATAGTGGTGGTTTTACATCTTGATGTAATTCTAAAATTTCACCCCAAGAGGGCAGCAGTATTCAAGACATCCTACATTTTTGGGGGGTAGCGTAGCTCGGCTGGTAGAGCGGCTGTGCCAGCTACTTGAGGGTTGTAGGTTCGATCCCTGCTTCCTAGTCACTGCCGTTGTGTCCTTGTGCAAGACACTTTACCCACCTGCACCCAGTGCCACCTAGACTGTTTTTTTTTTACTATTTATTTTACTTGTTGGGGGCAGCTATTTGTGGTTCTAGCGTTGTTGTTGTTTTAAATGCACTGTAGCACTTTGGGGTTGTTTGTTCGATGTAAAGTGCTTTTACTAATAAAATCTATTATTATTATTACTAGGGATGTCCGATAATATCGGACTGACGATATTATCGGACGATAAATGCTTTAAAATGTAATATCGAAAATTATCGGTATCGGTTTCAAAATTATCGGTACCGGTTTCAAAAAATAAAATGTATGACTTTTTAAAACGCCGCTGTGTACACGGACGTAGGGAGAAGTACAGAGCGCCAATAAACCTTAAAGACACTGCCTTTGCGTGCCGGCCCAATCACATAATATCTACGGCTTTTCACACACAAGTGAATGCAAACGCATACTTGGTCAACAGACATACAGTTCACACTGAGGGTGGCCGTATAAACAACTTTAACACTGTTACAAATAAGAACCCACACCAAACAAGAATGACAAACACATTTCGGGAGAACATCCGCACCGTAACACAACATAAACACAACAGAACAAATACCCAGAACCCCTTGCAGCACTAACTCTTCCGGGACGCTACGATATACACCCCCCGCTGCCCCCTACCCCCCTGCAGAGTCATACCAAAGACTATAAAAATGGGACCCATTGCCTCCCTGCTTGGCACTCCGCATCAAGGGTTGGAATTGGGGGTTAAATCACCAAAAATGATTCCCGGGCGCGGCCACCGCTGCTGCTCACTGCTCCCCTCACCTTCCAGAGGGTGATCATGGGTGATGGGTCAAATGCAGAAATAATTTCGCCACACCTCGTGTGTGTGTGACTATCATTGGTGCTTTAACTTTTAACTTTAACTTAACACGAACGGTCTTTTCCTTTGAATTTAAAACACCTTCCATCAATCTACAGAGCCTTTTGAATAAACTTCAAGGCATTAAAACATTTTGTTTCTATAATTTTCATCTGAAAAATCCTTCAAAAAAACTATTCCGCAAGTCTTTCTTTTCTTCAGACCTGCATCCGCCCGCCCGATACATTCTTGGTAGTAGCATCATGTTTGTAGCGCAATCCAAGATCATTTCTTGTCTGCTATTTGACATCAACATAGCCATTAGAGAAGTAATATTTGTCATCTCTGCCAATATTACAGCGGACATCAGTTATAACAAGTTGTAAGGATCCGCAGAGGGCTAGTGTGACGTCATAGGTCAACCAGAAAAGGAATTAATTTAACCGCGCTAAAATGAAATAAGCGCCCCCCAGTGTACAGGAGGCACATGGTGTATGAACAATAGTCGTATTAGAGAAATTTAGAGAAATTGCATGGACACTTGGACTTCATACGTAGGTGTATAAATACAAAAAAACTAACTACCGTATTTTTCGGACTATAAGTCGCAGTTTTTTTTCATAGTTTGGCCGGGCTCCAGTGCGACTTATATATGTTTTTTTCCTTTTTTATTATGCATTTTCGGCAGGTGCGACTTATACTCCGAAAAATACGGTATTTGAGAAATCAGACTAATTTAGTGCATGGAAACGTACTGACTGATTTGATTCAAGATTTTTTAAGGATTCTTTACTATTGGGTAATAGGGCATAGCATAGGTCTGAGTTTTGCAAGTGTTTTTCTAGTTGAAAATGTTGTGTATCAATTACCATAATAGAAATGCATAAAACCAAATATTTTGTATACGAGAGCTTCCTGCTCAGTGGCCTTGTGGTTAGACTGTCCGCCCTGAGACTGGAAGGTCGTGAGTCATACCAAAGACTATAAAAATGGGACCCATTGCCTCCCTGCTTGGCGCTCAGCATCAAGGGTTGGAATTGGGGGTTGAATCACCAAATGATTCCCGAGTGCGGCCACCGCTGATGCTCACTGCTCCCCTCACGTCCCAGGGGGTGAACATGGGGATGGGTCAAATGGAGAGGATCATTTCACCACACCTAGTGTGTGTTGGGACTTTAACTTAAATTTAATCTTCCTCTAGTATAGTCCAGAGTACCGTATTTTTCGAAGTATAAGTCGCTCCGGAGTATAAGTCGCACCAGCCGAAAATGCATAATAAAGAAGGAAAAAAACATATATAAGTCGCACTGGAGTATAAGTAGAATTTTTGGGGGAAATTTATTTGATAAAAGCCAACACCAAGAATAGACATTTGAAAGGCAATTCAAAATAAATAAAGAATAGTGAACAACAGGCTGAATAAGTGTACGTTATATGAGGCATAAATAACCAACTGAGAACGTGCCTGGTATGTTAACGTAACATATTATGGTAAGAGTCATTCAAATAACTATAACATATAGAACATGCTATATGTTTACCAAACAATCTGTCACTCCTAATCGCTAAATCCCATGAAATCTTATACGTCTAGTCTCTTACGTGAATGAGCTAAATAATATTATTTGATATTTTACGGTAATGTGTTAATAATTTCACACATAAGTCGCTCCTGAGTATAAGTCGCACCCCCGGCCAAACTATGAAAAAAACTGCGACTTATAGTCCGAAAAATACGGTATACCCCGGCTCTCGCTTTAAAGGGGAACATTATCACAATTTCAGAATGGTTAAAACCATTAAAAATCAGTTCCCAGTGGCTTATTATATTTTTCGAAGTTTTTTTCAAAATTTTACCCATCACGCAATATCCCTAAAAAAAGCTTCAAAGTTCCTGATTTTAACCATCGTTATAAACACCCGTCCATTTTCCTATGACGTCACATAGTGAATACAAACAAACATGGCGGAAAGAACAGCAAGCTATAGCGACATTAGCTCGGATTCAGACTCGGATTTCAGCGGCTTAAGCGATTCAACAGATTACGAATGTATTGAAACGGATGGTTGTAGTGTGGAGGCAGGTAGCGAAAACGAAATTGAAGAAGAAACTGAAGCTATTGAGCCATATCGGTTTGAACCGTATGCAAGCGAAACCGGCGAAACCGACGAAAACGACACGACAGCCAGCGACACGGGAGAAAGCGAGGACGAATTCGGCGATCGCCTTCTAACCAACGATTGGTATGTGTTTGTTTGGCATTAAAGGAAACTAACAACTATGAACTAGGTTTACGGCATATGAAATACATTTGGCAACAACATGCACTTTGAGAGTGCAGACAGCCCAATTTTCATCAATTAATATATTCTGTAGACATACCCTCATTCGCACTCTTTTCCTGAAAGCTGATCTGTCCAGTTTTGGAGTTGATGTCAGCATGCCAGGGAAGCTAGGGTCGATATTCTTCTCTTGATCATCTTCGGTGGCATAAGGGACGGTGTGAGCCAAGACATCCAGGGGGTTTAGCTCACTCGTCTGCGGGAACAAACTGCCGCCATTGCTTGCCGTTGCTACCGAGGTCCTTTGTCCCTGAATTGCTCACACACTACGGCAGATTCAATGGGTGTCTGGCGGCAGATTTCTTTGACTTTATCGTTGGAAATGCATCTGCTTTGAGTGTCGCAGGATATCCACACATTCTTGCCATCTCTGTCGTAGCATAGCTTTCGTCGGTAAAGTGTGCGGTGCAAACGTCCAATTTTTTGCCACTTTCGGATCTTTGGGCCACTGGTGCAACTTGAATCCGTCCCTGTTCGTGTTGTTACACCCTCCGACAACACACCGACGAGGCATGATGTCTCCAAGGTACGGAAAACAGTCGAAAAAACGGAAAATAACAGAGCTGATTTGACTCGGTGTTTGAGAAAATGGCGGATTGCTTCCCGATGTGACGTCACGTGACGTCATCGCTCCGAGAGCAAATATTAGAAAGGCGTTTAATTCGCCAAAATTCACCCATTAAGAGTTCGGAAATCGGTTAAAAAAATATATGGTCTTTTTTCTGCAACATCACGGTATATATTGACGCTTACATAGGTCTGGTGATAATGTTCCCCTTTAAAATCAGCTGGGATAGGCTCCAGCTCACAAGAATGGACAAGCGGTATAGAAATGCATGGCGCATTATTTTATTCAGGCCATGTTTGTTCGGACACGGTCCAATTTGTACAGTGAAATTTGATTGCCATTAGCTTCCTTCCACCACACCAAATCCTAAAAGACCATGCGTCGATCCATCATTTACACTGCTCGTTCTCTGCAGTAGGAAGCTAAACCCTGCTTGTCCTTAACCTGTTGATTCTCATTGAAGGGGGTAAAAATGGAAAAACAGCCATCTTTCTCCTCCCACGCACCTTCCCCTAATGGAGGGCTTTGCCAGATCTAAACAACACTCCCACGGCATACAGAAGAGATAGACGGCACAATCAGTAACAGGGCGAGAGGGACCTAGAAGAAAAGACATGGTCTGACCCAATAATCTCTTGTTATCCTACTTGAATCCTGACAGCGCTTACCTGTTTTTATTGAAGTGAATGGCTAGAAAAGCAATTCAGACTCTTAAGAGCACTGCTACCTGCAGTGCATCGCTCAGTGAATTCATCTCTGTAAAATAGTCTTAGGAGCAATCTTTACAATTACACACGTGGTTAGATTAAGTTCGATCTCCACATTTTTAAAGAGACAACATAACAAAGAAAATATTATTTCAAGAGTCTAATGTTTTTAAACTTAAAGTATACTTTTGCCTTCATCCCACGGCCTCGTATTGACTTTGACTTGCTCGGTGGGTTTTCAGTGTAGCACTGCTTCAGTAGTCTCGGAAAGCTGCGGAAACCACCCCTTATTGAACACATCAGTCTGAATGAGACATGCTAACAAACACTTGAGAAGAAACTTTGGCTTTTATAGTTGGCCGAGTTGAGGGAACACATTGTATTCGAGGGCACCCAGAAAAGGCAGAGCAGTATAACACTGCAGCATCCAGAGCTAAGGTGCAGAAACAAGATAATCCACTTTTGAAAAAGTACCACTTTGAGTACCACTGAGTTTATAAACATAACCTACTGTAAATATAAAAAAAAACGAAAGAAGATGTGATGCCAAAAAATATCGCCGTAATCATAGCAGTATCGACTAAATGCGCTCTAGTACTTGGTATCATTACAGTAGATGTTAGGTGTAAATCCACCAATGGCGTTTGTTTACATTTTGATGCCGTTGAGTTATGGTGTGTAGTGAAGCATGTTTAGACCTACTCAGTGGCCTAGTGGTTAGAGTGTCCGCCCTGAGATTGGTAGATTGTGAGTTCAAACCCCGGCCGAGTCATACCAAAGACTATAAAAATGGGACCCATTATCTCCCTGCTTGGCACTCAGCATCAAGGGTTGGAATTGGGGGTTAAATCACCAAAAATGATTCCTGGGCACGGCCACCGCTGCTGCTCACTGCTCCCCTCACCTCCCAGGGGATGATCAAGGGTGATGGGTCAAATGCAGAGAATAATTTTGCCACACCTAGTGTGTGTGTGACAATCATTGGTACTTTAACTTTTTAACTTTAACTTTAGCTATTCCTTGTCCTGCAGGGATGATACTTGTAAGAAACTCATTTTATTTGTCGCCATGGAGACAAGGATTAGTGATTTAGAAGTATCTAAAACACTGCCGACAGCAGCTGGACATTAGCCGCTAGCTAGCTAGCCATGTCTTAAAGCACCTCTTCCTGAGGGCGTTTCAGTGTTATAACTTCACCTTTATCGTTAGTTTTTAAGCCAAAATGCGGCCGTTCTCCCTTTTCTGTCTACGCACTGTGTCTGCTTGTATGTACTCCGTGTGTGCGCGCGCTGCCGAACATGCTCGTCTGCTCTTAAAACCAGCAATGACACGACGTGACGACGACGAGGGCGCAGGAGGTTGGGGGACCGTTGCTTTTCAGAGGCGGTATAGTAGCAAATATGATTCATTAATATTGCGGTACTGTTCTACAAACCTCGTTTCCATATGAGTTGGGAAATTGTGTTGGATGTAAATATACACGGAATACAATGATTTGTAAATCATTTTCAACCCATATTCAGTTGAATATGCTACAAAGACAACATATTTGATGTTCAAACTGATAAACATTTTTTTTTTTGCAAATAATCATTAACTTTAGAATTTGATGCCAGCAACATGTGACAAAGAAGTTGGGAAAGGTGGCAATAAATACTGATAAAGTTGAGGAATGCTCATCAAAGACTTATTTGGAACATCCCACAGGTGAACAGGCTAATTGGGAACAGGTGGGTGCCATGATTGGGTATAAAAGCAGCTTCCATGAAATGCTCAGTCATTCACCAACAAGGATGGGGTGAGGGTCACCACTTTGTCAACAAATGCATGAGAAAATTGTTGAACAGTTTAAGAACAACATTTCTCAACCAGCTATTGCAAGGAATTTAGGGATTTCACCATCTACGGTCCGTAATATCATCAAAGGGTTCAGAGAATCTGGAGAAATCACTGCACGTAAGCAGCTAAGCCCGTGACCTTCGATCCCTCAGGCTGTACTGCACCAACAAGCGACATCAGTGTGTAAAGAATATCACCACATGGGCTCAGGAACACTTCAGAAACCCACTGTCAGTAACTACAGTTGGTCGCTACATCTGTAAGTGCAAGTTAAAACTCTCCTATGCAAGGCGAAAACCGTTTATCAACAACACCCAGAAACGCCGTCGGCTTCGCTGGGCCTGAGCTCATCTAAGATGGACTGATGCAAAGTGGAAAAGTGTTCTGTGGTCTGACGAGTCCACATTTCAAATTGTTTTTGGAAACTGTGGACGTCGTGTCCTCCAGACCTATAACGGATAGTTGAAAAGCCAGCATCTGTGATGGTATGGGGGTGTGTATTAGTGCCCAAGACATGGGTAACTTACACATCTGTGAAGGCACCATTAATGCTGAATGGTACATACAGGTTTTGGAGCAACATATGTTGCCATCCAAGCAACGTTACCATGGCCGCCCCTGCTTATTTCAGCAAGACAATGCCAAGCCACGTGTTACAACAGCGTGGCTTCATAGTAAAAGAGTGCAGGTACTAGACTGGCCTGCCTGTAGTCCAGACCTGTCTCCCATTGAAAATGTGTGGCGCATTATGAAGCCTAAAATACCACAACGGAGACCCCCAGACTGTTGAACAACTTAAGCTGTACATAAAGCAAGAATGGGAAAGAATTCCACCTGAAAAGCTTAAAAAATGTGTCTCCTCAGTCCCCAAACGTTTACTGAGTGTTGTTAAAAGGAAAGGCCATGTAACACGGTGGTGAACATGCCCTTTCCCAACTACTTTGGCACGTGTTGCAGCCATGAAATTCTAAGTTAATTATTGTTTGCAAAAAAAAAAAAAAAAAAAGTTTATCAGTTTGAACATCAAATATGTTGTCTTTGTAGCATATTCAACTGAATATGGGTTGAAAATGATTTGTATTCCGTTTATATTTACATCTAACACAATTTCCCAACTCATATGGAAACGGGGTTTGTAATAACGGTATACCGTGCAACCCTACTAACAAGTTTTTTGAACTTTTTTGGGGGCCGGTATGTACTGCCAGTTGAATAGCCCTGCCACAGTGCTAAAATGTGTGATTAAGCCAACCTAACTTATCAAAGACTGCCAGGGTCGCAGGTGCACGGTCTGTTAAACAAAACGCATGACTATGGTTTCAGAACATTCTGGTAGGTCAGGCGAGTCAAAATCGGACCTTGTAACTGAATACCAGTCGTCCACATCCAGCCGGTGCAGACCGGTTTGCAGTCACTTGTCGGACAGCTGCTCGCTGGCTCCTGCCAAGTACAAATGCGTGGGTCCAATGAGCGAGTGTCGGCATACGATGTGTTGGGAGTCATCTTTCTTAGTTACCGTTGAGCAGTGCGGTAACTACTGTAGATTGGCTTTGAGCCGGTCTTCAGGGATAGGATGCGGAATTTTAATAGGGCAAACTGTGATAGGCGCCGGTTAGACCGTTGGAGAGGTTGCACTCGTCCGTGCAATCATTCTGCTCATTGCAAACTGATCCAAATTTGCGTCAAAATGCATGTTGCTCTGCTCCCAGAAAACCATGTGTTTACCACCACTCAAGACCACCTGCCTAGCAGACGCCCAGCGCACAATGTCCATTCATGAAAGTGTCAACGGGGCGCCTCATTCCGTCTGAAACGAGCAAAGAGGCAGGATGAGGAATGTGACATTTTGTGTTTACTTCACTCAGAAGTCACGGCGTGAGGAGGAAAGGGGTGGAGGAGAAGCGGGATGATGGACTACGCGCGGCATAAATGGCGACGAGAAGGATGGAGGCAAGGTCTGATTGCTCGGCCAGACCGTGATTAAGCTCCATGTCTGTGGAGGATGTGGTACGGCTGTCGGAGCGCGGGGGTGAGGGTGAGAGTGGAGCAGGGAAGTAGGAAAGAGTTGGTAACCATCATCATGAAGATCAAAGGCTTGTCTGCTTGTTCCGCCTGCAGCGCTACTCTAAAGTTTGCAACAAGGGACGACTGGGAAGAAAGAGGAGTGGGTCTGCATCAAGAAACTTTCTGGGCTTGACTTTACGAGTATTTACCTTGATGTTGTCGTTTACAACAATGCAGGTATATAGCCACTTTTATATGCGTATATAGTGTGACATCATGGCAGCAGTTTAACCCACCAATTGATCCAAATATAAGACATTGTTATTCCTATATTAAAGAAAAAGTATTGTCTTATATTATGTTCTACTCAAGGTAATCAAAGCTTTGCTTCCTGTTACTCACACATAGTGTTGTCCCGATACCAATATTCTGGTACCGGTACTAAAATTATTTTGATACTTTTCCGTACTTTTCTAAATAAAGAGGACCACAAAACATTGCATTATTGGCATTATTTTAACAAAAAAAAATATTTCGTTACATTAAACATATGTTTCTTATTGCAAGTTTGTCCTTAAATAAAATAGTGAACATACAAGACAACTTGTCTTTTATTAGTAAGTAAACAAACAAAGGCTCCTAATTAGTCTGCTGACATATGCAGTAACATATTGTGTCATTTTCCATTCTATTATTTTGTCAAAATGATTAAGGACAAGTGGTAGAAAATTAATTATTAATGTACTGTTAATATCTGCTTACTTCCCCTTTAACATGTTCTATCTACACTTCTGTTACAATGTAATAATCACTTATTCTTCTGTTTGATACTTTACATTAGTTTTGGATGATACCACAAATTTGGGTATCAATGCGATACCAAGTAGTTACAGAATCATACATTGGTCATATTCAAAGTCCTCATGTGTCCAGGGACATATTTCCTGAGTTTATTACACATAATATAAAAAAAACAAAAAACGAAAGAAGATATTGTGATGCCAAAAAATATCAACGTAATCATAGTAATATCGACTAGATACGCTACTGTACTTGGTATCATTACAGTAGATGTCAGGTGTAGATCCACCAATGGCGTTTGTTTACATTTTGACGCCGGTGAGTGTGTAGTGAAGCCTGTTTAGCTATTCCTCGTCCTGCAGGGATGATACTTGTAAGAAACATACTTTATTTGTCGCCATGGAGACGAGGATTAGTGATTTAGAAGTAGCTAAAACACTGCCGACGGCGGATGGACGTTAGCCGCGAGCTAGCTAGCCATGTCTTAAAGCACCTCTTCCTGAGGGCGTTTCAGTGTTATAACTTCACCTTTATCGTTAGTTTTTAAGCCAAAATGCGCCCGTTCTCCCTTTTCTGTCTACACACTGTGTCTGCTTGTAAGTACTCCGTGATTGTGCGCTGCCGAACATGCTCGTCTGCTCGTAAACCAGCAATGTCATGACATGACGATGACAGGGGTGCAGGGGGCGGGGGGGTCCTGTACTTTTCAGAGGCGGTATAGTACCGAATATAATTCATTAGTATCTCGGTACTATACTAATATCGGTATACCGTACAACCCTAGCGTATAGTGTGAAATCATGGCAGCAGTTTAACCCACCAATTAATCCAAATAAGACATTTTTATTCCGAGATTAAAGAAAAAGTCTTGTCTTATATGATGTTCTACTCAAAGTAATCAAAGCTTTTGTTCCTGTCACTCAAACACACCGGTGACAACTCAGACCTCCTCTGTGAAAAAGTAGTTAGTTAGCAAACAGCGAGGAGTTAAGATGGCATTTGAAGGTAATGGTGATTAATGACAGAGACACTAAACAACTGTCAAACAGTTAAGAAATATGAGCTGGGAAAATCCCTACGTGGGGTCTCGCCGAAAGCAGGAGCAACTCTCCTCTGACAAAGGTAATGATCCTCCCGCAGGTTCATATACTTTTACTTCCTCTATTTAGTCAAGTCTGATGTCTTCTTGGCGTTTATCAGAGTGGTTTAGCCTTTTTGTTCACTTCAATGAAAGTCTGTATTCCGTTTATAAACTTCTCCAAATTAACTTGGGAAGAATCACCGTATAATCCAGGGGTTCTTAACCTTATTGACATAGAGGTCCAGTCAAATATTAACACTGAATTGGTAATATTACTCAGAGTTGCTTAGTGCTAGTGAGAGCGATACAGACGCCTCAGGCCATGACAGAGGTGCCATTGAACTAGTTGTAAGTCCATGTATCATCCCAAAAGTTATGGCAATATTTTATGAAGGTTGAAAAGTTACTTAGTGCTGCTTTAACATTTGTGCATTATTTAAAATGTCTTTTTTTTTTTTTTTTTTTAAACAAACAGATCACGACACCCACACGCCTCCAGACATCAAGTGCACTTTATTGCAGGAAACTATGTCTGCATACTTAAAATTCTGGGCACTCCATGCTGTCCGAATGTCACCGTTTTTTATTAGTTACCCTCATTAAATGATTAATTGAAGACACACAATATAAATAAAATCTTTTTTTCACAATCAAATTAATTAGGGATGTTCTGATCAGGGAATTATGCTGTCGATTCCGATCATTTATGAGTAAGATCGTCCATTACCAATTCAGCTATTGACCACATGATTTTTTCATTTACTTTATTGTGAGTGCTATTTACAGTTATCAATCAATCAATCAATGTTTATTTATATAGCCCTAAATCACAAGTGTCTCAAAGGGCTGCACAAGCCACAACGACATCCTCGGTACAGAGCCCACATAAGGTCAAGGAAAAACTCTCCCCAGTGGGACGTCGATGTGAATGACTATGAGAAACCTTGGAGAGGACCGCATAGCACACTATTTTAACTGCTGTATTTTCCGGACTATAAGGCACACTTAAAGAGGAACATTATCACAATTTCAGAAGGGTTAAAACCATTAAAAATCAGTTCCCAGTGACTTATTTTATTTTTCGAAGTTTTTTTCAAAGTTTTACCCATCACGCAATATCCCTAAAAAAAAGCTTCAAAGTGCCCGATTTTAAACATCATTATATACACCCGTCCATTTTCCTGTGACGTCACATAGTGATGCCAACACAAACAAACATGGCGCATAGAACAGCAAGCTATAGCGACATTAGCTCGGATTCAGACTCGGATTTCAGCGGCTTAAGCGATTCAACAGATTACGCATGTATTGAAACGGATGGTTGTAGTGTGGAGGCAGGTAGCGAAAACGAAATTGAAGAAGAAACTGAAGCTATTGAGCCATATCGGTTTGAACCGTATGCAAGCGAAACCGACGAAAACGACACGACAGCCAGCGACACGGGAGAAAGCGAGGACGAATTCAGTGATCGCCTTCTAACCAATGATTGGTATGTGTTTGTTTGGCATTAAAGGAAACTAACAACTATGAACTAGGTTTACAGCATATGAAATACAGGGGGTTTAGCTCGCTCGTCTGCGGGAACAAACTGCCGCCATTGCTTGCCGTGCTACCGAGGTCCTTTGTCCCTGAATTGCTCACACACTCCGGCAGATTCAATGGGGGTCTGGCGGCAGATTTCTTTGACTTTATCGTTGGAAATGCATCTGCTTTGAGTGTCGCAGGATATCCACACATTCTTGCCATCTCTGTCGTAGCATAGCTTTCGTCGGTAAAGTGTGCGGAACAAACGTCCAATTTCTTGCCACTTTCGCATCTTTGGGCCACTGGTGCAACTTGAATCGGTCCCTGTTCGTGTTGTTACACCCTCCGACAACACACCGACGAGGCATGATGTCTCCAAGGTACGGAAAACAGTCGAAAAAACGGAAAATAACAGATCTGATTTGACTCGGTGTTTGAGAAAATGGCGGATTGCTTCCCGATGTGACGTCACGTGGTGAAGTCATCGCACCGAGAGCGAATAATAGAAAGGAGTTTAATTCGCCAAAATTCACCCATTTAGAGTTCGGAAATCGGTTAAAAAAATATATGGTCTTTTTTATGCAACATCAAGGTTACATAGGTCTGGTGATAATGTTCCTCTTTAAAATATTTTTTTTTCTCAAAACTCGACAGCGCGCCTTATAACTCGGTGCGCCTAATGTACGGAATAATTCTGGTTTTGCTTACTGACCTCGAAGCTATTTTATTTGGTATATAGTGAAATGATAAGAGTGACCAGCAAACGGCAGTCAAACATAAAGAGATATACGTGTGGACTGCAGTATGATGGCAGTCAAAGTGTAAAGTTCTTACTTATAGTGAAATGATACTTATAGTGAAATGATACTTACAGTGAAATGATAGTGAAATGATAGTGAAATGATAGTGAAATGATAGTGAAATGATAGTGAAATGATACTTATAGTGAAATGATAAGTGTGACCAGCAAATGATAGTGAAATGATAGTGAAATGATAGTGAAATGATAGTGAAATGATAGTGAAATGATAGTGAAATGATACTTATAGTGAAATGATAAGTGTGACCCGCAAACGGCAGTCAAACATAAAGAGATATACGTGTGGACTGCATTATGATGGCATCCATCCATCCATCCATCTTCTTCCGCTTATCCGAGGTCGGGTCGCGGGGGCAGCAGCCTAAGCAGGGAAGCCCAGACTTCCCTCTCCCCAGCCACTTCGTCCAGCTCTTCCTGTGGGACCCCGAGGCGTTCCCAGGCCAGCCGGGAGACATAGTCTTCCCAACGTGTCCTGGGTCTTCCCCGCGGCCTCCTACCGGTCGGACGTGCCCTAAACACCTCCCTAGGGAGGCGTTCGGGTGGCATCCTGACCAGATGCCCGAATCACCTCATCTGGCTCCTCTCGATGTGGAGGAGCAGCGGCTTTACTTTGAGCTCCCCCCGGATGACAGAGCTTCTCACCCTATCTCTAAGGGAGAGCCCCGCCACCCGGCGGAGGAAACTCATTTCGGCCGCTTGTACCCGTGATCTTGTCCTTTCGGTCATAACCCAAAGCTCATGACCATAGGTGAGGATGGGAACGTAGATCGACCGGTAAATTGAGAGCTTTGCCTTCCAGCTCAGCTCCTTCTTCACCACAACGGATCGATACAGCGTCCGCATTACTGAAGACGCCGCACCGATCCGCCTGTATTATGATGGCAGTCAAAGTGTAAAGTTCTTACTTATATCTGTCAGTAAACTCGCCATGAAAGCACTAAAACATACCGGTGTAGTGAGTTTACATTATTCACCCAAGGAACTTTAGTTATTAGAGAGCTCCGGTCGGACGGTTTTTCACGGGACACATTTCCGGCATTGTTATTGCACTAGTGAGCCACGGATGAGGAGATGCTGCTCCGTTATTGATTTAAGTAAAGTCTGAATGTCATTAAAACAGTTAGCTCCATCTTTTGACACTTCTTCGACACCCGTCCTTGCACGCTACACGCTACAACAAAGATGACAGGGAGATGACGCTGCCGAAGGTGAGGCACGTAAATAAGACCGCCCACAAAACGCTGCATGAGACTGTCAGAAAGCGACTTGAAGATGATCTGTAAAACATAATCTATGCAACATTTTGACCAAAGAACCACCATTATGCGTTTTGTAGACCACAAGGATGTGTTTTCAATTTATTTACTACAATATGGTGCGCCTTACATATGGGAAATAAAATCGAACATCGACCATTCATCAGCAGTGCGCCTTATAACCCGGTGCAGCCTATGGTCCGGAAAATACAGTAGTTCCTTACTCTCTTTTATTATATAAATATGCTTGAACAAAACAAAGTCAAAAGTACACAATAACTTAAAAGGGGAACTGTACATTTATTGGAATTGTGTCTATCATTCACAATCCTTATGTGGGACAAGAACACATGATTGTTTTCTTTTTTTATGCATTCTAACTCAAAAATAAGCGTTAGCGAAAGTTAGCTAACATTGGACGAAATGGGATTTGCTCTATTCCGCCTATAAAGCCTAAAAAAACATCCAAAATCTCCATCAACGTTTTATATACATGCTGTAAGTAGAGATGTAATACAGGCACATTAATAATCACATGAAATATTTTATATTTAGAATTAACTATTAGCAGCTCACTGGTTCAGAATGTTAATAGCTGCATAAGCTAGTTACCACTCTGTGATCACGACACCACTAAAAGTAGTTATACCGCGTAAGCACTTATAATAACAATATCGCTAATACTTGGTTAACATGCAGGTTACGACATGTAAATTGAGTATTGTTGCCAGTTTCTGGATTATTTTTAGAGGGCTTTACGGACGGAAGCAATTACTTCCATTACCTTGATTGTTAGCCACCTCATATATGCTGTATATTACAAATTAGAATGCATCAAAAAAAGAAGAATATATTGTCTTACGTAGGGATTGTGAATGATAGGCATTTTGTTTAAAGTGCTACAGTACACAGCAGCAGTACACTTCATAAAGTTTACTACGCACTTCTCCTGTTGTTTCTAGCTAGCTTAGCGGTTAGCTTAGCTATCAGCATGCCTGTTTCTGCTTTCTCTGTGTGTAACTTGTTTAGCCTCGTCTTAATACTTCATAGAGATACTTAATTATGATATCAAAGATATTAAGAAATACAGTTTATTTGTCGTAATGGAGGTGAATAGTAACTTAACACTGTATATGGAGACACACATAATTAGCTGTCAACTTGTTTGCCGGGGTGACTAAACAATTATATTAGCCACAGGGGACCCGTTTTCATTTTTTATTAAAAGAAAAATCATACAATTAATGAATTTTTCAAACTGAGACTCACTGACTTTGGTTCATTTTCTGTGAAGAACATATATCAGAATACATATTTAATGACCACACACCATACACCCCTCCTACACATTTCTATCACATATAAGATGTCCGGGTCCACTGGACTAATAGAAGTGTGGAAATTGATGTTCTGTGTACCCCACACACACACACACACACACACACACACACACACACACACACACACACACACACACACACACACACACACACACACACACCAGGCCTAGACAGGAGGAGGACAGAGTGTAGGTACACAGAACATCAGAGGGTCAAATGTGCGAGAAAATGAGAGCAGACAGTGTTGACAAACAATGTTGCAACCTTGTATGGGAACCGCAGGTGCAGAAACACAAAACAAGAATCCCTGTGGGATGCAGAAACTGGCAGAGAAATTTTCCGTGCAACATTCATATTGTTGTTACTCAGCCAGCGTTTGTGGGTCTGATGGACTCGTTGCATTTTGTGGCGTTTAATGCCTCACAATCAAACACTTTTATGTTAAAATACTGAACAGATGTTTACCTTATCCCAATAAACATCTGTTCAGTATTTTAACATAAAAGTGTTTGATTGTGAGGCATTAAACGCCACAAAATGCAACGAGTCCATCAGACCCACAAACGCTGGCTGAGTAACAACAATATGAATGTTGCACACTTTTATGTTAAAATACTGAACAGATGTTTATTGGGATAAGGTAAACATCTGTTCAGTATTTTAACATAAAAGTGTTTGATTGTGAGGCATTAAAAGCCACAAAATGCAACGGGTCTATCAGACCCACAAACGCTGGCTGAGTAACAACAATATGAACATTACACAAGGGTTAATAAACAATGGCGATCACATACATTTTCAAGAAAGTCGATCGATACTGATCGGTGGCCGATTGACTCGACACATCCTTAGAATTAATCGATTTTATCGATTAAATGGTTGCAGTCCTGTCTACATTCATGTGACATTACTGACACCTACAGATCAGTCAGCATGCAGTAGGCAGGTTGTAACTGTAGCTAATAATAATTATTATAATTTGTTTTATTTCTCTAAAAACAGAATAATAAGTTAAGTTCATAAAAAGGGAATTCAAATCAAAATGCATAAAAGTTCATAAGAAGGCTATATTTAAGTTACTATGGTTAAAAATGTAATTCCATGCCTTTTTGTTAAGTTTGTGGGCATACTTTTATTTTGAAGTGTCTCGTTTGGTCTGTCTGATGTAAGGAAGCTACTTCCGGGTATGAGTAAACATTTTGATGCCATGTGAAGGCAGAAAGAGAGAGACTGACTGTCACAAAGACTAAAAAGTGTCACAAGGACTCTAAGTGTTTGGTCTATAAGAGCCTGAAGATCGTGCTTTATTTTATTTCAGCTTTCACGGTGAATTTGAAGGGAAAGGAAGCCTTCAAATAAATCAGTTCAAGAAAGCCATTGTGTCTGTGCTATTTGGAGGGAGTTACACAGGTGTTCATTCTCTCTTTAAAACAAGACCGCCATACTGTATATTTGACTGTTGACTATGGGCTAAATCTCATAAACTAGATTCACCTATGAAAATCCTTAGTCCAGGGGTCGGCAACCCAAAATGTTGAAAGAGCCATATTGGACCAAAAATTTAAAAAAAATATCTGTCTGGAGCCGCAAAAAATTTAATATCTTATATGAGTGTTATAATGAAGACAACACATGATGTAAGTGTCTATATTATCTATATTAGCCTACTATCAAAATGACTTTAAAAGTCTTATATAAGTGTTATAATGTAGGCAACACATGATATAAGTGTCTATATTAGCTATATAAGCCTACTATCAAAGGCTGACGCCAATCTTCTTGACAGAAATGTTGTATTTAAATTTATTTTCTACACATTTTTGCGAGATTGGAAATCATTAGTAAAATGGAGGCTTCTCACAGGATGAGATAACTTCTGGAAATTACTGGCTCAGAATGGCTAAAGGTATAGATGAGTGTGTCTACGTTAAAGGAAATGGCAGGCTGTGGTCTATTAATGGATTTATAATAATATTTGCTAGGTAACGTTTGCTGTGGTCTGGAACAACATGGCACACATCAGAAATGTAGCCAATATTACATACAGATAGTATTTGACAAGACATGCAAATATAAATTAAATACATAAAGGACATAAGTAAAGGAAATTAAATGAGCTCAAATATACCTACAAACGAGGCAAAATGATGCAATATGTACACACAGTTAGCCTAAATGGCATGTTGGCATCGATTAGCTTGCAGTTATGAATTGACCAAAATATGCCTGATTGGCACTCCAGCAAATTAATAAAATCAACAAAGCTCACCTTTGTACATTCACGCACAGCATAAAACGTTTGGTGGACAAAATGAGACAAAGGAGTGGCAAAAAACACGTCTTTCTGTGGCAGCGTCGGAGAATGTTGTACATGTAAACAAACTACCATGAGTTCGAGGATCGCTGAAATTAGCAGGGCAAAACGATGTTCACCAAATACTCTCATCAGTGGAGCATGTATAACATAAACAGTGGGATTTCGAGCAATTAGGAGGGTTTGTGTCATGTTTGTTCGCCTACAGAAAATATATTAAAAAACAAAAAATATATTTTTCCACTTTCACACATCTCTGAAAGACGTCCAGGGAGCCACTCGGGCGGGTTTCTTAGTCAAAGACAGCCCTAAAACTAGCGACACAATCATCTCCAAAGTAACAGCCAGAAGTATATTTAGTATTTTTAACAGCCGGTTTCTACCTAACTACTGCAGAAAAATCAGGTGTGTGACCTTCTTGTGTGCAGATCGCTTCATCCCTGACTCACCTCAACGGTTGCTTGCACACGCACAAAGATAAAACATTCTCCTTCTTAACCTGAAAGGGATTAAAGGGCGGGAGGAAAATCATAGATATTTTCTGTAATCTCCAGCGCTGAGCCTGGCTGTGGTTTTTAGAATAGCCGAGTTGAGAAAGTAACAAAAAAAAATAAAAATCTAACTTTTATGCCCTCACTCGGTGAAAGCCTGCTTTAGGAGACATTCTTTGCAGGCGTCTCCAAGGCTGCCTGAAATTCGAACATCTGCCGGTGCCAAAGCGCCACCAGCAAAACGCAGACGATTGCCAGCGGCATTAAGGTATTTCAAATGAGCTTTGGGAACACAACAGAGGAGGCAGGAGTCTAATTCATTCAGGGAACACTGGCATTGGCAGCGTGGAAATCAATCATCACAGCTCTTTATCATATCAGGTTCCATGAATCCTTCAAGAAGTGGGGAAAAAAAAAAAAAGAGGTTGAAGGTGGGACTCTTTGACACAATCCTCCCACTTCTGCGCTCCATTTAAATGCTAATATTAATGTTATCTGCACTGTATATGGAAATGAATGTTACACAGAGTAGTTAGCAGGTGCTAAACAGCGCTGACATCCCCCATTACAAATTGGTGACTGCAAATCGAGTCTTCTCCCGGTTTCACATGGCATAAAGGAAATTGAGGATTACTTCTGTAAACAAAAACTTTGACCCCATTTTTCCCACTAATCAATGAGGAACTAAACTACATTCTCTCATGAGATACTTTTAGTTAAGTCTTCTCAGGCAATGAGTCACTGTCTTGTTGAAAGAGAGGCCCGTCAATTTCAAAAATATAATAATAGCGGTGAGACAAATTCAATTTCTCTGAGATGATTGGATTTTCTTGTTCTTTGGATGCTACAGTATTTTAATCCACAGTCCCTACTTTGAATAAAAGGTGTACCTTTTTAAAGATGTTTAGTATAGGACAAGAGGCAATGGCACAAATGCTACTATGATGAACAATTTACTACCAATATTTTGGTATTACCAAAATTATTTTGATACTTTTCGGTACTTTTCTAAATAAAGGGGACCACAAGAAATTGCATTATTGGCTTTATTTTAACAAAAAATCTTAGGGTACATTAAACATATGTTTCTTATTGCAAGTTTGTCCTTAAATAAAATAGTGAACATACAAGACAACTTGTCTTTTAGTAGTAAGTAAACAAACAAAGGCTCCTAATTTAGTCTGCTGACATATGCAGTAACATGTGTCATTTATCATTCTATTATTTTGTCAAAGGTATTAAGGACAAGTGGTAGAAAACGAATTATTAATCTACTTGTTCATTTACTGCAGTGGTTCTTAACCTGGGTTCGATCGAACCTTAGGGGTTCGGTGAGTCGGCCTCAGGCGTTCGGCAGAGCCTCCGCAGCGGAGGTCAAGACACGCCCGACTCATCGTGTAAATAAAATCTTCTCCCTGTCGGCGTATTATGGATACCACCAAACAATGTTCCCTCTAATTTTCCATATGTGTGAGCAAACACAAAAACTCTTTGAGCATTCAGTGGCGCACATGTGAGCGAGGTCAGACGTGCACATGTACTGTGGTCACACCAGTAGCACACCTGTCCCAAACCTGACTAAATAACAAGTTCAATGTTTTATTACTGTAATCAAATGACAGCAGTCATTTCCATGAGATTATTTTCTAATATAAGTGTTTTGGCCCACTTACAATGACTATAACGTATTGTTTTTGATGAGTTGTGTACTAGTATTATATGTCTGGGTGTGGGGTCCTGCTTTGGAAATAATGTGTACCCCTTTCAAATATCGCATTCAGTTCCCACTAAAACATTCACATGTTGCACAATGAGATGTAAACATGGGATCATGTGTACATTCCTGTAACTTTGTTTGTAAAATATATCTTTATTAGTATTTATTTAATATAACAACATCATTTTATGATTACGGTTCGGGTTCGGTGAATGCGCTAATGAAACTGGTGGGGTTCGGTACCTCCAACAAGGTTAAGAACCACTGATTTACTGTTAATATCTGCTTACTTTCTCTTTTAAAATGTTCTATCTACACTTCGGTTAAAATGTAATAATCACTTATTCTTCTGTTGTTTGATACTTTACATTAATTTTGGATGAGTTTATAAACATAATACTTTTTTTTTTTTTAAACGAAAGAAGATGTGATGCCAAAAAATATCGACGTAATCATAGTAGTATCGACTAGATACTCTACTGTACTTGGTATCATTACAATGGATGTTAGGTGTAGGGTGGGGGGAATACAAACAAATATGATTCATTAGTATCACGGTACTATACTAACATTGGTATACCGTACAACCCTACTACTGACGCTAACTCTAACCCAAAATCAGGTAGGTTTGGGTTGACGTAATCGATATCAATAAAAATAGTGTTCAATAAAATGTTCAATATATGCAGGTTTTTTGGGGGGGTTGGAAGAAACCAAAAATAATGAAACAGTTGGTCGCATGAACAAAAGCAGTCGTGGTCTGGTAACCTAGCAAAACAGGAAGTGATCAGTAAACAAAGGGAGGGACAAGCTAAACAACCAATCGCGTAACAGTACCAGCTATCATTTTCGTTGCGCCCTGTTGATTCCCTGCATGGAATGAGAAGAGAAAGTAAAAACGAGTGCTTCAGAGAGTGAGTTACCTCGACAGGTTTTTGGATTTTTCCAAACGGACCATAAGTCTTTCTTTTCAACCCTCGTCCGTTCCATATTCGGATGTATGGAAACAACAGGTAGGAACTAAAATGCTAGAAATAAAATAAATAACAACATGTAACAGATGTGCTACGGGGGCAGCGTAGCTCGGTTGGTAGAGTGGCCGTGCCAGCAACCTGAGAGTTCTAGGTTTGATCCCCGCTTCTGCCATCCTAGTCACAGCTGTTGTGTCCTTGGGCAAGACACTTCACCCACCTGCTCCCAGTGCCACCCGTACTGGAACTTAGATAATGGGTTTCACTATGTAAAGCGCTTTGAGTCACTAGAGAAAAGCGCTATATAAATATAAGTCACTTCACTTAATAAATAATAATTTGATGCAAAAATATTTAAATACTAGTTAGTGCATGATTTCAAATGCATTTCCATACTTGAAATAAGAATAACAGACCAAATAAAATGTTACACAGACTACGTTACTTCCTGGCGGTAAACCTGCAAAATATTGTTCTTCTCAGGTTTCTTTAGGTTTACATTTTCACACTTTGCCCTAATTGCTTACACTTTTTTAAGCATCTTTAATATTCCTTATTTTTGCACCTTCGTTTAAAAAGTTTTTTGTTAATTGTTTTGATTTTAGAATTGTATTTAGAGGGTTTTCTACGGTTGTGTTGACATTTCCTTTCCTTTCTGCCTTAATAGCTGAGGGGATTACAATCAGAGGAAGGTTACATTTGAAATAAAAGTGTTACCTTTTATTATATTTTTTCTCATGGTTCATATTTTCCATAGCTCATAAAAAATCTCAATAATCATCGATATCGACCAACACAGAAAACGTATATTGTGATACAGTTTTCAGCCATATCGCCCAGCCCTAGTATGAGGTACCATTTTTAGTAACTGGTCAGCCAGGGTTCCAAGTGTGCCAAGCAGATATAGGATAAAAGGGCTAAAAAGGACTCAAGTAAAATTTGCTTATTCAGTTCTTTAGCCTTAGTTCTGGACAAAAAAACTAGTTTAAATTGGATCTGCTTCTTTTTAGTACGTTTTAGACCTGTTGATGAAACATGTCGAAAAACACCCCAATTGAACCATGATAATCACAGAGTGATGCTTTTGATGCAATATAGTTTTCTCAGTTGCATTTACAGGAGCACGTGCTTTTGTCATATTCAGTCAGGAAAAGTGTGGTCCCGATACCAATATTTATCCATCAACCCTTTTGTTGACATTCAGGAGCACTTGCTTGCCGTTAGTGGTTAGCTACTGTATCCTCCGGCGGTGTGTAGGGGAGCATGTTTAGCTATTCCTCGTCCCGCAGGGATGATACTTGTAAGAACTGTAGTTTATTTGTCGCCATGAAAACTAGGATGAGTGATTTTGAAGTAGCTAAAACACTGTGGCCGGACGTTAGCCGCTAGCTAGTTTTAAAGCGCCGCTTTCAGTGTTTATAGCAGGGGTCTCAAACTCAATTTACCTGGGGGCCACTGGATGCAGAAACTGGTGAGGATGGGCCGCAAGAAAAGATTTCTTAAAAAAATCTAACTTGCACTTTTTAATGAATTCATCTTCCGAATTTCAGTGCCCCTCCCGACAATCTCCCGGGGCAACCATTCTCCTGAATTTGTCCCGATTTTTACCCGGACAACAATATTAAGGGTGTGCCGTGATAGCACTGCCTTTAGCGTCCTCTACAACCTGTCGTCGCGTCCGCTTTTTCACCAAGCAAACAGCGTGCCGTCCCAGTCACATGTTGTATGCGGCTTCTGCAGACACACATAAGTGACTGCAAGACATACTTGATCAACAGTCATACAGGTCACACTGAGGGTGGCCGTATAAACAACTTCATCACTGTTACAAATATGACCAACACTGTGAACCCACACCAAACAAGAATGACAAACACATTTCGGGAGAACATCCGCACTGTAAGACAACATAAACACAACAGAACGAATACCCAGAACACCTTGCAGCCCTAACTCTTCCGGGCTACAATATACACCCCCGCTACCACTAAACCCCGCCCCCCCAACTCCGCCCACCTTAACCGACGCACGGGTTGGGGGGTTGATGTGTGGGGGGCAGGGTTGGGAGGCGGGGGTGTATATTGTAGAACGGAAGAGTTAGGGCTGCATGGGATTCCGGGTATTTGTTCTGTTGTGTTTATGTTGTGTTACGGTGCGGATGTTCTCCTGAAATGTGTTTGTCATTCTTGTTTGGTGTTGGTTCACAGTGTGGCGCATATTTGGAACAGTGTTAAACTTGTTTATACGGCCACCCTCAGTGTGACCTGTATGGCTGTTGATCAAGTATGTCTTGCAGTCACTTACGTGTGTGTACAGAAGCCAAATACAACATGTGACTGGCCTGGCACGCTGTTTGTAGAGGGCGTTAAAGGCAGTGCTATCACGGCACGCCCTTAATATTGTTGTTTGGGTGAAAATCGGCAGACATTCGAGAGAATGGTTGCCCTAAAATTCGGGAGTCTCCCGGAAAAATCGGGAGGGTTGGCAAGTATGACGCTGTCAAGCGCCATTCATATAAAACTCACGGGCCGCACTAACATTACATTTTCATATTAAGGTGCGGGCCGCAAAATAACGTCAATTGCGGCCCGCGTGTCTGAGACCCCTGGTTTATAGCTTCACCTTTATCGTTAGTTTTGAAGTGAAAATACGTCCATTCTCTCTCTTCCGTCTCCCCACTGTTTCCGCTTGTAAGTGCCCTGTCACCATGGTAATTTTACCATGACGTAACATTGTGTCCATGAAAATATATATATATATATTTTTCCAAAGGCAGTATACTACCTATTTTAATTCATTAGTACCGCAGTACTTGATTAGTACCGGTATACCGTACAACCCGAGTAATGAATAAAGGAAATTTAAAAAAAAACATGCAACATAAAAGTGTGCCATGGTTCCACAGTGTTTGATGTACCCTGCATGATAAAAAAGCCGAGCATTGTTACATGCTTTTAGCTCCGTGGTATTTCTTTGGCATCTGTCCCTACACCTCAGCTCCTGAGCTGCGGCCAAACAACACAACGTCCAACCAAGAGAAATTCCACAGAGCTGAATCTGACCTGCCCAGGATGGATTCAGTTTCCCGTCTCTGCATCGTACTGCGCGCTGAAAAGACTCTAAAAGCTCTCACCGTGATGCAGCGCAACATGGCAAACTACAATAACGAGTAGGCATACGATAATGAGTAGGCGTACTCATAATGTGATTTATTGGTACGGAACATTCTGCATGCTGCAGCGACATACAGAGTTTACACAGTGAAAGACAGAAAGTGTAACTACACTATATTGCAAAAGTGTTTGGCCACGCATCCAAATGATCAGAATCAGGAGTCCTAATCACTTGGCCAGGTGTATAAAATCAAACACTTAGGCATGGAGACTGTTTCTACAAACATTTGTGAAAGAATGGGCCACTCTCAGTGATTTCCAGCCTGGAACAGTCATAGGATGCCACCTGTGCAATAAATCCAGTCGTGAAATGTCCTCGCCCCTAAATATTCCAAAGTCAACTGTCGGCTTTATTATAAGAAAATGGAAGAGTTGGGGAACAACAGCAACTCAGCCACCAAGTGGTAGGCCACGTAAACTGACAGAGAGGGGTCAGCAGATGCTCAAGCGCATAGTGCAAAGACTTTCTGCACAGTCAGTTGCTACAGAGCTCCAAACTTCATGTGACCTTCCAATTAGCCCACGTACAGTACGCAGAGAGCTTCATGGAATGGGTTTCCCTGGCCGAGCAGCTGCATCTAAGCCATACATCACCAAGTCCAATGCAAAGCGTGGGATGCAGTGGTGTAAAGCACGTCGCCACTGGACTCTAGAGCAGTGGAGACGCCTTCTCTGGAGTGATGAATCACGCTTTTCCATCTGGCAATCTGATGGATGAGTCTGGGTTTGGAGGTTGCCAGGAGAATGCTACATTTCGGACTGCATTGTGCCGAGTGTGAAATTTGGTGGAGGAGGAATTATGGTGTGGGGTTGTTTTTTAGGAGTTGGGCTTGGCCCCTTAGTTCCTGTGAAAGGAACTTTGAATGCTCCAGGATACCAAAACATGTTGGACAATTCCATGCTCCCAACCTTGTGGGAACAGTTTGGAGCGGGCCCCTTCCTCTTCCAACATGACTGTGCACCAGTGCACAAAGCAAGGTCCATAAAGACATGGATGACAGAGTCTTGACTGGCCTGCACAGAGTCCTGACCTGAACCTGATAGAACACCTTTGGGATGAATTAGAACGGAGACTGAGAGCCAGGCCTTCTCGACCATCACCACCAATGCGCTTTTGGAAGAATGGTGGAAAATTCCTATAAACACACTCCGCAACCTTGTGGACAGCCTTCCCAGAAGAGTTGAAGATGTAACAGCTGCAAAAGGTGGACCGACATCATATTGAACTCTATGGGTTAGGAATGGGATGGCACTTCAAGTTCATATGTGAGTCAAGGCAGGTGGCCAAATACTTTTGGCAATATAGGGTATTTCTATGTACTTTATTTCATTTGTATTTATTTTTTTGCTTTTTTGCTTCTGTTAAAAAGTATTTAGAAATATATTGTTTTCTTGAAGCATCTCAAACCTTTTTAAATTCAGATGTAAAAATTAGACCGTCCCATTGTTCACAATTTCATCTTGTAAAAAAAAATATTTTTTTTAAATGCATAAATAAAACGCCACAGTGAGTGAAATCACTTGGACACTGACACCACCTCCCAGGGTTTAAGTATTCTTTCCATTTGTGACGGAGTTTCAGTCTGGTTGCTTGCTTGCATGTCCAGCTTTGTCACTCCGGGAACTGCTTTTCCTTCTTGAATCATGTACTTTTTCATTCGTATTCATCTATTATTTATTTATTTACCGATGTATTTTTTCAATTAATCAGAAATTACCCACACTTTTTTTATGGATCTTTATTTGTATTCATTAAATCTATTTACCGTATTTTTCGGAGTATAAGTCGCACCTGCTGAAAATGCATAATAAAGAAGGAAAAAAACATATATAAACCGCACTGGAGCCGGCCAAACTATGAAAAAAACTGCGACTTATAGTCCGAAAAATACGGTACATAAAACGAAGCAGTGGTTTCCTTACTTGCACCCAAAATGAACTGACCCGTGAGCTTCAAACCAAGGTACGTAGAGGAATGAACCGTGACGATGGCGTACCGTCACACCCTTAATAACAAACACATTTTCAAATGACTAGCTTTCTGACAGGACTCCATAAAGCTGTACGAGATGTCCAGACTTTTCATTTACGGACATTAAGAATCGATGCTGCTGTTTTGAGACGGACACGACCTACTGACTGCAACTCTGCAGGTTGTCCGCACATCAGTAAAAGGTTACAAATCATCTGATTAAACTGATAAGTACTTCCTCTTAATAACTCCGCTGGGCGCCCAACTGATCCTCTTAGAAACATGAGCCAGGAATCAAGCGGTGACGCCGTGTTTATGTCTTTGTCTCGCCTGTGAGGTGTTTAATAAAGAAACATTTAAAAACACTCACCCTGTGTTAAACTGTCTGCCGCTGGAGAGTTTCCATCCCCACTGTAAATTGCACTGAGACTTAAAGTGGTGAAGGAGCAGCCTCTCCTGATGTCATCTGCAGATGAAGGAAACAAGAAGTGTGTTGGGGGTTAAATCGTCATTTTACTGCATGTGTGTTGCGCAGTGATAATTCGCTGAGGGCTTTCTGCGCACGGCGGATTGACAACTTTTAGTTTTTTGGAAGCTCTTCGATGGCTTGACACCTTTTAAATGCCTTTTTTAAAAAGTCGGCCTCTAAAGCGAGTCAAAGCCACGACGTGACAGATGAGAAGGGAAAAGACCTTAATCTTCTTGAAGTGCATCTCATTATCCCGTCATGTTGTTTACAGCATTTCTTTTAAGAAGACAAAGGAAGAGAAGAAGCGAGGCAACGCTATGATCCATCTAAACTTCAGCAAAAGTCAAGACTTCTTAACTTTAAAGACGTCAAGTACTTTCACTTTGTCTGACTTTGAACATTATCATTTATGCTGGCTGGTATTAAATTTGAAGAAAAGCTCCAGATTGTCAACGTTTGTGTTCCAGGACAGCTCACATACTTCCTTTATTACAGCTCTGATTCATGAGCAGTGCTTGTACCAACTTAGGAACACTTAGTCTAAAGCAACGCCATTTGTCTGGCAGCCCGCAAAAACAAATTTGACATCAGACCAGCTCGCAAGTGGAGTTCACACACTGGAGGAGAGATTCCGAAAAAGAATCCATCACTACTGAATGGAGACAAGTCAAACATTGGCGCCAGGCGGAAAACAGCCGCTGAGGCTGAAGCTTGTCCCTTTAGACCGCCCTCAAGCTCATTGATTGGCTTTCCGGGCATGCCTTCTTACCAATGTGACAATGATTGACAGCACCCAGCAGCTGACTAATAGACAAGATAAGTGAAGGCTGGCCTCCACATGGCGATATGAATCACGAACAAGTACGACAAAATTTAAAATACAAACAAAAGGCGTCTAGTGCTCGACTCAAAGGTATTTATGTTGATGACTAAAATGGGGGTCGGAAACCAAAAATGTTGAAAGAAGCATATTGGACCAAAAATACAAAAAAAAAATCTGTCTGGAGCCGCAAAAAATTAAAAGCCTTATATAAGTCTTATAATGATGGCAAGACATGATGTATCTGTCTATATTAGCTATAATAGCCCACTATCAAAATGCCTTTAAAAGTCTTATATAAGAGTTATAATGAAGACAACACATGTGTCTATATTAGCTATATTAGCCTACTATCAAAATGCCTTTAAAAGTCTTATATAAGAGTTATAATGAAGACAACACGTGTCTATATTAGCTATATTAGCCTACTATCAAAATGACTATGTGTCGCAGGCTGACGCAAATCTTTGTTGACAGAAATGTTGAAATGTAATATTTATTCTACACATTTTGGCAACATTGGAAATCATTAGTAAAATGGAGGCTTCTCACAGGTTGAGATAACTCCCGGAAATTACTGGCACAGAATGGCCAAAGGCATAGATGTGTGTGTCCAAGTTAAAGGAAACGGCAGGCTGTCTTCTTCTAATGGATCAATTACAATCTTTGCAAGCTGGGTAACGTTTGCTGTGGTCTGGAACAACATGGCACACAAACTATCAGAAATGCATGAAATATTACATACAGATAATGTGTCATGAGACATGCAAATATAAATTAAACACAGAGTAAAGGAAATTAAATGAGCTCAAATATACCTACAAACGAGGCATAATGATGCAATATGTACATACAGCTAGCCTAAATATGGTATCTTGCAGTCATGGATTGACCAACTACCTACTACTAAGTGTTTATACTGTAAGTATCGTACTTATTACACACCAGCTGTTTGTGACCTGCATCTTAGTTTTAGTTTTCATCACCAAATTTGGAGGGGTTGAAATCACCATTTAAAATTGCTAACATTATTTTAGTAGCATGTCGATGAAAAATCCAATGTAAATTAGCATCAAGCTAGCACATTTTGAAAAGTGGAACCTAACTTTGTTTGAGCGTTTTCTATTGAGCATGCTAGCTTTGTTGGCATTGAAAATTGCAACATTACCTAGAAGCGGTCCACCATGAGTGCTGCTTGAGTGCTAGTTTCCCCGCTAACTCTTTGAGCCACTGCAACCGGACGTGACGTCACGTGCAATAAAAAGGTGTCATAATATGTTTGATTTTACAAGAATCGAAACCATACTTGCCAACCCTCCCGGATTTTTCGGGAGACTCCCGAAATTCAGCGCCTCTCCCGAAAACCTCCCGGGACAAATTTTCTCCCGAAAATCTCCCGAAATTCAGGCGGAGCTGGAGGCCACGCCCCCTCCAGCTCCATGCGGACCTGAGTGACGTGTTGACAGCCTGTTCACACGTCCGCTTTCCCACAATATAAACAGCTAATGATCGAGGGCGAGTTCTTGGTTTCTTATGTGGGTTTATTGTTAGGCAGTTTCATTAACGTCCTCCCAGCGCGGTAACAACACAACAACAACAGCAGTCAAGTTTTCGTCTACCGTAAAGCAGTTCGTCTGCCATAAACAGCAATGTTGTGACACTTTTAAACAGGACAATACTGCCATCTACTGTATATGCATATGTGACCCACCCATAATGTGTCACATTTTTGTGTTGATTTATTTATTTTATTTTGTGGTTTGAATTCGTTTTTCGAGCTGTCATTACACATTTATCAGTATTTACATTGGTCAGTAGCGGGCAGTAGGGCGTTTCTTCCCAATTGAATGCTATCACCTGCAGACCGGAAGTGTCTTGTCATTCTGATGAGCGCGACCAGTCTGAACAATTGAAACGTCCTGTGTGCTTTTTCCTCCTGTATAACAGGTTAGTTTTGGTGAATCAACTCACTGAATAATATCCATGTGATCTTTATAAGTTTAAGTACACATTCTGATGGTGGAGCCTAACTTTAAAGTGTTTGTGAGTTGTAGTTTGTATTTGTAAATGAATCCAGTGCACAGCTGCAGTAATCAATACAAAAAGGCGACATGAGTGCGCAATGTTTATATAGGAACTTCTGATCCTAATTCAGACTCCCAAATTAGAGCTCCCGTTTTCTTATTGATTTTATAATGTATATTTTTATAATGTGTGTGTTTTGAAATAGTGACAGAGAATAGAACAAGGATGGACAATTCAACCCTTAACTCAACAATGAGTAGATGAGTGTTATGTGTGTGTATATATGTGTAAATAAATGAACACTGAAATTCAAGTATTTCTTTTATTTATTTATTTTTATATATACTATATATATATATATATATATATATATATATATATATATATATATATATATATCTTAACCACGCCCCCCACCCCGACCACGCCCCCACCCCCCGAAATCGGAGGTCTCAAGGTTGGCAAGTATGATCGAAACCCTGTAGTGCGACAGAATTAGGTTGGTTCCTATAAAAGTACAGAATCCGCTACCTATCCTTAGTTGCTATACAAGACTGGTGTGTAACAACTAATTTTTTCACAAAAAAATTAAATTTACGATGTGTTTTATGTTGCACGATTGCACCAAGAAAAATTCCTAGTTTGTGAACCCGTTCTCAAACAATGGCAATAAAAACTATTCTGATATCTTTTAAAGAAATACTATTTATTTTATATATTTTTTTATTGAATCATCTGCAACAGAAAAAACTTGAATATATCGATAATAATCGATATATCGCCCAGGCCTATTCCAAATATAAGTATAGATATTAGGGATGCGCGGTTTGCGGACACAACCGCGCAGTCCGCGGATAATCCGCGGGTCGGGCGGGTGACATGACAAAAAAAATAGATTTTAAATAGATTCGGGCGGGTGGCGGTTGAACCAATTCGGAAATATATATACATAGTTAAATGTTGTTACCGAAAAACGAGCAACACTCTTTGAAACAGGCAATTATTCACCAGGCACTGCAGCACACCATAACACAACACAACAGAAGAAAAAGAAAAAAAAGATGGCAACACCGGCAGAAAACGTGGTACGCGACAAACTAAAAAAGGGAATACTAAAGACCAGGGGGAAAAAAGACCAGCTATTTGCCTTGGCCAATAAGTTGCAGGTAATTTATTATTATTTATTTAATTTATTTTTGTTTAAATAGGGATGACATACATATGTTATTGTATAATTTAAGTTTGTGCGCGTGATTGACAGCCTAAGGCTTATGAGGCACATTTTTTATTTTTTTCAACTTAAAAAAGTATGAGCCTATGCCTACAACATAGGCTATGTGTTTATCTTTATTTTCCTGCCTGTCGTTGACAATGGAGATTGTCTGATATTTTGTCATGGCTGCAGATCAATCAATAAAGGTTCATCTTTGTCGCGAAATTGTTCACTGTTTCACTGTGCACCTCGCCCTCGTCCCTATTTGAGCATTATAACGTTAACAAGTTAATATTCATTGAAATAAATTCAGAACATTTTTTTTACCTAACGAAAATATAGGCCTAGTCTTTCTAAAACATTTTTTTAACTTCTTAAAAGCCTCGTTCTGCTTGCTGCAACTGCGCACACAAAGTGTGAGGAACGCACTCCTGATCTGAGGGCATTGGCAACAATAGTCAACACTTTCTTAATGGAAATGACAATAATACTATAATAATGATAAATAATATTATCACGCATTAATGTCTCTTAGCCACTAATGCGTGGCCAAGAGATATTAATGTGTGGCACGCATTGAATGTCTATGCTACATTGGATCAGTCTCCTTTCTTTAACAGGCAAAAGCTTTCTAACATCACTAATGCCTTGCATCGTCTATATTAGATATATAACAACGGGGGGATGGTGAGTGGCGGGCGGTTGTGGTTTTGATAAAATGTTAGTTCGGGTGGATGGCGGGTGGATGACGACTTTTGTGATGCGGTTGCGGATGAAATAATTGCCTATCCAGGCATCTCTAATAGATATACAGTTAGAGATTTTTTACTTGTCCACCAGTGACCCGAAAAAGTGTCTAAAATGGTAAGTTTGTAAACAGAAGAAGCCTTTCAGCAAATGTGATCAAAAAATGTCAGGCAGCTAATATGATATTATTTTTAATGCAATCCACTCCCCTTTTGTTTTTTACTTAAAAGTATTTTTCTGAAAACCGATCTTCAGAAAGGTTGTCTTGTATTCAGTGTTTGTATCACAGAGCTACACTCTCAGACTAAGGTGATAATTGCACCTTTAGGGGGGTAACAGTGGCCTTTCACCAGGGCGGTACCCTTTAAAAGGTACGGCTTGTACACCCATGACACTTGACTTTTAAACCTTGAGAACATAGCTGCACTTCAATAATTAGCCCTATGGGACGCATTAGAGAGGAGATCGTAGCTTGAGAGACAGCGATAGACTGCACCCCTATTACCCGAAGACATTGAGGGAAAGTGAAGAAGACTGCGACTGAGGTGAGTGTTAAAACCACACACAAAAAGAAAGTGACAGTCACACCTGTAGAAAAAGAAGCAATTTAAGTGACGGATGACACATGGTGTCCTATCTTTGTTTTGTCTTATTATGTCTCCATTCCCATCGTCTCAATTACCTTTGTGGGGAGAGACAAGCTCGCTTCACTCAGTCAGCTCCAAGATCAAGGCAACCTGTTTTGTTCTGAGGCCAATTTGCAGAATAAGCTCTCTAATGAAGGGGGAATTTTCAAGATCAACAGTCGTGCAGGGAGCGACTTGTCGATTTGCTTTAGTTGCGCCCAAAGTGACAAAGTGTTTAGACTTTGCCAAGTGCACTGTACAAGCTGTGATTAAAACAGCACACACACACACGCACACGCACACGCACACACACACACACACACACACACACACACACACACACACACACACACACACACACACACACACACACATTCTTATATTTGATACCTTCTTGAGACCTGCAAAAAATGCCTACCTCTTTAGGACCACCCTTTCTAGATATGTAAAGATATGTACTTACAACATTAATAGTATATACATACTATGCAAATATAAAAAAGCTTGTTGTGAAATATGAGTCGGGATTTCACAAGAAAAAGGTCACAATTTCACAAGAAAAACGTACAATTTTGGCAATATTATAATAAAAGTCGTAATTTTACTCAACGCAAGTCAAAATTTTACAAGAAAAACTGAACATGTGTGCAATATGATGACAAAAGTTGGAATTTTACTCAATGACAGTCACAATTTTACAAGAAAAAGCTTAAAATGTTGGCAACTTTATGAAAAGAGTCGTCATTTTACTCGATACTAGTCACAATTTTAAAAGAAAACTTTAAAATGTTGGCAATATTATAATAATATTTGGAATTTCACTTTACTCAAAAAAGGTCACTATTTTACAAGAACAAAAAAAAAATTGGCAATATTGTGATAAGTCTGAATTGCATATGACAATTGTCACAATTTTGCATTAAAAAGTGATACGTTTTACATTAAAAATGTATAATTTTACATAAACAATAAATTGTACATAAAAAAATAATAATTTTTACGTAAAAAATTAATTGTACATAAAAAATTAATAATTAAAAAAAAAAATTATTTTACGAGAAAATATTGCAATATTACAGAAACAGAAAGAATATGAGAAATAGTTCCCAATTCTATAAGAAAAACGTCGACACATTGTGAGAAAAAGACTGCTTTTAGTGAATTTTTAATTTTTTTTAATTTTTTGTTTGTAATTGTTTTTTTTTTTACATATGTTGGCCGGAGGAGGAGCACTTCAAATTTTTACACACACTTGTTATTTCATATATTGACCAGAGGGGGAGCACTTTTAAAACTGACACAGTCAATTTGAAAAATCCCTCCTTTTTGGCACCACCCTAATTTTGATAGATTTCACCACCAGGGGTGCAAATGAGACATTCTCTATTAGATGCAATGGTTTTCCGTATTGGGACCATGATTTCTGTCCTAACTTGTTCACACCTCCTTTCCTTGTTGATGTCTCAAGAAGGGTAGAATACAAGAACACACACACACACAGAAACTGGATCAAAAAATGAGGCGAGCGAGCGAGCGAGACTTGCTGAAAGAGCCATTGTGCCAGCGATGGACGCCGCCTCATAATGAGAAGAGACGGGGCAAATAGGAGGGCAGAGCTAAAATGTCAGGGTGCAGAGCACGAGGCGATGTGCGGGGCTAGCGAAGCATGAAGACTTTAGGCAGGACACAATTATTTTGCTTCTCACTTGTGTTGCCTGCTATTTAGAGAATACCGCTGATGTCTCGGAAATCTGTACCAGTGCTTCTCAACTGGTTTTGGAAAAACGCCTCGTAAACAAAGGACTCACAACTCCAAATTGCTTCTCATTGTTCACTTAAAAGAGCCGAACTTGCAACCCACTGAAAATGGGTCCACGACTACCAGTTGAGAATCCTGATCAGTTATACAAGCTGTACGCTGACTACTTTAAGGCATATTCAAGTTTAGTTTCTATTAGGGATGCTCTGACCAAAGTTTGTTGCTGCTGATTCAGATATCAATCATCTAGTAGTGAGATCAGCCGATACCAATACTGATACCTGTTACGCTTGGGTCGCATTTTACTGCGCGGATCGTTCTCCCAAGATGCAGCAGGAACTCTGGAGGCAATGTGCAGGTAAGACGATGATTTATTCTCATAAATCATTCAGAAATACAAACAAGTGTAAGTTGTTGCTTATGGCAAACAAGACAACCAGACTAGTGTGTGGCGAAACACAGGAATAAGTAGCTCTCTGATTAGTGCCCGGCAGCAGGTGAGCGTGCCAAACACTAATCAGAGGCAGTTGAAACCAATCTGCACCCATGGCAACCAAAACACAAACCCAAGGGTGCTCAAAACAGGAACTGAGGGAGTCAGTCAATCAATCAATCAATCAATCAAAGTTTACTTATATAGCCCTAAATCACGAGTGTCTCAAAGGGCTGCACAAGCCACAACGACATCCTCGGCTCAGATCCCACATCAGGGCAAGAAAAAACTCAACCCAATGGGATGCCAATGAGAAACCTTGGAGGGGACCGCAGATGTGGAGGGGGGCAACGGATCATGACAATACCAATCGCATGTATTCACATGTACATTTTGAAATATAATTATGGTGAGCGTTATTGACAGTTTAATGACATCAACACTACATCCTTATTGTATTTTATTACATACAATTGTTTAAGCACTTGAGTAACATGTTTAGCCTTTTGTCCCCAGTGATAATGTACCTGAAAATAATACTTATGATAATAAGAAATGCAGTTTATTTGCTTTAATGGAGGTGATCATTATCAGCTTCGGAGAGCAGCTGGAGACACATAACTAGCTGCTAGCTTGTCAGCCGGGGAGCTGGAAATAAATACACTGTTATGTGCACATGGACACATTTAATCGGATTAAAAGCCTAACAGGAATAAAAATGCTTCATGTGAACACTCAATTCGGAATATTCTGACCCAATCACATACGTTCAGATCAAAATGTCATTCTGATTGACACAAGTGGTTTATGCCTGATTGGAGCGCATGAAAACACTTCTTCCGAACTTCGTAAAGACAACCCGTACATATAACATAAAAGGCACAGAACAACTCCATTGTAAAAAAAAAAAGAGAGAGGTAAAACAAAAGTAGTGAACAGAAGGGGAAAAAAATATAGATACCGTGACAACATTGGACAAGCAGAAATGCACAAAGCCATATTTGTTTACAGCGGCAGTCACTGCTTCGTCTTCAGCACCTACAGTATGCAAACTCATCAAAAAGATGGCGCCATTGCACAAACAATAACACACCTTTCCGTTTATATTACGTGGGACGCCTGTCAAAGTAAATTTAAGATGTTATGCATGAAAATGCACACCCTAATCAGACCATTTTTTCAGGGTCCATGTACACAATAACATTCTAATCCAAATGACGATCAGATTAAATACATGTTTTCCATGTACACGTGGCTACAGCCAGTAAGGATCTGCATTCATGCTCAGCATTGAAAGACATTAATGGGGAATAGTGATCATTAGTCATCAATAGTGATTTTTCACGAAAATCAGCCAATACTGATCGGTGACCAATCGATCGGCACATCCCTAGTTTCTATAATGTCGTACCCTGAGAACACCACTTACAATAAAGCTTATTTATTGCACCTGAAAATCGTATTTTTGTCAGGTTTTGGGCGGCAGCTATCAGGTATTTTAGTAATCGAGTAATCTATCAGATATAACAATTTTTTTCAGCCTTAATGCATATTTTTTACAGAAAGTAGTAAAGAAAAAATAAAGATATTTATGCATGTTATAACCTTTGCACTTGCAATTGCACTTCTAACATGTGTGCATTAATAAAGACTTTGCCACACAGATCACGGCACAAAAACACCACCGCTCTCAATTGTATTAGTAACACTCATTAAAGCAATATTCAAAGCAACAACATATAAATACTTTTTTTTCTAATAAAATTAATTGAATTAATCGATTTAATTTCAGTTGTTATCAATATATTATCCCAGGGGGTGTAATGATACACATTTCGGCTTTTAATGGGAGAGCCCGTGGATTATGAATATGGCTATTGCATTAATTAACGCTATAAGTTAGCTTTATCATTATTACAATCAATATTATTATTATTGGTTATCATTGTTAGTGATTATTATTATTAGAGCTGCCAAATGATAAATTGTTTTAAATCAGATTAGGAACACATTCAAATTTGGATTAATCATGATTAATCACAGATTATCATTTGCATAATTTAAATAAAACTTAATAAAAGACCCCAATATTTGGATACAAAAGCAATTGTATTTTCAGACTGTCATACAAGAAAAATTTTTAAATGTTTTACTTGAATGCACGTCATTTCTTAAAACTTGGAAACGGTTTTATCTCAAGTTCAGTCAGGGTTCATTGCACTGATCACTGTCCATATGTGTGATTAATCTGCATATATACATCACATGGACAAAGATAAGACCATCTGGAGGAAAGTTATGTGGTCAGATGAAAACAAAAATTGAGCTGTTTGGCCACAATACCCAGCATTATGTTTGGAGGAGAAAAGGTGAGGCCTTTAATCCCAGGAACACCAATCCTACCGTCAAGCATGGTGGTGGTAGTATTATGCTCTGGGCCTGTTTTGCTGCCAATGGAACTGGTGCTTTAAATGGGACAATGAAAAAGGAGGTTTACCTCCAAATTCTTCAGGACATCCTAAAATCATCAGCCCGGAGGTTGGGTCTTGGGCGCAGTTGGGTGTTCCAACAGGACGATGACCCCAAACACACATTAAAAGTGGTAAAGGAGTGGCTAAATCAGGCTAGAATTAAGATTTTAGAATGGCCTTCCCAAAGTCCTGACTTAAACGTGTGGACAATGCTGAAGAAACAAGTCCATGTCAGAACCAACACATTTAGCTGAACTGCACCAATTTTGTCAAGAGGAGTGGTCAAAAATTCAACCAGAAGCTTGTGGATGGCTACCAAAAGCGCCTTATTGCAGTGAAACTTGCCAAGGGACATGTAACTTTGCTGTATGTATACTTTTGACCCAGCAGATTTGCTCACATTTTCAGTAAACCCATAATAAATTCATAAAAGAACCAAACTTTATGAATGTTTTTTGTGACCAACGAGTATGTGCTCCAATCACTCTATCACAAAAAAATAAGAGTTCTAGAAATGATTGGAAACTCAAGACAACCATGACATTATGTTCTTTACAAGTGTATGTAAACTTTTGACCACGTCTGTAGATGAATAATGCGATACTTTATTGTTATTAATCTCGCTAGCTCAACAGCCCATCTGCTGGTTGCAGCCAAGTAGTGCACTTAATTTAGCCTTAATTACTTCAAGACACAATTAATCGAAGAATCCAATGGGCAGTAAACGACTAAGTAATAAAATAATTGTAATTGCTGCGGGGAGATTAGGACAGATTGTTCTTTAAGATCAATTCCACAGCCTCCCGAGTGAAAACGAGGTCGCCAGACGAACACAGACCGAGTGCTAATGAGTGGCGTTTTATGTCGAGGTCTGTTCACGCGAGGCTGACGCACATGTAAATCATCGCCACCGCTGCTTTTACAAGAACTCGCCGTGCCTCGTCTGCTATGTATTTGGGCGCACTCATCAACAACCCCCGTCTGCCGGGTGAAAACAGACTCGCACAGCAACGCGTGACACTGCAAATAAAACAAGCGAGGCAAACGGCCAATTCGTATGCAAACCCCGTGTGTGACACCGTCCTATTTGTTTGGATAAACTATTATACATGCTTGAACGTGTTCCGCAAAGGTCCGTGTAATATGTCCACCGAGACGACTACAAATGACAACAGGGATAATACCTTCATCTTCAGCCTGTTTAGGGTTTCAGCCTCAAAACAGTTGTGTGCTTATTGCTGCTTATCAGCCTTTGCGATCATTTCCACGCTTTTGTGGGGGTTAATTAACTAAATGGAGTCTGCAGGCTCCGGACTGCGCGCCGCTTGATGCCAACCTCTCATCAAAGCACGAAGGCCTCAAGAGCACTCTAACTTGAGGGAGCACGCCGCTGGCTGCAGGATGTTAATTGCGAGAGCAACAGGGGGATGAGAATGTGCCCGTTCCTTAAAAAAAAAAAATACAAACGAAGGGAGCTTTGTTTTGCCTGTAGCTCCTAATTTTCTCCAGCCTGGCGCCACCTCATTTGACTGTCTTCTCACATCTCCAGAAGATGATTCTAATTTCATTAAGGGGTATAAAGGGATCCTCCAGTGAGAATGTTCTATCTTCCAAAGATGAAACGTTGATGAATGTTCTTTTTAATCTTGCGAAAATTGGATTTTAAAGGCGCTGGAGCTATTGTGTTGCTGGTGTTGGGAGGCGTTGTATCCTAATGGCGTACAAGGTTTGAGGCGTTTGTTTGTTTGCAAGAAAAAAAAAACACTTTAAGGCTTTATTGTGTACTGAATTAGCTTCAATCGGGAAATATGCCAAAGTGTTTAAAACACCCAAAAAATGTGTATTGAATTGTAATAGTTATAAAATATATACAGTCGTGGTCAAAAGTTTACATACACTTGTAAAGAACATAATGTCATGGCTGTCTTGAGTTTCCAATAATTTCTACATCTCTTATTTTTTTGTGATAGAGTGATTGGAGCACATACTTCTTGGTCACTAAAAACATTCATAAAGTTTGGTTCTTTTATGAATTTATTATGGGTCTACTGAAAATGTGAGCAAATCTGCTGGGTCAAAAGTATACATATAGCTAGGGATGTCCCGATCCAGGTTTTTGCACTTCCGATCCGATACCGATATTGTTTTTGCACTTCCGATCCGATACCGATACTGACCGATACCGATACTGACCGATAATGGCCTATCCGAGCATGTATTCAAGTTTAAAGTTATTTAGCCTACTTAGTTGTCAGAAAAGGGTTTTAGTACTCTTGATAACAACTAGCCAGCTGAATTAGGTGAGTTTGAATAATACACAATGGTTGGTAACAAGAAACTGACCTGTTTATTCAAGGATAAACACAAAATAGACAAAATTATACATGACAAACAGAAATGGCATCATTGAAACAAGGGCTGGGCGATATGGCCTTTTTTTAATATTGCGATATTTTAAGGCCATATTGCGATACACGATGTATATCTCGATATTTTGCCTTAACCTTGAATGAACACTTGATGCATATAATCACAGCAGTATGATGATTCTGTGTGTTTTGATTGATTGATTGAGACTTGTATTAGTAGGTTGCACAGTGAAGTACATATTCCGTACAATTGACCACTAAATGGTAACACCCCAATAAGTTTTTCAACTTGTTTAAGTCGGGGTCCACTTAAATTGATTCATGATACAGATATATACTATCAGATATATACTATCATCATAATACAGTCATCACACAAGATAATCACATTGAATTATTTACATTATTTATAATCCAGGGTGTGGAGGGGGGCGCCGAATGTAAGTGTCAAAAAGACAGCCAAAAGAGTTTGATATGAGAATAAATCTAAAGTTAAAATATAGGGTAGAAATGCATCCATTTGCAGGAAATGTAGTCTTGATTTTCAACATTTTCTTTCAAGGCTTGCACGTCTACATTAAAACATTCTTCTTCATACTGCATTAATATATGCTACTTTTAAACTTTCATGCAGAGAAGGAAATCACAACTAAGAAAATCACACATTTTTTCATACGGTGTTGATCTGGAAATTTTTGCCTCGGCATTTTGATGGTGTGGACGTGTGGCACCGAACGGAGATAAGCGTCTCGACAGACATTACAATATTTGAACAATGATGACGAAAACTGTTTTCTCTGTCGTGTCCGTGTGTCGAAAATTGTTATGCGCTTATTTTTCTATTTGATTTTGTGCGTGGCATATAATTGCTATGCGCAGAGGACGTTTAAACAGTGCGCAATTGCACAAGCGCGCACCTTAGAGAGAACGTTGGTCACACGGCTGCGCTAGCATCACAGCTAACGTTAGCCATGCTGCTACCTCTCTGCTCGGGGAGGGCGTATACGTATGTGACGTATGACGTGACAGTATGTGACGTGTGTAAGAAGGTGCGCTTGCGGTCTGTGAGAAGCACAGACACAGAAAAGAGTGAGAAGAGCCTGTCGTGTAATGCCAGCAGCTAAAAGCAACTGCGTGAGAATCCACAGACCTGTGGATGGGTTGAAGGTGTGCTGGAAAATGCGGAACGGAAATTAGGGAGTAGCAGAAAAGTGGAATGTACTTTTTAAATAGGTGCGTTGGAAAACACGGAATTTTTTTTTAAACTGGCTCTGGATCGGCATTTTCCCATGCCTTGCCGATACGCATTTTTTTGCAAATATCGGCGGCCGATCCGATCCAAATATCGGATCGGGACATCCCTACTCCAAGGTACGGAAAACAGTCGAAAAAACGGAAAATAACAGAGCTGATTTGACTCGGTGTTTGTAATGTGTTTGAGAAAATGGCGGATTGCTTCCCGTTGTGACGTCATCGCTCCGAGAGCGAATATTAGAAAGGCGTTTAATTCGTCAAAATTCACCCATTTAGAGTTCGGAAATCGGTTAAAAAAATATATGGTCTTTTTTCTGCAACATTAAGGTATATATTGACGTTTACATAGGTCTGGTGATAATGTTCCCCTTTAAGGCTTTATTGTGTACCGAATTTGCTTCAATCGGGAAATATGCCAACGTGTTTAAAACACCCAAAAAATGTGTATTGCATTGTAATAGTTATAAAATATATACGGTCGTGGTCAAAAGTTGACATACACTTGTAAAGAACATAATGTCATGGCTGTCTTGAGTTTCCAATAATTTCTACATCTCAAAAGTATACATACAGCAATGTTAATATTTGGCTACATATCCCTTGGCAAGTTTCACTGCAATAAGGCCACAAGTTTCTGGTTGAATTTTTGACCACTCCTCTTGACAAAATTGGTGCAGTTCAGCTAAATTTGTTGGTTTTCTGACATGGACTTGTTTCTTCAGCATTGTCGACATGTTCTCAATGGGTTTTAAGTCAGGACTTTGGGAAGGCCATTCTAAAATCTAAATTCTAGCCTGATTTAGCAATTCCTTTACCACTTTTGATGTGAGTTTGGGGTCATTGTCCTGTTGGAACCTCCAACTGCGCCCAAGACCCAACCTCCGGGCTGATAATTTTAGGTTGTCCTGAAGAATTTGGAGGTAATCCTCCTTTTTCATTGTCCCATTTACTCTCTGTAAAGCACCAGTTCCATTGGCAGTAAAACAGGCCCAGAGCATAATACTACCACCACCATGCTTGACGGTAGGAATTGGTGTTCCTGGGATTAATGGCCTCACCTTTTCTCCTCCAAACATATTGCTGGGTATTGTGGCCAAACAGCTCAATTTTTGTTTTCCTCTGACACCACATGGACAAATATAAGACCTTCTGGAGGAAAGTTCACCAGCTTGTGGATGGCTACCAAAAGTGCCTCATTGCAGTGAAACTTGCCAAGGGACATGTAACCAAATATTAACATTGCTGTATGTATACTTTTGACCCAGCAGATTTGCTCACATTTTCAGTAGACCCATAATAAATTCATAAAAGAACCAAACTTCATGAATGTTTTTTGTGACCAACAAGTATGTGCTCCAATCACTCTATCACAAAAAAATAAGAGTTGTAGAAATCATTTGAAACTCAAGACAGCCATGACCTTATGTTCTTTACAAGTGTATGTAAAAAAAAAAGTAAAAAAAAAAGTAAAACAAAAACAAAAAAAAACAAGTGTATGTAAACTTTTGACCAATGCTGTATTTGCTTCAGCAAAAAAAAAAAAAAAGGAAACCTGTGTTATTTCATCTTATGTTTTTATCAAATTGTAATACAATTATTAAAATTATTACTAATGGATCAGAAAAGATTGGGAATTTAAATTACATTGGAATAATAAATCTTAATTTTTAAACAAGCATTTATATCTACTTTCAATTGATTTAAAATAAATTAAATGAAAAAGGAAGTGTTTGCAGCTGGCAAGAGTATTATTTAGCAGTTGATTATTAAAAAAAAATATGAAAAATGATCCAAGCAGGGGAGCATAATGACTATCCATCCATCCATTTTCATACTTTTAATTAATGAATTGTTCTCATTTTATTACAATTGACCTAGTTGTATATACTGATTTTTACTTCAGGGATAAAACTGAATGAGGTTATAATTCATCTTAATATCTCCTTACTTTCTGCTAGAACGTGGTTCCATCTAAACTTTACCAAGCACTTGTTTCTTGGTGTTGTTTCAAGCTACTTTAACTGCTAGCTTAGCTAGTAGCATGCCTGCTTCTGTCTTGCTTTCAGTGTGTAACATGTTTAGCCTGGTCCGCTTTCCTACTTACAAAGCATGTAGAAGTCTGTAATTTTTATGATAGCTACTCTTCAATGGTAAGTGACAGAATCTAAAACAATAATCCAGAAAATCACGTTGTATGATTTTTTACTTATTAATTTGTATTTTATTGCATGACATTAGTATTTGATAATCTTCCAACCAGTAAGAATACAGTCTCTTACAGACCCATTAGTGTTTGCTTAGGAAATCCTTCTGCACCTGTATGAAATTGTTACCTGTATAAAGACACCTGTCTACACACTCAAACAAACTAGACTCCAATCCCTCCACAATGGCGGGGGGGGGAGAGCAAAAGCAGCACCGGAGTTCCTTGAAACTGAAGCAAGCACTAGAAATGTAGCTCACATACCACACAGATGCTAACTAAGCACTACTTCCGGTCAGCACCATCACATCTCAGATGTGGCCTGCAACAATCTTCCAATCCACTCCAGCTCGCAGCACTCCAAATTGAATTCCCGCTGGTCTGTGGCAAGAGGCAATCACCGCCTACTCTTCTTCTTCCTCGCTCAGGCCAAACTTTCATTGGCCCGCATCGAGCTCTCATTCTCCGGTCATTTCTTTTTCTTTTCCATTCCTGGCCTGGACCGAGATGCATTCCTCCACAGGCTCTTCTTGTGCAACAGTGGGGGAAAAAACAAATATCTTGGAGAAGACCCAAGCCGTCCTCCTCTTGTGGCCCGACTGACACCCGCAGGAACGGAAAATCTTTTTTGGAGCACCTCCAGGTCAGCTGGACTGTGGTGTGAGTCAAACACTGAGCTTTGTGTCTTGTCAAAAAGCTCCACTCTTGTTGCAAACGTACCCCCTGGAGAGGAGCATCGCTTTCCTGGCCGGGCTTCATGTTCCACAGTTGCCGTATTAAAAGAAGCCCATTAACGTGCATTCACCAGCACTGACCTGAGACTTTCACTGGGAGGCTCTCTCTTTACCTTCTGGGCCGGCTCGCTTGAAACTAACCGGATAAGTGGTCCTGACAGCCTGTGGTTTCCTTTGGGTCAACGGGCTGCAAAGCCTGTCAGACAGTTAAATGCACTGTAGTACACTGGAGGTGCATCAAGATATTACTGAGAGCTCTTCGCAAGCCAGTTGTGGCTATTTGTATCCCCTATTGTTGTTTTGCTTTGACCAAACCGTCAAATAACTTTGACACCCCTTCAAAAAACAATTCATGGTCAAAGAAAATGCCATATCAGTTGTGAGGAAGAGGTACCATACTGAAACTAGATGAGGTAATGCGTGTGAATGCTCCAATGCTGAAGTTGAACTGAAATCCTGGAATTTTTTTTAGAATTGTTGAAGTAGAGTACACAATTCCCAGACAGGCTGAATATTTTGAAGTTGGAACAGTTTGAATCGGATGAAAAATGTGGGAGATTGAAAATTAACAGCAATGAGTTGATTGATTAACATTAGCACATCATTTATTCAGAATGTATAAATAACGACAAATAAAGATAGAATAATATTAACCGCAACATGTAAGTGTAAAAAAAACACACAAAAAAACACCATTATGCTTTGTACATTTCCAGAATGTGCTTGTTCTATTTTTAGAAAAAGAAAACAATCTGAAGTTGTCTTTATTTTTAAGTTATCGTGCCGCGATTTTACCAGTCCGGCCCACTTGGGGGTAGATTTTTCTCCATGTGGCCCCCGATCTAAAATGAGTTTGACACCCCGGATATGCACATTGTCAGCCAAAAAACACATAACATACTTTTTCATGAAAAGTCATGAAGTAATCTGACTAGCTTGTTCTGGGATGTTTGATTGTTGAAACCATATAGCCTGCACAAAATCCACTTCCACTGCGAACTGAAGCACAATACGCACTGCAGAAGAGAAGCCAAACAGGTTGTTTGACGATTTAGAATTGCATTAGAAGCAGATCAACAGAAAGAGCAGACATAACAGGGAAGCAGGATCCTAAAAGCCATCCAATCCTTATCCTGTGTTATGGCTTCAAGTGACTGGCTTATCTTTCCATCTTAAAGCTGAGTAAATAAAGAAGTGGGATGGGATTAATAAGATGGGATCTCTTTTCTATATTGGTTAGATCACTCGGTGACAAAAAGCAGGAGGGAAAAAAAGGGCATTGATTCAATAAAAATAAAGCAAAACACGACAACATCTGTCAGCTATAATGCGGTAGGCTAACCATGGCGATGCACCTTTCCCCAACAACAAGCTATCTGTGTAGAGTTCCGGCTTGTAATCAAACATTTAATGGCTGTCGTAGGGATACTGTGATGGTCACTAAAATTGGCTGGATGCTCCGGTCTCCACTGTGGAAACGCAATTATCACACAAATAGCCCATGATGGAATTACAGCTTTAGCAGACTGGGCTTCAGAGAAAAGACCTTCAAATATGTTGTCGGTATAAAAGACTAAAATGTAGCCCCTGCCCAGATTATAGCTGGCCTTAAAAAATGGGAACGACCGTGAGAAAAAGGAGCCCTCTCACTTTTCAAAGGTCAATCCAAAGATTTTACTTTGAGGTAATATAATTACAATGTGAAAATGTACCTTAAAACCAAGTAAAAGCAATATCATCGAACCTCGGCAGACTGCACCAAAACCACGTTCCTTAGGCCAGTGTTTTTCAACCTTTTTTGAGCCAAGGCGCATTTTTTGCGTAGCAAAAATCCAGAGGCACACCACCAGCAGAAATCATTAAAAAACGAAACTCAGTTGACAGTAAAAAGTCGTCGTCGCAATTGTTGGATATGACTTTAAACCATAACCAAGCATGCATCACTATAGCTCTTGTCTCAAAGTAGGTGTACTGTCACGGCCTCTCACATCACGCCCTGACTTATTTTGAGTTTTTTATTGTTTTCCTGTATGTAGTGTTTTAGTTCTTGTCTTGCGGTCCTATTTTGGTGGCTTTTTCTCTTTTTTTGGTATTTTCCTGTAGCAGTTTCATGTCTTCCTTTGAGCGATATTTCCCGCATCTGCTTTGTTTTAGCAATCAAGAATATTTCAATTGTTTTTATCCTTCTTTGTGGGGACATTGTTGATTGTCATGTCATGTTCGGATGTACATTGTGGACGCCGTCTTTGCTCCACAGTAAGTCTTTGCTGTCGTCCAGCATTCTGTTTTTGTTTACTTTGTAGCCAGTTCAGTTTTAGTTGTGTACTGCATAGCCTTCCCTAAGCTTCAATGCCTTTTCTTAAGGACACTCACCTTTTGTTTATTTTCCGTTTAGGCTTTAGACACCTTGTTTTACCTGCACACTGCCTCCCGCTGTTTACATATCAGTAGGCTGCCACCTACTGATATGGAAGAGTATTACACGGTTACTCCAACCTCTAGACAGCCCGACCACTCAACAACAACACATCATTCTCAGACTATAATTACTGGTTTGCAAAAAATATTTTTAACCCAAATAGGTGAAATTACATAATCTCCCATGGCACACAAGACTGTATCTCACGCGGCACAGTGATTGAAAAACGCTGCCTTTGTAAACACACAAAAAAAAGAATAATGATTTGGACTGCCTGAGAAAGTGGAAAATAAAACTTAACTTTCTTTGACCACATGTTCATTTATTAGTAAGTATAATTCACAATACAGCAGCAAAACAACAAATGTAATAGCGGGAGGAATGGGTATCAAATTTGGTACTTTTATAGGCACTGACCAAATTCTGTTGGTATTGCCGGGTATTAATTCACGTAAAATGGTGGCATATTTATATGTATTTATTATATTTATTTATGTTGCAGATGACACAATTTTAAACAGCAACAAAGCAAGTATACTTGGTAGAAAACGCTCCAACATAAAATAAGTTTTCAAAATGTGCCAGCTTGATGCTAAGTTAAAATGGATTTGCCATAGGCAGGCTTCAAGAGGTAGGGACTTGAAATGGTTTTCACTTCACAGGTGTGCTTGAAGCTCATAGAGAGAATGCCAGGAGTGTGCAAAGCAGTAATCAGAGCAAAGGGTGGCTTCTTCTAGCTTATCTGGGGGACCCTTTGACTTACCACCATCCTTAAATGGATATTCACTACTGTTGTATTTGTAATATTTTGAAGAAACTCAAATATAAAAAATGTTTTTAGTTATTTCACCTTTTTTTGTTAAGTACATAACTCCACATGTGTTCATTCATAGTTTTGATGCCTTCAGTGACAATCTACAATGTAAACGGTAATGAAAATAAAGAAAACGCATTGAATGAGGACAAGGTGTGTCCAAACGTTTGTCTGCATTAGCACTTATAATAACAATATTACTAATACATGGTTAATATTCCAGTCACAAGTTAAGTTAAGTTAAAGTTAAAGTACCAATGATTGTCACACACACCCTAGGTGTGGTGAAATGTGTCGTCTGCATTTGACCCATCCCCTTGTTCCACCCCCTGGGAGGTGAGGGGAGCAGTGAGCAGCAGCGGAGGCCGCGCAAATAGAATATTGTTGGCGCATTTTGTATTGTTATTTTATTGGCTTTGACGGCCGGAATAGAGGACCTCTCATTGGCTCCTCTTTAAGCTAACTTTTATTAAAGAAAAAAGGTCAGCAAAGACTGTATTTTCTGAGAAGGCTGAGGAAAATAGATCTGGCTGATAACCTGCTCCTGTCCTTCTATCGCTGCTCCGTTGAGTCAATCCTGACCTACGGCATCACCGTGTGGTTTTCTAGCTGCACGGTGGCAGAGAGAAAGAGATTACAGGGGGTCATAAACGCGGCCCAGAAGAACACTGCATGTCCTCTTACATCTCTAGAGGACCTGCATAAGAGACACTGCAACAGGAGAGCAAACAGCATCCTCAAGGACTCATCCCACCCAGGTCACCACTGGTTTGAACTCTTGCCCTCTGGGAGGCGCTATAAGACCATCAAAGCAAGGACAAATAGACTGAAAGACAGTTTCTATCCTAGAGCTGTTATTGCCCTAAACTCTGCACTTACCTGAACACTCACCACTTTATTACTTGCTTACTTCTGATAAAGATCTACTGTGCAATATGTTTTTTTAACATTTTATTATGTTTTTAAATGTTTAATTGTTTTATTATTGTTGTTGTCTTAACACTATTTCATGTAGGTTTGTTTTAAAAGCATTGAGCTGAACCGCTGTTTCAATACAATGACAATAAAGGTATTCTGATGAACGAGTTTGAATGCATTTTTTAAAAATACATCCGTCGTCATGTCTTTTATAATGACTGTAAACGATGGGCAAAATTCCAAAACAAACGCGCAGTTCCCCTTTAACACACCAAAGAGGCTGTCGGTAGCTACACCACCATTTTGTTCAGTGTTCAATTGCGAGCGCCCACAAATGTGTCAACATGAAAAGAATACAAAGACCGTACAGAACACAAGTGCACGAAGAAGACCATAATCCGTCCCCGACAGAGAATGAGACGTCAAAGGTTGTTTTTTTCCCCCCTGCAGCCGACAGGATGATCTGAGACACAAATGACTCAACGCGAGTGGGCACTGTGATTCTTCACACCAGTGTGCCGGTAAACACTATGGCCGCTTCTTGGCTCGCCACTGCAGGCCCGCAACTGCTGCTGCCAAAAGCATAATCAGACGCATTAATGAGAACGTTAATGTGATGCAGGGGAATTATTCTAGGGCTTCTTGGGGTTGAGCCTGAGAAGAGAAACTCGCTGAGCCTTGGAAAAAAAAAATGGAATAAAATAAAAATGAGCGTTGCTGCGCCGCAAGCTTTTTTTTTCTTTTTTTTTTTCTTTTTAGAGCAAAGCTAAAGAGACGCCTGACAACAATAACAAAATGTCCTGTCACATACACAGACGGCAATATTTCGCCTGTGACAAAATCAATATTGCTCTCCTGATAATCACGCCGAACGATGCCAGCTGTCTCGGGAGGATGAGAAAAGACTCAAAAGATGCGGCACATAGGTCGGTGTCGTGTTTATGTACACAAAGCCAAGCTATTTCTATAACTCCCCGGTGTGTGCGTGCTTGTGCGCTTCCCCTGGCACCCAGACGAAGAACTAGTTCACCAATATTCAGAGTGCGTTCTGCAGTTTTACTACATCACTTGCACTACCAAGCCTGAAGTCTAAATTAATATCAGCTCCTCCGAGGAAACATCGATCGTTAGCGGCGCTCTCTTAACGGGTCTCTGTCCTTGACTCGACTTATGACTGCTGTGGATAATGAGCTACACAGTCTGACCTCCTGTCGGATCAATATTCAAGTGCGGGCCACTGCATTAGGAACACTTATAATACTATAAGACCGATGGAAGGCCAATATGAAGCTAGCAGACCCAGTCTGTAGGCAGTGAGAGGCCAAGCTGGGGCGAGGATAGATCCAGGCTGTGGCAGATGAAAGGCCAAGATGAAGCTAGCAGACCCAGCCTGTAGGTAGTGGAAGGCCAAGCTGAGATTAGGATAGATCCAGGCTGTGGCAGATGGAAGGCCAAGATGAAGCTAGCAGATCCAGTCTGTAGGCAGTGGAAGGCCAAGATGAAGCTAGCAGACCCAGTCTGTAGGCAGTGGAAGGCCAGGATGAAGCTAGCAGACCCAGTGTGTAGGTAGCGAAAGGCCAAGCTGGGGCTAGGATAGATCCAAGCTTTGGCAGATGAAAAGGCCAGGATGAAGCTAGCAGACCCAGTCTGTAGGCAGCGGAAGGCCAAGCTGGGGTTAGGATAGATCCAGGCTGTGGCAGATGGAAGGCCAAGATGAAGCTAGCAGACCCAGTCTGTAGGCAGTGGAAGGCCAAGCTGAGACTAGGATAGATCCAGGCTGTGGCAGATGGAAGGCCAAGATGAAGCTAGCAGACCCAGTCTGTAGGCAGTGGAAGGCCAGGATGAAGCCAGCCGATCCAGTCTGTAGGTAACGAAAGGCCAATCTGGGGCTAGGATAGATCCAAGCTTTGGCAGATGAAAAGGCCAGGATGAAGCTAGCAGATCCAGTCGGTAGGCAGTGGAAGGCCAGGATGAAGCTAGCAGACCCAGTCTGTAGGCAGCAGAAGGCCAAGCTGGGGCTAGGATAGATCCAGGCTGTGGCAGATGAAAGGCCAGGATGAAGCTAGCAGATCCAGCCTGTAGGTAGTGGAAGGCCAAGCTGAGACTAGGATAGGACCAGGCTGTGGCAGATGAAAGGCCAAGATGAAGCTAGCAGACCCAGCCTGTAGGTAGTGGAAGGCCAGGATGAAGCCAGCAGATCCAGTCTGTAGGCAGTGGAAGGCCAGGATTTCATGGTTCTCGCCCGGAAAAGGGTGGAGTGGCCGGGTTGGGGAGGAGACCCTGCCCCAAGTGGAGGAGTTCAAGTACCTCGGAGTCTTGTTCACGAGTGAGGGAAGAGTGGAGCGTGAGATCGACAGGCGGATCGGTGCGGCATCTTCAGTAATGCGGACGCTGTATCGATCCGTTGTGGTGAAGAAGGTGCTGAGCCGGAAGGCAAAGCTTTCAGTTTACCGGTCGATGTACGTTCCCATCCTCACCTATGGTCATGAGCTTTGGGTTATGACCGAAAGGACAAGATCACGGGTAGAAGCGGCCAAAATGAGTTTCCTCCGCCGGGTGGCGGGGCTCTCCCTTAGAGATAGGGTGAGAAGCTCTGCCATCCGGGAGGAGCTCAAAGTAAAGCCGCTGCTCCTCCACATCGAGAGGAGCCAGATGAGATGAGGTGGTTCGGGCATCTGGTTAGGATGCCACCCGAACACCTCCCTAGGGAGGTATTTAGGGCACGTCCGACCGGTAGGAGGCCACAGGGAAGACCTAAGACACGTTGGGAAGACTATGTCTCCCGGCTGGCCTGGGAACGCCTCGGGATCCCCCGGGAAGAGCTGGAAGAAGTGGCTGGGGAGAGGGAAGTCTGGGTTTCCCTGCTTAGGCTGCTGCCCCCGAGACCCGACCTCGGACAAGCAGAAGAAGATGGATAGATGGATGGAAGAACTTCCACCTCGTTGTGACATCACCAACGCAGCCAGATTGTAAAACCCCGCTGACAAAGGCATCCACAACTGCTTGCAAGCTCACGGTAAAATCCATGATCCTTATAATTTGACGAAATTCATCATTAGGTGCCCTTTAATGAGGTGGTGGGCGAATACATGGGGAGGGTTCTCGAGCTAGACGCGGGTCAAAAGGTGGTATCAAATCCACCGAGTAAATAAACGCTGTATCTAGCTTTTGTGTAACTCTTGCATAACATCTCGCCTGGCATGATGTGTGTTGGTGGATGCAATAATAAACATATTCCCAGCTGTCAATCCAAAGTAAGCATTATTATCTTCATAAAGACAGACCGTTTGATGCAACTGTTGTCCCAGTTTTTAATATCCTTTTTTGTCTTTGCGCTCAGTTTCACACTTTGTTATTTTGCCTCAGCATGTTTGTCTCAGGAGAGTTGAACTAATTTCAGGAGCAAAAAAAAAAACCGGATTATCAGATGCGAACTCTTTACCTTCCAGACAAAGATATCGATGTAGAACACACAAAAAATGTATTGATGCTCATTTTCAGCCTTGGAAGCAAATCAACTACGAGGCTGCTAATTATTCCTTATCTTTGCAGGGGAACAAACTTGACAATGGGAAATGCTGAGCGGACGATCCCTAAAACACAAGCAGTAAAAGAATGTGCAGAGCATAATTAGCTTCCCCCTTTGTAAGGATTTAGTGGACGACAAATGAAAGTAAGAAGCAAGGAAGACAGATAAGGAAGATCCAGACAAGGTTTCATTGGAGATGTGTTTGTGCTGCAAATACTGAAACATGCTTGCTGTTTTGTTTTTAACAAGCAGTGCCATTATGAAAAAAACAAAACAAAAAATAAAAAGCAGGCAGACTCCATTCAGCAGTTTCAGCATTCGGTACAAAGTATGGACCCCATCGCTTTTTCATTGCCTTTAAAATTGAATGCCAGTCAAAGCATGGGGGAAAGTGTAGTATTAACCTCCACCCACCTTTGCCTCACTGGAGACTAAATGTTGGAAAAATAAGGTTATTTTTCCATTATATATAAAATGGGGGGGGGGGGGGGGGAAAGTTTTCTTTTTTTGCTGGTGTGTAATAAGTACAATACTTACAGTATAACGTTTTTAAGGCACAGCAAACGACTACAATCAGCTTAATGGCAAAGACTACTTCCTGACTAGGCAACACACTATAGTCCAGGGGTGCTCATTACGTCGATCGCGAGCTACCGGTCGATCTCGGAGGGTGTGTCAGTCGATCACCAGCCAGGCATTAAAAAAATAGTCCTAAAAATGAGCGATCATAAATCTTCACTATGACGTCACTTTCGTCACTTGATTGACATTCACGGCACCCGAGGGTCTTCTGAGATGACGCAGGCTGCTGCCAGCTCATTAAAATTACTGACTGGAAGGCGAGAAACACTTTATTTCAACAGACTGGCGCCGTACCTGTGTCAAAACTCCAAAGACCGACTGCACAGTTGCACAATAAAAGCTCTGCTTCCTCCTGCCTGCGCTAACAAAATAAGAGTCTCAGAAAGCTGGCGTGCACAAGCTAGCAAGCTACGGAGTTTGCCGACAATGTATTTCTTGTAAAGTGTATACAAAGGAGTACAGAAGCTGGACAAATAAGATGCCAAAAACCAACCACTTTCATGTGGTATTGGACAGAAAGGAGGACTTTTTTTCTCCTCCATTCGAAAATGCGGACATTATCAGCACCACTGTCTGATTCCAATCAATGCAAGTCATCAGAATCAGGTAATACACCAACTTATATTCTTGTCTTCATGAAAGAAAGGAATCTATATGTGTTAAACATGCTTGTATTATCTTTAAACACCTTTAACTTATTAACAATATTAACTATATGTGTTAAACATGCTTGTATTATCTTTAAACACCTTTAACTTATTAACAATATTAACTATATGTGTTAAACATGCTTGTATTATGTTTAAACACCTTTAACTTATTAACAATATTAACTATATGTGTTAAACATGCTTGTATTATGTTTAAACACCTTTAACTTATTAACAATATTAACTATATGTGTTAAATATGCTTGTATTATCTTTAAACATTTTTAACTTATTAACAATATTAACTATATGTGTTAAACATGCTTGTATTATCTTTAAACACTTTTAACTTATTAACAATATTAACTATATGTGTTAAACATGCTTGTATTATCTTTAAACACCTTTAACTTGTTAACAATATTAACTATATGTGTTAAACATGCTTGTATTATCTTTAAACACCTTTAACTTATTAACAATATTAACTATATGTGTTAAACATGCTTGTATTATGTTTAAACACCTTTAACTTATTAACAATATTAACTATATGTGTTAAACATGCTTGTATTATGTTTAAACACCTTTAACTTATTAACAATATTAACTATATGTGTTAAACATGCTTGTATTATCTTTAAACATTTTTAACTTATTAACAATATTAACTATATGTGTTAAACATGCTTGTATTATCTTTAAACACTTTTAACTTATTAACAATATTAACTATATGTGTTAAACATGCTTGTATTATCTTTAAACACCTTTAACTTGTTAACAATATTAACTATATGTGTTAAACATTCTTGTATTATATTAAACACCTTTAATTTATTAACAATATTAACTATATATGTTAAACATGCTTGCATTATCATTAAACATCTTTAATCTGTTAACAATATTAACTAAATGTGTTAAACATGCTTGCATTATCTTTAAACACCTTTAACTTGTTAACAATATTAACTATATGTTGTGTTAAACATGCTAGTATTATCATTAAACACCTTTAACTTGTTAACAATATTAACTATATGTGTTAAACATGCTTGTATTTTCATTAAACACCTTTAATTTATTAACAATATGTGTTAAACATCCTTGTATTATCATTAAACACCTTTAACTTGTTAACAAAAACATATATTTCATAAATAAGTAAATATAAATTATATATATGAATGAGGTAGATCCCCACGACTTGATCAATTGAAAAGTAGCTCACCTGCAGAAAAAGTGTGAGCACCCCTGCTATAGTCTATACCAGTGTTATTCAACCTTTTTTGAGCCAAGGCACATGTTTTCCATTGAAAAAATGCGGAGGCACATCACCAGCAGAAATCATTAAAAAATGAAACTCAGCAGCCGATATTGACGATAAAAAGTCTTTGACGCAATTGTTGGATATGACTTTAAACCATAACCAAGCATGCATCACTATAGCTCTTGTCTCAAAGTAGGTGTACTGTCACCACCTGTCACATCACGCCCTGACCTATTTGGAGTTTCTTTGCTCTTTTCCTGTGTGTAGTGTTTTTGTTCTTGTCTTGCGCTCTTATTTTGGTGGCTTTTTCTCTTTTTTGGGGTATTTTCCTGTAGCAGTTTCATGTCTTCCTTGACCGCTATTCCCCACACCTGCTTTGTTTTAGCAATCAAGAATATTTCAGTTGTTTTTATCCTTCTTTGTGGGGACATTGTTGATTGTCACGTCACGTTCGGATGTACTTTGTTGACGTCGTCTTTGCTCCGCAGTAAGTCTTTGCTGTTGTCCAGCTTTCTGTTTTTGTTTACTTTGTAGCCAGTTCAGTTTTACTTTCGTTCTGCATAGCCTTCCCTAAGCTTCAATGCCTTTTCTTAGAGGCACTCACCTTTTGTTTATTTTTGGTTTAAGCATTAGAAACCTTTTTACATGCACGCTTCCTCCCGCTGTTTCCGACATCTACAAAGCAATTAGCTACCTGCTGCCACCTACTGATATGGAAGAGTATAATGTGGTAAGTCTGCCGGTCTCCAGACAGCACAGACACTCAACAACGGCACATTATTTGCAGATTATAATTGCTGGTTTGCAAAAAATATTTTTAACCCAAATAGGTGAAATTAGATCATCTCGCACGGCACACCAGACTGCATCTCACGGCACAATAATGTGCCGCGGCACAGTGGTTGAAAAACACTACTGCCATCTAACATCTTAGAATTGCAACTGCATGCAAAGTCTACTATATAATATAATGTGACTTGGCAGTGTAATAAAACAAGAGTCGTTACAGGATCATACATTGGTCATATACTAAGTCCTCATGTGTCCAAGTAGTATTTCCTGAGTTTGTTAACATAAAATTATTTTTTTTAAAAAGGACAACAAAAAAAATTGTGACGATAAATATCGATGTAATCATAGAAGTATCACATGGATACGTTCTTCTACTTGATATTATTACAGTGGATTTTCAGGTGTAGATCCACCCATGCCATTCAAGAACGGCGTCATTTACGGTGAGCTACGGTGTGTAGTGAAGCTTGTTTAGCTATTCCTCGTCCTGCAGGGATGTAAGAAACTTACTTTATTTGTCGCCATGGAGGCCAGGATTAGTGGAAGTAGCTAAAACACTGCCGACTGGGGCTGCACTTTAGCCGTTAGCTAGCTAGCCGTGTCTTAAAGCATCTCATCCTGAGGGCGTTTCAGTGTTATAACTTCACCTTTATCGTTAGTTTTTAAGCCAAAATACGTCCGTTCTCCCTTTTCTGTCTACACACTGTGTCTGCTTGTAAGTACTCTGTGGTTGTATCAATACCAAAACTAGAGATGGCCGAGAATATCGGACTGGCGATATTATTGGCCGATAAATGCTTTAAAATGTAATATCGGAAATTATCGGTATCGGTTTCAAAAAGTAAAATTTATGACTTTTTAAAACGCCGCTGTACGGAGTGGTACACGGACGTAGGGAGAAGTACATAGCAGTTGCGCCTCCCAGTCTTGCCAACCCTCCCGATTTTCCCGGGAGACTCCCGAATTTCAGTGCCCCTCCCGAAAATCTCCCGGGGAAACCATTCTCCCGAATTTTTCCCGATTTCCACCCAGACAACAATATTGGGGGCGTGCCTTAAAGGCACTGCATTTGCGTGCTGGCCCACTCACATAATATCTCCGGCTTTTCACATACAAAAGTGAATGAAAATGCATACTTGGTCAATAGCCATACAGGTCACACTGAGGGCAGCCGTATAAACAACTTTAACACTGTTACAAATATGCGCCACAGTGTGAACCCACATCAAACAAGAATGACAAACACATTTCGGGAGAACATCCGCACCGTAACACAACATAAACACTACAGAACAAATACCCAGAACCCCTTGCAGCACTAACTCTTTCGGGACGCTACAATATACACCCCCCGCTACCCTCTACCCTCCCCCACCTCAACCCCGCTCCCCCGCCCACCTCAACCTCCTCCAAGCTGCTGTTTTGAGGCATGTTAAAAAAAAATAATGCACTTTTATGACTTCAATAATAAATATGGCAGTGCCATGTTGGCATTTTTTTCCATAACTTGAGTTGATTTATTTTGGAAAACCTTGTTACATTGTTTAATGCATCAAGCGGGGCATCACAACAAAATTAGGCATAATAATGTGTTAATTCCACGACTGTATATATCGGTATCGGTTGATATCGGAATCGGTAATTAAGAGTTGGACAATATCGGAATATCGGATATCGGCAAAAAAGCCATTAGCGGACATCTCTAACCAAAACCAAAAAGAACCGGTACCGAAATGTATTTCAATACTTTGATACTTACCACAGAAAAATGTCATTATTGGCTTTATTTTAACAAAAAATCTTACGGTACATTAAACATATACTTTTTAGAGGTGGTATAGTACCGAATATGACTAATTAGTATCGCGGTACTATACTAGTACCGGTATACCGTACAACCCGAGATTTTACGCTGCCGAACATGCTCCTCTGCTCGTAAAAACAGCAATGTCATGATGTGACGACACGCCGTCATGTCCGTTAAAAAAAAACAAAAATAAAAGGGGAACCGGTACTTTTCAAACAGATTATAGTCTCGTTTTTTATTCATTAGTACCGCGATACTATACTTGTACCGGTATACCGTACAACCCTAATATACTCACATACATACATATATAAATACATACACACTGAGTAACAGTAAAAAGCAGTCCAGAAGCCCACAATAAAGGCGAGCTAGCTGTCCTATATTACCACCAAAGCCCTGCAGAGCATCAAAGCCACTTTGTTGAGGCTGTTAATGGCGCTGATGATTGTCCATGCCAGGTGTTGAGGCGCCGCCAAAACAATGAGATGGGGGAATAACAACACCAAATCTCACTGTCAAACACTGCCTTTGCAGAAACAATATTGTATAAAAGCAGTTTATTTTCAATATTTTGAATGGTATTGGAAGTCAGTACACCCGAGAAGAGCAAAACATTAATACAACCAAAAATCCCATTCAAGAATAATTGCCGTCTTTAATATGGTTTCGGTAAATAACCACTCTGCTTGGCCCCCTGAGGGGTAGAGCGCAATTAAAGAAGCACTCACTAGTCCTCAATAACATAAAAAATAGACGACTTTAATGACTAGCAGCACACAGAGAAGCCGAGATGCTTATTTAGTGGCTTTATGTTAATAAGGGGTTATTTTGTTTACGTGCTTTCAAGTCAACAACAAGGCTTTTTTTTTTTCTCCATCCTTTTTGGCTCCTGCTAAAATGAACACCAGTGGAACAAGTCAAATGCTTCCTTTTTTGCCATCACGTCACGCCACAACAAGCCGGATCGCCAGGTTGGTTATTACACCTCTGCAGCGGTCAGATTTCGAGACAGGCAGGTAATTGTTTGAAAGGTTACAGTAGCGGGACGTTGAGGAAGCGCAGTGTTGACAGGTTGTGGTGTGGAGAGTCAAAATAAGCTGAAACCAGCAATAAAACTGATGTATCGTGCCAAAAGTCTTAGAATACACCACTTCAATCGATTAATTGCCATACATGCTCCAATTAATGTCTCTATTCAATGAAACAGGTGTGTCACCAGGTGCTTTGTTTACAAAAACTGCCTCACTAGCACCACGTACAAAATATTGGCATTAACAACTGTGACTGTTGGCAACCTTCTAATTTAGTTTTTTAATCAATGCATTAATATGGCAGTAGCTCAGCTGCCAACTGTACATTTAGTACATCTAATGGATTATTGATTAGAAATTGAAGGTAGCATAAAGATTTATCGGTATGACCACAGAACATAAGATTGATTTCTGCAGATGTTTCAGGAAACCAGGAACATCTCTGTTGTCCACGGTCACTATATTGCTACAATGGTCCATGGTTGCCCTCAATTCTTTCTTGGTTCTTTTCAGTAAACCAAGTTTAGTGCGGAAGACGTTAACCTGAAGTAGTGTTGTCCCGATACCAATATTTTGGTACCTGTGCCATAATTATTTCTATACTTGTCGGTACTTTTCTAAATCAGAATCAGAATCAGCTTTATTGTCATTACGCAAGGTAACGAGATTGAGGCCATTCCATACAGTGCGATGTGTGCATGCTAGAAAAACAATGTGCAAATATATAAAAATATAAAAAATGTAGAAGTGCAATGAATATGGTGTGAAATGAATATATACATGAAAACAAAACAAAACAAAAACAGGGTGGTTGGTGGAATGGGTTATTGCACCGAAGAGAAGGCAGTTATGAGGGACAATGGGGCAGTCCGTTCAGGATGGTTATGGCCCTGGGGAAGAAGCTGTTCTTTAGCCTGTTTGTTTTGGTTTTAATGCACCTGTAGCGCTTCCCAGAGGGCAGCAGGTGGAACAGGTCAGAGCCAGGGTGGGTGCTGTCCTTGATGATGGCACTGGCTCTGTTGAGGCAGCGGGAGGTGTAGATGTCCGTCAGAGAGGGGAGAGGGCGGCCGATGATCTTCTGAGCCGTCTTGACCACTCTTTGCAGCCTCTCCCTGTCTGCTGCAGTGCAGCTGCCGTACCATACCGTAATACAGTAGGTCAGCAGGCTCTCGATGGACGAGCGGTAGAAGGTCAGCAGCAGGTCAGGCTTCAGGTTGTACTTCCCGAGGACTCTAAGGAAGTGTAGCCGCTGCTGAGCCTTCTTGATGATTGATGTGGTGTTGACTGTCCAGGAGAAGTCATTAGAGATGTGGACTCCAAGGTACCTGAAGGTGTGGACCCTCTCTACATGCTCGCCGTTGATGTAGAGGGGGGCAGGGTCGGTGCTGCTCCTCCTGAAGTCGACGATGATCTCTCTGGTCTTGCTGGTGTTGAGAGCGAGGTTGTAGAGGAGGGGGCTCAGCACACAGCCCTGTGGGGAGCCGATGCTCAGCGTGCGGGAGGATGAGAGGTGCGGGCCAAGTCTCACATTCTGGGGTCGGTCCGTTAGGAAGTCCCTTATCCAGGCGTTTGTGAGAGGGGGGAGGCCAAGAGTGTCCAGTTTATTGCAGAGTCTGTCCGGGATTATTGTATTGAAGGCAGAGCTATAGTCCACAGAGAGCATCCGGACGTAGCTCTGCTGCTGCTCCAGGTGGTTCAGAGCAGAGTGGAGAGCAACAGCGATGGCGTCCTCTGTGGACCTGTTCGCCCGGTATGCGAACTGGTGGGGGTCGAAGTCTGGAGGGATATGGTCCTTGATGTGCTGGAGAACAAGTCGCTCGAAGCACTTCATGATTACCGGAGTGAGGGCCACTGGTCGGTAATCGTTCAGGCTGGTGATGGGAGACTTCTTCGGCACCGGGATTATTGTAGATGACTTCAGGCAGGATGGGATGACTGCCTGAGCCAGGGAGAGGTTGAAGATCCTGGTGAGGGGGGGAGCGAGCTGGTGGGCGCACGTCCTGAGCACCTTTCCAGGTACTCCGTCTGGTCCGGTAGCCTTCCTGGGGTTCACAGCCAGGAGCACTCGTCTGACACTGTGCTCCTGTACAGTGAGTGGAGTGGCGCCGGAGCCCGGTGGGGGCGGGGGCAGGGCTGGAGCAGATGAGTGTCGCTGGGGGGTTTCGAAACGGGCAAAGAAACAGTTAAGCTCCTCTGCCAGTGTCGCACTCTGATCCGCAGTTGTCATATTGCAGCCTCTGAAGTTCGTGATGTCATGAATGCCCCGCCACACCTCCTGTGAGTTTTTGCTGGACAGATGGGACTCTATGCACCTCCTGTGGTCCGCCTTTGCTTTTTTAATCCCTCTCTTCAGGTCGGCTCTAGCAACACTGTACAGTGCCCTGTCCCCTGACCTGAAGGCTGCGTCGCGGGCCCTGAGGAGTGTGCGGACCTGGCTGGTCATCCAGGGTTTCTTGTTGGGGTAAACCCGGATGGTTTTTTCCACAGTCACATTCCCGATGCAGAACTTTATGTAGTCCAGCACCGTTCCTGTGGCTGTCTCCAGCTCCTGTTGTTGGAAGAGGTCCCAGTCTGTGTGTTGGAAGCAGTCCTGAAGTTTGGGGAGTGCATCGTCAGGCCAGGTCATAACAGTCTTTGTGATAGGCCTGGCCTGGCGTCTGATGGGGGTGTAGGTAGGAGAGAGCAGGAGGGAAAGATGGTCTGACTGTCCAAGCTGGGGGAGGGGTGTAGCTCTGTACGCGTGCTTTATGTTGGTATACACGTGGTCCAGGGTGTTCTTGCCCCTTGTAGAACACTTCACGTGCTGGTAGAACTTGGGGAGTACAGTCTTCAGATTGGCCTTATTAAAATCCCCTGCTATGATATGAACACCGTCGGGGTGGGCCCGCTGCTGTTCGTTGACGGTGTTCAGCAGAAGAGAGAGCGCTGTGTTTACTTTGGCGTCCGGTGGAATATACACAGCCGTGATGATAACAACAGACAGCTCTCTCGGGAGAAAAAAAGGCCGACATCTAACAGACATGTACTCCACGTCCGGGCAACAGTGCTGTTCAGTGATTGTCCCGTTGTTGCACCAGTTCTCATGCACGTAGATACAGAGCCCCCCTCCTCTGCTCTTACCGGAGTCCTTAGTTCTGTCCCGGCGGAGCAGAGTGCGTCCGGCTAGCTGCATGCTAGCATCGGGTATTTCCGGGTGAAGCCAGGTTTCGGTGATAATCATAGCACAACAGTCCCGAACATAGCGGTTTCCAGCAAGTTGTAACTCCAGGTCGTCCATCTTCTGTACAAGGGATCTGGCATTAGAGAGGAACAGGCTCGGTAGATAAATAAAGGTAAATAAAGGGGATCACAAAAAATTGCATTATTGGCTTTAAGTTAACAAAAAATCTTAGGGTACATTAAACATATGTTTCTTATTGCAAGTTTGTCCTTAAATAAAATAGTGAACATACAAGACAACTTGTCTTTTATTAGTAAGTAAGCAAACAAAGACTCCTAATTTAGCTGCTGACGTATGCAGTAACATATTGTGTCATTTTCCATTCTATTATTTTGTCAAAATTATTAAGGACAAGTGGTAGAAAATGAATTATTAATCTACTTGTTCATTTACTGTTAATATCTGCTTACTTTCTCTTTTAACATGTTCTATACACATTCTGTACATATACAAGTACATATGCATACTTACACTCATGCACATAATCACGTTTCATCAAACATATATTAACGTTGTTGCCCTAGGGTAAACTGGGTGTAACACATGGCACACTGACAAAGCTTAACCTATTGTTACTATAACAATCAACAAGGTTAATGTAGGTTGCTTCTCTTTCTCCCCCTCCATTTTTCTGCATTCTTTCGTATCTCAAGTTATCATTACGTATATGTATTGTTGCATTTGAACAACTGTATTGTTGATAATAAAGGTAAAGTATTGGTAGTGTTGTTTATCAATAGCACTATTTCTATTGGTATTTGTATTGATCCATTTGTAGTGTAATAATGCTCATTGTCATTTCTGTATTATTTTTTATTTTTCACTAACTGCTTATTTGCTATTACTTTTACCATCATATTTGTACATGTTGTATTTGCTGATGTTGCTCTATTGTTGTTTGCTGTTGTTGTTTTTGTCTCTCTGTCTAAACCCCCTCTTGTCCCCACAATTTCCCCCTCTGTCTTCTTTTTTTCCTCTTTCTATCCCCTCCTGCTCCGGCCCGGCTGCACTAAATGATAATATAAATACATTTAATAAAGTCAAATACAAATAAGGCAACAAGAGAAGTATCCTACACTTCTCTTTTGTAAAGTAAATCTGAACAGCCGACATGGGCATCTACATCAACTATATGATTTGCCTGAGAATCTAGACAGGACACACAAAAAAAAAAAAAAAAAAAAAAATGTTCTATCTACACTAGGGATGTCCCGATCCAGATTTTTGCACTTCCGATCCGATACCGATATTGTTTTTGCACTTCCGATCCGATACCGATACTGACCGATACTGGCCTATCCGAGCATGTATTAAAATTTGAAGTTATTTAGCCTACTTAGTTGTCAGAATCATGTTGAAAAGGGTTTTAGTACTCTTGATAACAACTAGCCAGCTGAATTAGGTGAGTTTGAATAATACACAATGGTTGGTAACAAGAAACTGACCTGTTTATTCAAGGATAAACACAAAATAGACAAAATTATACATGACAAACAGAAATGGCATCATTGAACTAGGGCTGGGCGATATGGCCTTCTTTTAATATTGCGATATTTTAAGGCCATATTGCGATACACGATATATATGTGGATATTTTTGCCTTAGCTTTGAATGAACACTTGATGCATATAATCACAGCAGTATGATGATTCTATGTGTCTACATTAAAACATTCTTCTTCATACTGCATTAATATATGCTACTTTTAAACTTTCATGCAGAGAAGGAAATCACAACTAATAAAATCACTATTTTTTTCATACGGTGTTGATGTGGAATTGTTTGCCTCGGCATTTTGATGGTGTGGGCGTGTAGCACCGAATGTAGATAAGCGTCTCGACAGACGTTACAATATTTGAACAATGATGACGAAAACTGTTTTCTCTGTCGTGTCCGTGTGTCGAAAATTGTTATGCACTTATTTCTTTATTTGATTTTGTGCATGGCATAGATTTACCGTGCGCAGAGGACGCTTGAGCAGTGCGCAATTGCGCAGGCGCGCACCTTAGTGGGAACGTTGCTTGCACGGCTGCGCTAGCATCACAGCTAACGTTAGCCATGCTGCTACCTCTCTGCTCGAGGAGGACATATACGTATGTGACGTATGACGTGACAGTATGTGACGTGTGTAAGAAGGTGCGCTTGCTGTCTGTGAGAGGGAGACACAGAAAAGAGTGAGAAAAGCCTGTCGTGTAATGCCAGCAGCTAAAAGCAACTGCGTGAGACTCCACAGACCTGTGGATGTGTTGAAGGTGTGCTGGAAAATGCGGAACGGAAATTAGGGAGCAGCAGAAAAGTGGAATGTATTATTTAAATTGGTGCATTGGAAAACACGGACCAGAGTTTTTTTTAAACTGGATCTGGATCGGCATTTTCCCATGCCTTGCCGATACGCATTTTTTGGCAAATATCGGCGACCGATCCGATCTAAATATCGGATCGGGACATCCCTATTCTACACTTCTGTTAAAATGTAAATGTCACGACAGGGTTTTCGCAGCTGGCTTCCCGGGATGCAGACGGACCACTCCGGACAAGGCGTGCAGGTAGGAACATGATTTATTCCTCAAAATATCAAAGTAGTACAAAAAAACAGAACACAAGGCGAAGGCACAACGTGCTGATCGCACTTGGAGCTAATGCTACTTCTTAGCATGGACTAGGGACAAGCAATACTCAGGTAACTGTGGCATGAAACAAACAAGACTTACGTAGCAGGTTGCATGAAGCAAACAATGACGCCAGGATGACTGACCGACAAAGGCAGGCTTAAATAATGCCTCTGATTAGTGCTCGGGAAGCAGGTGAGCGGGCGAACACTAATCAGAGACAGGTGGAAATAATAAGTAAAAACAAACAAGGTGCACAAAAACAGGAACTAATGAAGTCCAAATCTAACAGAACATAACAAAACATGATCCGGACCACGGATCATGACAGTAATAATCACTTATTCTTCTGTTGTTTGATACTTTACATTAGTTTTGGATGATACCACACATTTGGCTATCAATCCGATATCAAGTCGTCACAATCTTCGTTCAATGAATGTTCTGCAATTTGTCGTCCCCAAAGTAAGAACTGAACTGGGCAAGAAAGCATTTAGGTTTTCAGCACCGAAGGCTTGGAATGACCTACAATCGAATATTAAACTTCAAACCCTAGTTACGTTGAATGCGTTTAAAGCTTCTGTGAAAGGACTGCAGTCTACCTTGTCTGTATGCACATGTGTCATGTGAGCAAGTTTTAATGTTGTAAATGTGATGTTTTATGTATTTGTTTACTGTTTTTAATGTAACCTTGCTGCTGCCCTCTTGGCCAGGTCTCCCTTGGAAAAGAGATCTTTGATCTCAATGGGATTTTACCTGGTTAAATAAAGGCTAATAATAATAATACAGGATCATACGTTGGTCATATTCAAAGTCCTGAATTTTTAAACATAATATAAATTTTTTTAAAACGGAAGAAGATGTGATGCCAAAAAATATAGACGTAATCATAGTGGTATCGACTAGATACAGACCAGTACTTTTCAGAGGCGGTATAGTAGCGAATATGATTCATTAGTATCGCGGTACTATACTAATACCGGTACACCGTACAACCCTAACAGCAACAAAACAGTATTTCTACTCAGCACGCTAACCAGACAACCATAATTGGGGTGAAGCCACAATGTCAAAGAGGGGGATTAGAGGAATGTTTGGAGTGTTGTCACATCAAACAGCATAAACTGGAAAAATTAACAAACAGTTGTTTGGATTGTGCCCACTGTCTCAGACAAAGGCTTCAGAGAGTTCAACTAATTATTTCACTCTTGTTTACCGGCGCGTTTCGACCACCGATTTTTTTTCTTGCGTTCCTTCTTTGTGAATTTGCTCAACGTCCCCGCTATGAGATTTACGGCAGCCGTTAAATGGCTGCATGACAAGAGGCTGACAGATGCCTGACACGGTGCCAAACTCTGGGATGTGCAACACGAGTCAAGCACAAACATCACGTCCTTCATCAGGCAGTCAGACGTGCACATAGACTCATCATCACCACTTGGGAGGTAGTTTGTGAGCTGATGTTTTTTCTTTTTCTAAAGTGGACGCGAAAATCAAAAATCCGGCGTGACGGACAGGACATTCCTGGGTTCGGTGATGAGGTTGGAGAGGATCTAGCAAAATAGTTACTTGTTGCCAAAGTACCACCGTTACGTGTTATGTAATGGTGGTTTTCGGGCTTTCTGCTCGACCGCACCCGAACTCTGGAACGCTCTCCCCGACCATCTTAGAGCACCACAGTCGGTGGACCATTTTAAGAAGGGACTAAAAACCCACCTTTTTAGCACAGCTTTTATCTAATTTCTCTGCCTTCTTGTTTTTAAATACACTGCTTGTCTATCTGTTTCATCTAGTGCTTTCATGCTTTTATTTCTATTTTTTATCTATGTTTCTGTTTGATCTAATGTTTATCTAGTGTGTGTCATGATTTCATTTCTATTTTAATTTTTTATTATATATTCTAACTTTGTATTTTTTTATTTATTTTTTAAAACTTTGTAGCACTTTGAGATTTTAACAAATGTAAAGTGCGTTACAAATGTAATTCATTATTATTAGTATTATTATTATTATGTAGACCACAAGGAAGTGTTTTACATTTAGAAAAAAAATCATACTATGACCCCCTTTAACGCGCCCTATAATCAGGTGCGCCTTTTGTAAGAAAAAGACTTGAATAGACCTGCTCATTGGCAGTGCGCCTTATAATCCGGTGCGCCGTATGGTCCAGAAAATACAGTACATACTATGGTTCCTGTGGTATTCATTGGGCTAACTGGAACCTCGGGTTCTAAATTTCGCATTTCATGTGTGCTAGTATGACAATAAAGTTCCTTAAAGGGGAACATTATCACTAGACCTATGTGAGCGTCAATATATACCTTGATGTTGCAGAAAAAAGACCATATATTTTTTTAATCGATTTCCAAACTCTAAATGGGTGAATTTTGGCGAATTAAACAACGTGACGTCACATCGGGAAGCAATCCGCCATTTTCTCACTTTCGTCGGTGTGTTGTCGGAGGGTGTAACAATACGAACAGGGACGGATTCAAGTTGCACCAGTGGCCCAAAGATGCGAAAGTGGCAAGAAATTGGACGAAATTTGTTCAAAATACGAGGCTGTGGGGAAAGTCGACGAAATGGTCAGTCGTTTGTTCCGCACACTTTACCGACGAAAGCTATGCTACGACAGAGATGGCAAGAATGTGTGGATATCCTGCGACACTCAAAGCAGATGCTGACATCAACTCCAAAACTGGACAGATCAGCTTTCAGGAAAAGAGAGCGGATGAGGGTATGTCTACAGAATATATTAATTGATGAAAACTGTATTCATTACTCACGGTTTTACGTAAATTATTATACATAAACTGTGTTTACCAATAATTTAGCTTAAAAACATTTATTTTTTTCAATCATTCGAGTACATTCGGGTAGTCTTATGTAATGCAGTATTTTGTGTCTATTTAGGTATGGTTAACCTGACTGCTGAAATCGTGGAAAAAGATATGTTCTTAGCGCGCCTGAAATGGGCTGTCTGCACTCTCAAAGTGCATGTTGTTGCCAAATGTATTTCATATGCTGTAAACCTAGTTCATAGTTGTTAGTTTCCTTTAATGCCAAACAAACACATACCAATCGTTGGTTAGAAGGCGATCGCCGAATTCATCCTCGCTTTCTCCCGTGTCGCTGGCTGTCGTGTCGTTTTCGTCGGTTTCGCTTGCATACGGTTCAAACCGATATGGCTCAATAGCTTCAGTTTCTTCTTCAATTTCGTTTTCGCTACCTGCCTCCACACTACAACCATCCGTTTCAATACATGCGTAATCTGTTGAATCGCTTAAGCCGCTGAAATCCGAGTCTGAATCCGAGCTAATGTCGCTATACCTTGCTGTTCTTTCCGCCATGTTTGTTTGTATTGGCATCACTGTATGACGTCACAGGAAAATGGACGGGTGTATATAACGATGGTTAAAATCAGGCACTTTGAAGCTTTTTTTTTAGGGATATTGCGTGATGGGTAAAATTTTGAAAAAAACTTCGAAAAATAAAATAAGCCATTGGGAACTGATTTTTAATGGTTTTAACCCTTCTGAAATTGTGATAATGTTCCCCTTTAAATCCTTGAATAGGGCAATAAACTTAAACTTAAAACTTAAAAACCCCATTATGTTAGTTGTGATTCAATAATTGCAGACATTGTTTAGCACGTTATGGTTCTTAATCGCATTGATAAAAGGTTTAATCCTTAACGTTTTTGTCTCTATATGCCATCTCTTCATGTGCTTGACTTGTTGGGGGTGGAAAACAATGGTCAGTCACACCCTGAAGTGGACATTGATTGGCTGTCATTGGGCTTGTTTAGCAGAAGCTGAGAGGCTCCCATTATACTATAGTTGGGTGGGAGCGGTGAATAGCTGAGTCCCCGCTTCTCGTCTCTTCTCCATTACTGCTCATGAGTTGTTGGTAGGGTTGTACGGTATACCGCTATTAGTATAGTACTGCGATACTAATGAATCATATTCGCTGCTATACCGCCTCTGAAAAGTACCGGTCCACCGCCCTCCTTGTCGTCGTCATGTCATGACATTGCTGGTTTAACTTAGACTTAGAGTTCCTTTTTATTGTCATTCAAATTTTAACTTTAGAGCACAGATAAGAACGAAATTTCGTTACATAAGCTCATGGTAGTGCAGGATAAAAAATCAATAAGGTGCATATATAAATAAATAAATATATATAAATAATACATAAATACATATATATAAAATAAATACATGTATATAAATATATATAAATAAATAAATATATTACTGTACAGATAAATATATTGCACTTTTTCACATGCGTCCACGTTTATGGATGTATGTTATATTGTCTTTTTTATTCCAACGAGTTAATCCATTTTGGGAGGAGTTGAGGGGATAATTTAATCATGATGCGTTCAAGAGTCTTACGTCTTACGGCCTGAGGGAAGAAGCTGTTACAGAACCTGGAGGTTCTGCTTCGGAGGCTGCGGAACCTCTTTCTAGAGTCAAGCAGTGAAAACAGTCCTTGGTGGGGGTGGGAGGAGTCTTTGCAGATTTTCTGAGCCCTGGTCAGGCAGCGGCTTTTTGCGATCTCCGATTAAGAGCAGAGGAGCATGTTTGGCAGCGCATAATCACGGAGTACTTACAAACAGACACAATGTGTCGACAGAAAAGGGAGAATGGACGCATTTTGGCAATAAAGGTGAAGTTATAACACCTAAACGCCCTCAGGAAGAGGTGCTTTAAGACATTGCTGGCTAGCTAGCGGCTAAAGTCCATCCCCGATCTGCAGTGCTACTTCTAAATCACTAATCCTCGCCTTCATGGCAAAAAAATAAAGTAAGTAGGACGAGGAATAGCTAAACATGCTTCACTACACACCGTAGCTCACCGGCATCACAATGTAAACAAACGCCATTGGTGGATCTACACCTGACATTTACTGTAATGATACCAAGTACAGGAGCATATAGTCGATATTACTATGATTACATCGATATTTTTTAGCATCACAAAATCTTCTTTAGTTTTTTTTAACATTTACATTATGTTTATAAACTCAGGAAATATGTCCCTGGACACATGAGGACTTTAAATATGACCAATGTATGATCCTGTAAGTACTAGATACCTAAATTTGTGTATCATCCAAAACTAATGTAAAGCATCCAAAAAGAAGAATAAGTGATTATAACATTTTAACAGAAGGGTAGATAGAACATGTTAAAAGAGAAAGTAAGCAGATATTAACAGTTAATGAACAAGTAGATTAATAATTCATTTCCTACCACTTGTCCTTAATAATGTTGACAAAATAATAGAATGATAAAAGACAATATGTTACTGCATATGTCAGCAAACTAAATTAGAAGCATTTGTTTGTTTACTTACTACTAAAAGACAAGTTGTCTTGTATGTTCACTATCTTATTTAAGGACAAAATTGTTCTTCCATTGCAATAAGAAACATATATTTAATGTACCGTAATATTTTTTGTTAAAATAAAGACAATGCAATTTTTTGTGGTCCCCTTTATTTAGAAAAGTACCGAAAAGTATCGAAATATATGTTATGGTACCGGTATCAAAATATTGGTATCGGTTGTTGTTGGGCCAATGAATGTGAAATGTACTTTTAAAAAAACGCCCCAACGACACTATTGATGAAGTTAGAGTGACTTCTTGGGAAGATGGACTTTGTTTACCAGCGAAGCAACTCAACCACACAGTCACACTACAGCTACAGATAATGTTAGCAGCTCAGTTGTTAGCAATTTAGGAAGCAATAGCATTAGCTCTTCGCCAAACTAAACTGGAGGAGGACCCCAGCGTATGAGCAAGCTCTCAGTAGCCTATAAAAAGCTGTCGGCCATAGCACAGAAGTACTTCGGTCTCCCCGAAGAAGAAAAAAGAAGCATGATGGCAGCACAGCTGCTTTGTCCTCTGCAGCCTGTTAAAGTTATTGCTTGAGGGCTTTCTCAGCAATTTTGGGTGAGATTGAAAAATAAGATTAATTAGACTATAAATTGCAGATCATAATTAATTAATCTCTCAATTGTTTTGATCACTTGCCAGAACAACTTTCATTAGAGGATTTTTTTTTGCTGTTTGAGTCACAATGGAACTAATAAATGCAAATGGCAGTCCCGTCTATTCCTGAACCTTACATCATTTTCCATGACCTAAGTAGTATACTATCCTGATATCTAAAAAAAAAAATACATTTAAAAAAAATTAAATATTCACATCTGAATTGCGATTCTAATTTATTCCGATTTTTAATCGATTCATAACTTTTAAGAATCAAATGTTTTTTTTAACATTTTCAGGCCATCTCTGTGCTTGTTTGCTGTGCGTTTAGTCATGTGTCAGGAGCCAAGAGGAGCTTTTGTAATCTGTAACCTGTTTTGAAAAGGTTTTACTATCATTTTCATATCAAAGAGTACATTGCAATAGGTTTGAATCGAGAATTGATTTGAATCGAGAATCTTGTTGAATTGAATCGTCATCCCAGGAATCGGAATCGATTTGAACTCTTGAGTTTTTGTCAGGTTCACATCCCAAGAGAGCACTATTTTTACCACATTTACATTTGAAAACAATTATGTTTGATTGTGTGTATAGTTCATATATTTTAGGATCCATAAAATCTTTTTTTATTTATTAAAGTTAAAGTACCAATGATTTGGAGGTGAGGGGAGCAGTGAGCAGCAGCGGTGGCCGCGCCCGGGAATCATTTTTGGTGATTCAACCCCCAATTCCAACCCTTGATGCTGAGTGCCAAGCAAACGCGTGGTAGTAATGCTTCTTGGGCTTTTTGTACAGCTTCATTAGCTACCAAATATGGTTCCTTGCAAGGATTTCACGATATAATAAATTATAAACATTTGGCAGACAATAAAACATTTAATACTATTGTTACATTGTAAAAATGCATGATGAAATTTAAAAACGACAAGCCAATGAGCGCGTCCTCGCGAGCAGCTAACGTCCCTCTACAGTGCAAAGTCGCTTTAGTCACCAATCCTCGCCGCTATATTCGGAAACAAACTAAGTGTCTTACAAGTATCATTACTATTGGACGACGACAAATAGCTAAAAATGCAACGACAAATGGTAATAATGATAACAGCGGTAAAACAACGGTTACTATTATCATTTTAAATTAAATTGTGATCGTTTGCCGCAATTTAGTAAACTCTGACAGACTGGTGCTAGCTCAAATGCTAACATGAGCACAAGAGACATTCATGTCTTTTCCCATTAAGAATCCCTGTGGGATGCAGAAACTGGCAGATGCATTTTCCGTGCAACGTTCATATTGTTCTTACTCAGCCAGTGTTTGTGGGTCTGATGGACCCGTTGCATTTTGTGGCTTTTAATGCCTCACAATCAAACACTTTTATGTTAAAATACTGAACAGATGTTTATTGGGATAAGGTAAACATCTGGTTTGGTTTGAGGTATGTTGTGAGGCATTAAAAGCCACAAAATGCAACGGGTCCAACAGACCCACAAACGCTGGCTGAGTAACAACAATATGAACATTACACAAGGGTTAATAAAAACAACATACCTCAATCTAAACCAGACTGCCTGAACAACTAAGCTAGACAATTGTCCACATTGAACCTCCAAGCTGTACTCTCTTAGAACAGAGTGTTTGATATATACTCAGAGGAATATGACATGGAGGTGTTTTACAGTGCGTTCAAGGACCACTAAACACAGTAAGCCGCCACAACGCCCACCAGAACACTCTTATCAGTGAAGCATAAGAAACACGAAAAAATGCAAAATAATGGGCTTTCTAAGGTCTATTTATTTCAGTTATAGTGTGTACAAGTACAGAATGTGTGTACAAGTACTTTTTGAACATATACAAAAATACCACTATAATAATGATAATCGTGATCATTTTAATCACAATGACCATGATATGAAATGTTTATATTGTTACATCCCTATACACTACACACCGTAAAAGCATAAATATGCTAACAGCTAAGCTAGAGCTCTTGAACATTAACATGGTTGAGCGGATCAATGCAAATATTGACGGTAACAATACCTTGGATTGCATCAGTTTTTGGTCAATACTAGAGTAAAACGATCAACATTTTTAATCACCACCAAATTAGTTTGTTTTTATTCATGTTTTTATAAACTCAGAAAACAAACCTTTGAACACAGGAGGGCTTTCAGGACAAAAAACAATGGATGAATAAGGTAATTATTTAATATTTACTTGATATTGTTACAACACAATCCTATGTTTTTGGCTGATAAAAAATGTATGCATTCATGCATCTTGAAAAATGTATCGGTTCCAGCATTGGTATGGCCAATACTGTCCGTGTAACTACTTAATATTGGATCAATACCCAAATGTGTAGTACCACCCAAAAGTAGCAAAACAGAAGAATGTGTGCTTATTACATTTGACCAGAAACATGTTACAACAGACAGTAACCAGCTATGAACAGTAAATTAGAATTGACAAAATGATACAACCATAAATGACGCAGTGTTACCGCATACGTCCGCAGCTAAAATGGGAGCCTTTGTAATACATTTTAAAATGGTTGTATTATCATTTACATGGGGAACAGACATGTAATGCAGTGTCGACATTAACACACTTTTTGTGTCTTTTTACACATTGAAAGCAGAAAGTACACGTATTTTTGGAAGTCCGTGCATCCCCGGACCATACTTGCCAACCCTCCCGATTTTCCTGGGAGACTCCCGAATTTCAGTGCCCCTCCCAAATATCTCCCGGTTTCCACCCGGACAACAATATTGGGGGCGTGCCTTAAAGGCACTGCCTTTAGCGTCTTCTCTCACCTGAAAAGGAGACTATTATATATGTCTCCATTATCCATAGGTTTATCTATAACCCATAAAGTAGGCAGGCACGGAGCTATTGCTCAGCGTGTGTTTATTCCAGCCGGCACGTTAATACACTGACACACAACATCCGGATTCCCATCATGCATTGCTTCAAAACTACGGCAAGTAGTAATGTCCAAAAACATAACAGAGACGAAGCAGAAGAACGACGAGTAAGAAGAACGCTTGCAAGTTCCAAAATGAGTGGAAAAAATAATTTCAGTTCATCCAGGACAGCTCGAAGGGGAAGGGGTATGCTGCCTATATATACACACACACACACACACACACACACACACACACACATATACATATATATATATACATATATACACACACATATATATATATATATATATATATATATATATATATATATATATATATATATATATATATATATATATATATATACACACACACACACACACACACACACACACATTTATATATATATATATATATATATATATATATATATATATATATATATATATATATATATATAAATGTGTATGTATATATATATATATATATATATATATATATATAAATGTGTATGTATATATATATATATATATATATATAAATAAATGTGTATGTATATATATATATATATATATATATATATATATATATATATATATATATATATATATATATATATACACACACACACACACAGGTAAAAGCCAGTAAATTAGAATATTTTGAAAAACTTGATTTATTTCAGTAATTGCATTCAAAAGGTGTAACTTGTACATCATATTTATTCATTGCACACAGACTGATGCATTCAAATGTTTATTTCATTTAATTTTGATGATTTGAAGTGGCAACAAATGAAAATCCAAAATTCCGTGTGTCACAAAATTAGAATATTGTGTAAGGCTAATACAAAAAAGGGATTTTTAGAAATGTTGGCCAACTGAAAAGTATGAAAATGAAAAATATGAGCATGTACAATACTCAATACTTGGTTGGAGCTCCTTTTGCCTCAATTACTGCGTTAATGCGGCGTGGCATGGAGTCGATGAGTTTCTGGCACTGCTCAGGTGTTATGAGAGCCCAGGTTGCTCTGATAGTGACCTTCAACTCTTCTGCGTTTTTGGGTCTGGCATTCTGCATCTTCCTTTTCACAATACCCCACAGATTTTCTATGGGGCTAAGGTCAGGGGAGTTGGCGGGCCAATTTAGAACAGAAATACCATGGTCCGTAAACCAGGCACGGGTAGATTTTGCGCTGTGTGCAGGCGCCAAGTCCTGTTGGAACTTGAAATCTCCATCTCCATAGAGCAGGTCAGCAGCAGGAAGCATGAAGTGCTCTAAAACTTGCTGGTAGACGGCTGCATTGACCCTGGATCTCAGGAAACAGAGTGGACCGACACCAGCAGATGACATGGCACCCCAAACCATCACTGATGGTGGAAACTTTCCACTAGACTTCAGGCAACGTGGATCCTGTGCCTCTCCTGTCTTCCTCCAGACTCTGGGACCTCGATTTCCAAAGGAAATGCAAAATTTGCTTTCGTCAGAAAACATGACTTTGGACCACTCAGCAGCAGTCCAGCTGGTGTCGGTCCACTCTGTTTCCTGAGATCCAGGGTCAACGCAGCCGTCTACCAGCAAGTTTTAGAGCACTTCATGCTTCCTGCTGCTGACCTGCTCTATGGAGATGGAGATTTCAAGTTCCAACAGGACTTGGCGCCTGCACACAGCGCAAAATCTACCCGTGCCTGGTTTACGGACCATGGTATTTCTGTTCTAAATTGGCCCGCCAACTCCCCTGACCTTAGCCCCACAGAAAATCTGTGGGGTATTGTGAAAAGGAAGATGCAGAATGCCAGACCCAAAAACGCAGAAGAGTTGAAGGCCACTATCAGAGCAACCTGGTCTCTCATAACACCTGAGCAGTGCCAGAAACTCATCAACTCCATGCCACGCCGCATTAACGCAGTAATTGAGGCAAAAGGAGCTCCAACCAAGTATTGAGTATTGTACATGCTCATATTTTTCATTTTCATACTTTTCAGTTGGCCAACATTTCTAAAAATCCCTTTTTTGTATTAGCCTTACACAATATTCTAATTTTGTGACACACGGAATTTTGGATTTTCATTTGTTGCCACTTCAAATCATCAAAATTAAATGAAATAAACATTTGAATGCATCAGTCTGTGTGCAATGAATAAATATAATGTACAAGTTACACCTTTTGAATGCAATTACTGAAATAAATCAAGTTTTTCAAAATATTCTAATTTACTGGCTTTTACCTGTATATATATGTGTGTGTGTGTGTGTATATATATATATATATATATATATATATATATATATATATATATATATAAATACTTGAAAATATATATACACCCCCCCCCCCCATCTCCCGAATTCGGAGGTCTCAATGTTGGCAAGTATGCCCCGGACGCGGATTTTTTAATTTTTTTATTTACCGCCCGGTTTGCTTGTTTTTATTATTTTAATCGATTAACACTTTCCGCCAGTGTTTTTTGTTTGTTTGTATTTGCCAGGTCAAATTACTGATGATTATTAATTATTAGTCGACTTCAAAGTAATGCACTTCCCAGTGCAATTTCTTAAATTTTGATTCGCTGAAGGTTTTATTAATCACAAATACTGCATTTCCGGTATTAGGACTACCGGGTGTTATTGATTTCGTCATGCAAGCAATAAACCCAAGAAGCGAAGCTTCAATGAAAAGTGGCTTCAGGGGCCACTTTTCAGCAAATGGCTCACTTATGACAATGGAAAGATGTTTCGCACGCCATGTAAACAGGCTAATAAAAAGAACAACTTTACGACCGGGTGCACTGATTTTCAAAGATCCGGCCTCACTTGGCACCAAGAAACATCATGTTACACCTTTTTCTGCTTGTCTGCTACCAGACCGTGGTCGAGGAGAGCGGGGAATGACGAGGCCGTCGAATTGTTACAACTCTTTATTTATGTTTCCACGAAGCCAACCGAACATACGCCATGCTATTAACACTCCTGATAATGCTAGCGCTCCCTCTCCTAACTTGCCCACGTCACTCACCCCACATATCGCCATTCTTAAAGGGGAACACACAGCTTATGGCCATCACCAAGCCAGAGATGAAATGCTAGAGGCATTGAGTGCCACTGTATTAAATGACATTGAAACTAACTTGTCAAATTCTAAGTTTGTTGGCATCATTTGCCAAGAAAGTGTAGATGTGGCGTTTTTTTAAACGACTGATGATCTACATACAGGTGAGAATAATCAATTCAATTTGTCATATGTATGTATGCCATGGCACATGATTATCATCATTTCATGACCGAAGAAAAAAACTTTTCACACTTTTATACTGAAATAAATACTGTGGAGGGAGATGTTGCCAGTGCTGCCTGCAGGAGCAAAGGTCACCGTCTCTGTCCATGGTGCTGAGGACAGAGCACCATCAGACGGGGGCGTGGCACTGCTGACGGCGACACACAGCGGGCAGGTGATTGGATTTCACAGGTGGTACGTGTTAATCTAATCATCGGTTGTCTTTAACAGTAAGCGGCCGGGAGCAGGAGGGAAGAGAGGATACGGACGTGACTGGAAAGTCACGTTCTGCTGGAGAAATACTTTGATAAATATATGTACATTAGGGCTGCAACAACTAATCGATTAAAATCGATTATAAAAATAGTTGGCGATTAATTTAGTCATCGATTCGTTGGATCTATGCTATGCGCATGCGCAGTGGCAATTTTTTTTTTTTTTTTTATAAACTTTTATTTATAAACTGCAACATGTACAAACAGCTGAGAAACAATAATCAAAATAAGTATGGTGCCAGTATGCTGTTTGTTTTTCAATAAAATACTGTAAAGGATAGAAATGTAGTTTGTCTCTTTTATCCGATTATTAATCGATTAATCGAAGTAATAATCGACAGATTAATCGATTATCAAATGAATTGTTAGTTGCAGCGCTAATGTACATTAAAACTTTGTTCAACTTGGCACGCCTGGCTCCTGTGAAGTATAGGAAGCGACTTCCACAAATACACCTACAACTTATTAAATTAAATTCAAATACATATATTGTTATCGCAGGAGACTGCAATATATATTGTGATATAGCTTTTAGGCCACATCACGCATCTCTATTGCTTGCCCAATTAAGTTAAACCTATTAGTCACCCAATGGTTGACTTGTGCTTGGCCTTTACTAATGGCAAATGTTATAGCAAACATTTCCAGCCCCCGTGGGAACCCCGTTAACATTTCCCTTCCCGAGCGATGAACATTTGAGAAAAGGGTGAAGTCCTGAATGTCACAACCGGCGAGCGACGCCTCGACGTAAGTGACACACACTCACAGCAATACAGACCAGTCAAGCCAAGAGGTGAAAAGCATTTCCATGCAAATACAAATGAAGCACTCTCTAGCGTGGGGATGCTAGCGACAAGCTACTCTAAATGCAGCGCGAGCGCAGAGAAGCCGTCGCTGAGGACGCGTCAATCAGCGCCTCTTTTTGTAACGAGCACACAAGGCTTCGGGAAGCAGTGACGCTGTGTAGAGGACATCAATTATCTTTCTTTTTTTTCAGCTGCTTACTGGTTTGTGACAGCTTTTACTGCTTCTCATTTTGCATGGAAGTAATGGCAATGAATTTAGATTTGGACATGCCAAGGACAGACTTTCAAAGAAGAGGATTCCTTTTCTTCCAAAATCAACTACGTCATCTTTATCATCAACCATCTCTCACATTAACATGTATCAAGTTATATCAATTACAATGAAAATGCATGGAAACTAGACATTTTAATTCTAATGCAAGGAAACTATTGCAATTCCCTAATACTGTATTACATACCTTCAATATGTTACTATTTCAGAGTCCTTTTCCACATAAGTCACAGTAAAATGAATCATCCATTCCAATTTAGCTTTTGTTGCGTTTGACCAGTCTTCCTCTCAGGGAATAAAACACACTGGTCAATCCCAAGTTCTTTTGGATGACATATACACTATATTGCCGAAAGTATTTGGACATCCATCCAAAGGTGTCCCAATCACTTGGCCCGGCCACAGGTGTATAAAATCAAGCACTTAGGCATGGAGACTGTTTCTACAAACATTTGTGAAAGAATGGGCCGCTCTCAGTGATTTCCAGCGTGGAACTGTCATAGGATGCCACCTGTGCAACAAATCCAGTCGTGAAATTTCCTCGCTCCTAAATATTCCAAAATCAATTCACCGGCATTGAAAGTAAACAGGTTTTTATAAGGAAACTAATATTTTATCTGAGTCTGTAAATTAGTTTGCTTGTTGATGATTTTTGTTTGGTTTTGTATTGTGTAGTTATATTTATATGGTAATTAATATTCTGAGACTGTAAATTGTTTGCTTGTTTGCTTGTTGGTGATTTTTATTTGTTTCTGTATTGCGTAGTTATAATTATATGCTTTTACTTGTAATTGTATTGAGTTTGTGGACCCCAGGAAGACTAGTGGATTGTTGTGGCAACCAGCTAATGGGGATCCTTAATAGAAAATCAAATCAAAATCAAATTGTCAGCTTTATTATAAGAAAATGAAAGAGTTTGGGAACAACAGCAACTCAGCCACGAAGTGTTAGGCCACGTAAACTGACAGAGAGGGGTCAGCGGATGCTGAAGCGCATAGTGCAAAGAGGTCGCCGACTTTCAGCACAGTCAGTTGCTACAGAGCTCCAAACTTCATGTGACCTTCCAATTAGCCCACGTACAGTACACAGAGAGCTTCATAGAATGGGTTTCCCTGGCCGAGCAGCTGCATCCAAGCCATACATCACCAAGTCCAATGCAAAGTGTCGGATGCAGTGGTGTAAAGCACGTCGCCACTGGACTCTACAGCAGTGGAGACGCATTTTCTGAAGTGATGAATCACACTTTTCCATCTGGCAATCTGAGGAATTATGGTGTGGGGTTGTTTTTCAAGGGCAGCACGGTGGCACAGGGGTTAGTGCATGTGCAATCCCGGGCTCGGGATCTTTCCGTGTGGAGTTTGCATGTTCTCCCCGTGTCTGCGTGGGTTCCCTCCGGGTACTCCGGCTTCCTCCCACCGCCAAAAACATGCACCTGGGGATAGGTTGATTGGCAACACTAAATTGGCCCTAGTGTGTGAATGTGAGTGTTGTGTTGGCCCTGCGATGAGGTGGCGGCTTGTCCAGGGTGTACCCCGCCTTCCGCCCAACTACAGCTGTGATAGGCTCCAGTACCCTCCGCGACCCCAAAAGGAACAAGCGGTAGAAAATGGATGGATGGATAGTTGTTTTTCAGGAGTTGGGATAGGCCCCTTAGTTCCAGTGAAAGGAACGTTGAATGCTCCAGGATACCAAAACATTTTGGACAATTCCATGCTCCCAACCTTGTGGGAACAGTTTGGAGCAGGCCCCTTCCTCTTCCAACATGACAAAGCAAGGTCCATAAAGACATGGATGACAGAGTCTGGTTAAAGTTAATGTTAAAGTACCAATGATTGTCACACACACACTAGGTGTGGTGAAATTAGTCCTCTGCATTTGACCCATCCCCTTGTTCACCCCCTGGGAGGTGAGGGGAGCAGTGGGCAGCAGCGGTGCCGCGCCCGGGAATCATTTTTGGTGATTTAACCCCCAATTCCAACCCTTGATGCTGAGTGCCAAGCATGGAGGTAATGGGTACCATTTTTTTATAGTCTTTGGTATGACTCGGCCGGGGTTTGAACTCACAACCTACCGATCTCAGGACGGACACTCTAACCACTAGGCCACTGAACTTGACTGGCCTGCACAGAGTCCTGACCTGAACCCGATCGAACACCTTTAGGATGTATTAGAACGGAGACTGAGAGCCAGGCCTTCTTGATCAACATCAGTGTGTGACCTCACCAATGCGCTTTTGGAAGAATGGTGGAAAATTCCTATAAACACACTCCGCTACCTTGCGGGCAACCTTGTGGACAGCCTTCCCAGAAGAGTTGAAGCTGTAATAGCTGCAAAAGGTGGGCCAACATCATATTGAACCCTATGGGTTAGGAATGGGATGGCACTTCAAGTTCATATGTGAGTCAAGGCAGGTGGCCAAATACTTTTGGAAATATAGTGTATGTTGAGTAAGAAGGACCACCAAGACAGAATAGTACTTGACCAAGTCTTACTAAAGCTTTAGGAGACCAGCCCTTACAATGCATCAAGAAGCGGTCTAAATTCAAACGGAAAAGAGTCAGCTTATTTAGTGCGAAAAGAGCCCCTCCCGCCCAGAAAGAAATACAGCTTTTGTTCTAAACAGATAAGGCTTTCTCCACAGAAAGGGAGTACATTATACTCCCAATAGACATTCCAGCGCCTTCAAGGTGAAACACAGAGTTTACTAGCGGACATAAGATATAAGCACGGAGATCACGAGAAGACACACTACATAGGAAAATACTAGATGCTTTAAACATGACAATGGATTAAAAAAGAACACTTAAAAATATCTCATTCTCACAATCTCAAAAGAGCGACTGTAAATGACATTGTTAATGCCCCCTATGGGCTGTGGTGAAAATTATTTGGAAGATGTATAATCGATAAAAGGTCAATAACTTGTGGACAATTGGTTGCCAGGTCCAAATTCTGTGGGTACTACCAGGTATCGTTTTAAGTAAAAGTAAACTCAAATGGTACTGGGGGGTTAACCAGGGGCGTCACTAGCTTTTAAGGACAGGGGGGGCTTTGCCCCCAGGAGATGCACAGGATGCGAGCGAATGTTACGCACGAGCATAAAACTTCACAAACGGCTAACAAAGACTTAGAAATTATTCATTGTTATTATTATTTTTTTTTTTAAATGCACGGGACAAAATGAAATGCTCCCCGGGACGATGGCTTTTAACCATATATTTTCTTTTTATGTATTTATTCATTTTACATTTTATATTTAATGTCTTGGTTTTCCCTCCCTCTGAAAATCCTATTAAATGTTTAACAAGCCATCCTATAATAATAAAACAGCTATTAATGTAACAATACAATAAAACAAATATATTTGATGTTTTTTTTCATTATTTTAACAATAGGCTTATGTATATTACTTTATATAGATTCTACAAGAAACACAAAACTTAAAAAATAAATGATTTACAATTGCACACACAAGGTTTTGTGCAGCTTCACTCATTGTAAAGGAAGATAATATGCTTCGTACACCTGCAGGACCGCAAGCAAGGTCGCAGAGAAAATGCGGGCTGGAATTTGAGTGATGTAGGCATTTTCTATATGAACAAGTGGAATGGATTGGATACCGACGCACGAAAGGGGCTCTCTACCTTACGCTACGAAGTGAGGGGAAACTGAGTGAATAATAACAGGTTATATGATTATTTATTTAAACTCATATTTGGGCCACTTTATAATGAATATGTCGGCATTTATTTGTAAAAAAAACAACAAAAAAACACCAAATTATTTAGGGGTGCTTAAGAATATTTTAGGGGGGCTTGAGCCCCCCTAAAATAGGCCTAACAACGCCAATGGGGTTAACTATGAACCAGATATCCGATTCGAGAAGTGGCCTGTTCAGCTACATCGGCTATCTTCAATCAATACGATTCAGTTGTGAAGCCTTAGGTTAATCGTTTTATCACGCCGACTTAGAAATCAGTTGACTATTTTTGTCTTTAAAAGCAGGGTTGTCCGTGAAAAGAGTCACGGCTTGTTACGTTACTGATGTAACGAGAGACAACAATCGACGTAAATACATGGACCGGGTGTTGCACGAAACCTGCAATCATGTGACAGTTCATCTTTAAAACAATGTGAAAGTCACGGCTGCCCGCCAAATAATTACCCCTGATTTCCGCAGGATCCGTAACGTCAACACAGCGGACCGTTTCCATGCTGTGCCGTCCGTCAATATTGTGACATTCCAAGGAATGGCGGCTCAGACAGATTCCCAGTCTTGCCTTCTTTTTTTCTTCGCAAAATGCAACGTTCTCGTACACCGGGCTCAATCTCCGTGTCCCGCTCTCTTTTTTCTGCAACATTCAGACAACCTTTCACCTCCACAACATCCCATCCTTGTCGCAGAGGCTCAGACAGATTCCCAGTCTTGCCTTTGGCGGGAACCTGTAAGGGTCTATGATGACACAGACTTGACTTCACTTGTGGACAATAAATATATTTGACATGTGACACGTGTTTGCCTTTTTACTTTATTTAAACATATTTGAGGATATTTGTTGTGTTCTACAAAAGTAGAAATACTGGAAGCATGTCACATTTATAGAGTGTGCTTTTTTTATATTTGAAGATAAATGCGGTTATGACTGTTCTCATTCATCAGGTTATTGTTATTCTCACGGCATTCAACTCATCAGTCGTGTTAGAAAACGTTTAGGCTTTCATCGGAGTAGTTTTCATCAGTTCATGCTTGGACAGATCAAGTCTGAGAGCTTGGTGCCAAGGTCCTAACTATTTACCCTCTAACAGGAGGAGGAATGCTTTTGTTCTTTTGTGGTGTAACAAAGAACGTGTCCATCAACGAATGTTAACCATAGAATCGAATCGTTCACACACTGTATCGAATCACATCGAATCATTCTGTTTTATAAATCATTTTTGAATCGCATCGTAACCCATTTATCGAATCGATTCATCCATCACAAAGAGATTTACAGTACATTCCTACACAGCACCATCTATTCATACATTTGTTGGCTGCGACTTCACGTCCTGTTGCAGACAGGGCACTGGCTTAAACACTTAGCAGGGAAACAAGCACTCGCGCAGCACTCAAGAGTGGACTTTTTATGTCAAAAAAGCAAGTATGCCTGATAGAAAATGCCTAAATGTACAGTGAGGGTCCACTTTTCCAAAATGCGCTAGTGTAATAATAATTTACATTGAATTTGCCAAATACATGGTACTGATTAGCATTAGCAATTTTACATGGCAATTTCAAAACCTTCAAATTTGATGATGAAAACTACAACTAAGATGCACACACTATCAAATAGCTGGTGTATATAAGTACATAACTTACACCTTACAGTAGAAACACTTTGTAGAGCTCAACATAAGACTAGACTGGCACATTCAGCTTAATGGTAAAAACTACTTTCTGGCTAGTCAGGGTTTCCCCTACATATAATTGATCGTGGCAAAATAAAAGCCACCATACACAAAAATTTGGATTTTTTTTTTTACATAAAAACAAGTTAAAGTAATATATTGTATAAATGGAAATATATAGCCTATTATTACCGCACTACTGACTAGTGATGCGGCGAATATTTGGCCACCGAGAAAAAAAACCAACTTTGATCACTGAAACAGGGCTGCCAAAACCGGATGTTGTGATGACGCACGGGATTGTCTGGAGCGGAGGCAGAATGTCCGCGATGTGGACGTACTTTAATACATCATATAGATTCCCGCGGACTAGGGTTGTACGGTATACCGTTACTAATAAAGTACAGCGGTATTAATGAATTAAAAACGGTACTATACTGCCTCTGAAAAATACTGGTACGATTTTTTTTTTTCACCCCGTGACATTGCTGGAGCAGAGGTGCATGTTCGTACTTCCGATGGAGACATAATAGGCAAAATTGAGGCATTTTGGCTTAAAAAACAACAATATTTGTGAAGCTGTAAACACTGAAGCGCAGCTCTACAAGAGGTGCTTTAAAACATCTAACGTGGCTAATTTCCATCCAGTCGGTAGTGTTTTAGCTACATATAAATGGCGACAAATGCTTCTTACAAGTATCATCCCTGCAGGACGATAAATAACTAAACATGCATCACTGCACACCGTAGGAGGACACAATAGCTCGCCGCTAACAGCAAGCGAACTCTCCTGAATGTAACAAATGGGTGGATCTATACATACATCAACTCTAACGATACCAAGTAAAAGAGCATATGTAGTCAATACCACAATGATGACATCCATATTTTTCATTATCACAAAATATTTGGTCATTTTTTTATTGTTTATAAAGTCTGGAAATATGTCCCTGGACACATGACACCAATGTATGATCCTGTAACTACATGGTATTGGATTGATACCAAATTATGTAGTGTCACCTAAAACTAATGTAAATTTTCTACTGTTTGTCCGACATCATTTTGAAAAAATAATAGAATGGGAAATGACGTGACTACGAAAAGACAAGTTGTCCAGTATGTTCACTTTTTTTTTTTTATGACAAAATTATTCTTGGATTGCAATAAGAAACATTTGTTTAATATATCATAAGATTTTCTGTTCAAATTAAGCCAATATTGAAATGTTTTTGTGGTCCCCTTTGTTTTGAAAAGTATCAAAATGTATAGAAAAGTCTCAAAATACATTTTGGTACCAGTACCACAATACTGGTATCAGGACAACCCTACCGCAGATTTCCAATCAGTGGAAAAATGTCTGAATTTGAGCAAGTTAGAAAATGTTAATTTTGGGGTTTTGTGTTTTTGAGAGCCGACATTTAACATTGGAGTCAGTGAGAGATGTAGCTGACTTTTTTGGCTTTGAGGGCAAACAGAAGTGAAATGGAACACATGACCTCCATAAAGGTGACCTTTTCTGAGACAGGACATGTGTGTCTACGTTTTCACCAAAACACATGACACTGGTATGAAAGATGTGGCCGTGAGGACAGGTTGTTCACACCAAAAAAAGCTTATTTTCGCGGATTCCACTCTCTAGTAAACTAGAGTGTACAGTAAGTCATCCGCTTTAATGGGGGAACCCTGATGGTGCTTGCCTCCTTCCAATGGCCATCCAGTCAAAACCAAACATTGGACATAAATACTTTTTAGCCAGGGTAAAGCAGACAGGTGTGTGAACAAAATGAGATATTAAGCACCAAGCTACGTGAAAGCATGGCTGAGCTACAAGAGGAGTCAATCTTGTAATTTTTTGTGTTTGTCTTAAACAAATCCTCCATTAAAAGGGTATTTACCAGTTAAATTGTCCCTTTTTTTTAGACTTCCTTTTATTGTCATTCAGATTTGAACTTTACAGTACAGATAAGAACAACATTTTGTTGCATTAGCTCGTTGTAGTGCAGGATAAAAGAGCAATAATGTGCAGATATAAATAAATAGATTACTGTACAGATAAATATATTGCACTTTTTCATATGCATCTACGTTTATGGATGTATGTTATATTGTCTTTATATTCCAGCGAGTTAATCCGTTTTTGATGGGTAATTCAGAGAGTTATTTTGATGCTTTCAAGAGTCTGATGGCCTGAGGGAAGAAGCTGTTACAGAACCTGGAGGTTCTGCTAAGGAGGCTGCGGAACCTCTTTCTAGAGTCCAGCAGTGAAAACAGTCCTTGGTGGGGGTGGGAGGAGTCTCTACAGATTTTCTGAGCCCTGAACACACAAAAGTACCATTAAGTACGGAAAATTGGTACAATATCTGTTAAAATGTGAAAGGTACCCATCCCTAGTTACGGACGGTCAATGTTTTATCGGAGAAGCGTGAGAAATTTTAAGTCAATCCAACTAATGGGTTGTAAAAAAAAAAGCGCCAACATTGGGTGTATTGGTCAGGGAAATAATAGCAGAGGCAACCAATATTCCCTCTAATTGTTCATGTGTGTGAGCAAACGCAAAAACTCCCTGAGCATTCAGTGGAGCCCATGTGAGCAACATCAGACGTGCACACTGTGGCTACACCAGCAGCACACCTGTCCCAAACCTGACTAAATAAGTTCAATCTCCATCCATCCATCCATTTTCTACCGCTTGTCCCTTTCGGGGTCACAGGGAGTGCTGGAGCCTATCTCAGCTGCATTCGGGCGGAAGGCGGGGTACACCCTGGACAAGTCCCCACCTCATCGCAGGGCCAACACAGACAGACAGACAACATTCTCTTATTATTATAATCAAATGACAGCAGTCATTTCCATGAGGTTATTTTCTAATATGAGTGTTTAGGCCCACTTACAATGACAATAACAAAAAATATTGTTTTTCATGAACTGTGTACTTGTATTGTTTGTCTGGGTGGAGGTCCTGCTTTGGAAATAATTTGTACCCCTTTCAGACATTGCATTTAGTTCCCATTAAAACATTCACATGTTGCACAATGAGATGTAAGCAGGGGATCATGTGTACATTCCTGCAACTTCCTGTTTGTAAAAAATATATATTTATTAGTATTTATTTAATATACTAACAGCATTTCATGATTAATATTTATAAATTAAGATTCCTAATAAATGACACTAGAATAAGCACACATTTGATTGGTAAATCATAGTGTAACGACCTGGAATTATGTGTGGTGTTGGAGTTGTCCGACTTTTTGTGTGGCTGTAAACGCATCACTGGCTAAGTGCCATATGTGCATGTGTTGGCGCAAGTGAGAAAGAGCGAGCGGCTGCTGTTGATATAACAAAGTTGGATTTGGTCTGGTTTGTACTGCAGAAAATGACCAGTTTTGCTAGATATCATTTTTTTACTAATGTTTTGGTGATGTGTTTATGGCCGACAATAAAGAGTTTTGCTCAGTAAAGTGATCGATGGAATTCATGTCCTCAAAGCGTCTCGACAGACGTTACAATATGTGAACAATGATGACGAAAACTGTTTTCTCTGTCGTGTCCGTGTCGTGTCGAAAATTGTTATGCGCTTATTTTTAGGGCCCGCATGGCCCATTGTAAAAGGAATCCCAACGGGAGTCCTTTTACAATGGGACAGAGGACCCTATTGAATTTGTAAGGTTTTATTATTCTTTATTATTATTATTATTCTTCCGCCGCCTCTTTCAGCTGTAATTTGACCCACTTAACATGCTTCAAAACTCACCATATTTGACCCACACATCAGGACCTGCGAAAATTGCCTTTTAATAAAAAAAAACGAACCCCAAAACTCAAAATTACGCTCTAACGCCCCCTAGGAAAAAAAAAACTAGACTGCCTGTAACTCCCACTAGGAAGGTCGAAGAGACATGAAACAAAAACCTCTATGTAGGTCTGACTTAGACCTAGATTTCATAATTTTGCATCCTCGGGCAAAAATCACCAGGAAGTTGGCAATTCCCCCTTCAAGACAAAAATTTACTAAAAACAGTCACTTTTGCCTCTTTGCGCTGTAATTTGACCCTCTTAACATGCTTCAAAATTCACCAAACTGAACACACACATCAGGACTGGCAAAAATTGCGATCTAATAAAAAAACCTAACCCCAAATCTCAAAATTGCGCTCTAGTTTTATTTGATTTTGTGCGTGGCATAGATTTGCTGTGCGCAGAGGACGCTTGAGCAGTGCGCAATTGCACAGGCGCGCACCTTAGAGGGAACATTGGAGGCAACACAATCAGGGTTTATGTTTTGACCAATTTTTATCCTTTTGTGTGCTGCGGTTCAAGAGTAGAGGAGTTTAGCACTGTACTGGACTAACAGCAAAGATTTCTTTCAACACAACAAAAGTGAGTGTTAAACTTCTCAGCTCAGACTCGGTATGGTAAGGGAAAGGAAGCTACAGTATGTTCACTGGTAGAGAGACTGGCTGGGCTAACCTTGCATGATGTCAGCACTCTTGCTACCTCAAAAGGGACACAATATATGTCTTCTCCTGCCCTGTCCTTCACTGCCTTCCTTTATCTCCTCCCCTCCCATCGCATCAAACTTGACCTTCCCTTCTTCATCATCTGGTCACTAATCAACGTAGCGCGACCCGCCGTTTCCTTTTGTTCTCTTGACCCCTGACATTCAACCTTAAAGCCGAAGCGTGCACGCTTTAATTTCACCATGCGGCTTCACGGCTGAGATAAGAAGGCGTCCTGCACGGCACTTCTTAGATGCAGCCGAGCTCAGAGTGAGGCTGCACATTAATTGGTGCTTGTGAGGCATTCATTTAGGCCGGCGGCCATTCAAGGATCCACTTTGCAGTGGCATCCTCTCAAGGCTCCCCCCGCCCCCGATTACATTATAGCTTGGCTTCATCCAGGATGCTCCAACAGGTGATCGCACCTTCTGCCCTTGTTAGCCCTACGTCAGGGATATTCAACTAAATAGTTTTGGGGGTCACATTTCCAGAAAGCTAAGAACCAGGGGTCGGACTTCTCCCATCACTATTAATCATCAGGATGGATCAGGATGCTTTACTATTGTCCATTCTTTAACATGTACAAGACACATAAGAACTGAAATTATATTTTCGGCACAGTCCCACTAAGAGCAGACATACGTTACAGGGAGACAAGACAGGACCGCCAACGGATCAGCCACTTAAGGCGCTCCTTAAAAAAGGTGGGGAAAAAGGTGATATTGGGAAAGGGGGGAAAGAGTAAAAAATATCAGTCAAAGGCTGGACCCTCAGGAGGGGGTCCAGACTGAGTCCAAGGGAAAAAAACTAATTTGCCATAGCACACATAAACAGGTTACATATAATCACGACAACTCGCAACAGGAGGGGGTGGGGGAGGTGGGGCCCTGGAGGCCGGCCTGCTGCTATAAAGCGCTACTCAGCCGTCCATCACCCCGAAGGGGAATCAAGCGGTGGTGAAGGCGTGGGGTGGGGGTGGGGAGTGTGTTTGTGTATATGCCCATTGTCTTTGGGTGTAGTGGAGTTGTGTCTATAGCATACTTGCCAACCTTGAGACCTCCGATTTCGGGAGGTGGGGCGTGGTCGGGGTGGGGCGGGGGCGTGGCTAAGAGGGGAGGAGTATATTTACAGCTAGAATTCACCAAGTCAAGTATTTCATATATATATATATATATATATATATATATATATATATATATATATATATATATTAAGAAATACTTGACTTTCAGTGAATTCTAGCTAATATATATATATATATATATATATATATATATATATATATATATATATATATATATATATATATATATATATATATATATATATATATATATATATATATATATATAAATATATAAATAAAATAAATACTTACATTTCAGGGTTCATTTATTTACACATATAAACACACATAACACTCATCTACTCATTGTTGAGTTAAGGGTTGAATTGTCCATCCTTGTTCTATTCTCTGTCACTATTTTTCTAACCATGCTGAACACCCTCTCTGATGATGCATTCTGCTTCGTCTCCTTGTTGTGTGCGCAGTTGTGCACTGCACTCTCTAAAAGCTGTAGATGTTATTGTCATATATGCATGCACAGTAGATGGCAGTATTGTCCTGTTTAAGAGTGTCACAACATTGCTGTTTACGGCAGACGAATACGTGACTGCTGTTGTTGTGTGTTGTTGCCGCGCTGGGAGGACGTTAATGAAACTGCCTAACAATAAACCCACATAAGAAACCAAGAACTCGCCCTCGATCATTCTACAGTTATAACGTGATTGGGCAGGCACGCTGTTTATATTGTGGGAAAGCGGACGTGAAAACAGGCTGTCGACACGTCACTCAGGTCTGCCTGAATTCGGGAGATTTTCGGGAGAAAATTTGTCCCGGGAGGTTTTCGGGAGAGGCGCTGAATTTCGGGAGTTTCCCGGAAAATCCGGGAGGGTTGGCAAGTATGCTATAGGGCCGGGGCCGTTCTGCATGCAATGCAAGTAAAGTTCGACTTCCAGGTGTCGTTGAGGAGGGAGGGGGGTTTTTCATTGGTTTTCTATATTCCGGAGAACCAACAGTGGACATTTAATTTTGGTCTATTTATTTTGTCAGAGTTACAGGAGTGCTCTGCAAAAACATCTCTATGACAGCACTAGTGTTTTCTAAGAATCTTCTGCAAGAATGTGAGTACCTCACAATTTTTTTTTTAACTGAACTCGCGTACTATCAGTTGAATAGCCCAAATAATAAAATGGAGAAGACCTAAAATGAAAAACCTTGAGAAACACTCGTATAACAAAAGAAGTTGAACAAATGACTACTGACTTTGTCTGAAGTAAACAAGCTAGAGCAACAAACATTTTAACTGCCAAAAGGGAGAGAGGATTTAAAGGGGCCCAATTATGCTCTCCCAACGTTTCTTACATTCTGTTGTGTATTTAGGATCCGCATAAGTCCCGACAAATTTGAAATCAAACCGTAGAGGCATTGAGGAGATAATAATCTTGCTTTCCTTCCTGATTCCGCCAAACTGTTTGGAATTGGAAGTGGAGCCACGTAAATAAGACCTTCCCACAAAACGGCGCATTCTGAAGAGGCCATCAGAGAGAAGCTTGAAAACTGTCTGTAAAACATAATCAATGCAACATTTTGACCTAAGAACCACCATTACATGTTTTGTAGACAACAAGGAAGTGTTTTAAATGTAGAAAGAAAATCATTATATGAGTCCTTTAAAGGGGTGCCTTCAAGAACACCTCAGTTACAGTTGTGGTCAAAAGTTTACAGACACTTGTAAAGAACATAATGTCATGGCTGTCTTGAGTTTCCAATCATTGCTACATCTCTTATTTTTTTGTGATAGAGTGATTGGAGCACATACTTGTTGGTCACAAAAAACATTCATGAAGTTTGGTTCTTTTATGAATTTATTATGGGTCTACGGAAAATGTGACCAAATCTGCTGGGTCAAAAGTATACATACAGCAATGTTAATATTTGGTTACATGTCCCTTGGCAAGTTTCACTGCAATAAGGTGCTTTTGGTAGCCATCCATAAGCATCTGGTTGAATTTTTGACCACTCCTCTTGACAAAATTGGTGCAGTTCAGCTAAATGTGTTGGTTTTCTGACATGGACTTGTTTCTTCAGCATTGTCCACACATTTAAGTCAGGACTTTGGGAAGGCCATTTTAAAACCTTAATTCTAGCCTGATTTAGCCATTCCTTTACCACTTTTGACATGTGTTTGGGGTCATTGTCCAGTTGGAACACTCAACTGCGCCCAAGACCCAACCTTCGAGCTGATGATTTTAGGTTGTCCTGAAGAATTTGGAGGTACTCCTCCTTTTTCATTGTCCCATTTACTCTCTGTAAAGCACCAGTTCCATTGGCAGCAAAACAGGCCCAGAGCATAATACTACCACCACCATGCTTGACGGTAGGAAAGGTGTTCCTGGGATAAAGGCCTCACCTTTTCTCCTACAAACATATTGCTGGGTTTTGTGGCCAAACAGCTCAATTTTTGTTTCATCTGACACCACATGGACAATGATAAGACCTTCTGGAGGAAAGTTCTGTGGTCAGATGAAACAAAAATGTAGCTGTTTGGCCACAATACCCAGCAATATGTTTGGAGGAGAACATGCTAACATGCCTGCAAAGGTCAAGCTCTCAACCACACAGGGGGGAGCTCCAACTCCATCTACTTTAGGCTATTAGGAAACGTAAAAAGAAGTAGGATAAAGTATTATTTTCATTTAATCGTAGCATGTACGTAATAACAGACGTGCCACATGCAGTGACATGCTGCTAAAAACATATGTTTATTATGCACAGACAGTGTGCAGGTGTACCTAATGATGTGACCGGGTAAATCTATGATGTCTGTGAAGTTTATTTTCGACTGAAACTTGAAAGAAAATTGCGAAGTGGGCGTAGATATATATTCAAGCTGTGTAAATTTTCAAAAGATAAGATATATTGATTTTGGAGAAACATTTTCTAGACAGGCTCAAAAATTAGGTGATAAAAGTGACTGTGGAGCAAAATGTTCTCAATATGTACACAAATATCGTATCATATTAAATACATATCTCGACCAGAGGTTCCCATTAGGTCGATGGCAAGATACCAGTCGATCGCGAGGCATTAAAAAAAAAATAGACCTAAAAATTACCAATCATCAATCTTCACTATAATGTCACTTTCGTCATTTGATTGACACACACGGCACATGAGGATCTTGTGAGATGACGCTGGCTGCTGCACAGTTCCTGTCTTCACAATAAAAGCGCTTTTCCATCCTGCCTGTGCTAACAAAATAAGGGTCTAAGAAAACTAGCCCATACAAGTGCGCAAGCTACGGAGAAAACTCCAATGTTTTTCTTATAAAGCGTATAACAAGGAATATGGAAGCTGGACAAATAAGAAGCTAAAACAATTGAAAAGAGATAACTTTTTTCCCCTCCACAATGTAAATTCAAAGTTGTGGAACTTATCCCCACTACTGTGAATCCTGTCTGATTCCCAACAATGTAAGTCATCAGAATAAGGTAGTACACACACTTCAATACTTGTCTTCAAGAAAGAAAGAAATCCATATGTGTTAAGGGGTGTCAAACTCATTTTAGCTCAGGGGCCACATGGAGGAAAATTTGTGCACACCGGGCTGGACTATTAAAATCATGGCATTAAAAATAAAAAAATAAAGACAACTTCAGATTGTTTTCTTTGTCTTACTTTGGCCAAAAATAAAATAAACACATTCTGAAAATATTACAATAAAAATATATCAAAAAATACCGGCAGCGGTAAAGTTTAGATCCATGAAGGAAAGAAGAAAGTGAATGAATGTTTATAACTGAATACATTTACATATGCATAAAAATTTGTTTTCTTTTGTATTATTTTTTTTAATGAATTAAGTAACGTTTATGACAACCTTTGTCCAAAACACAATATAGAATGTGAGATATAACAGGATAATGCATACATTTATCATTTGTTTTCAAAACGGTTACAAAAAAGGGGACCCCAAAAATGTACTGTGGGACCCCATTTTTATGACTTGAGGGACCCCATTTTGAAAATTCCTAGCGCCAACACTGATGTAATATTGGTGCGTGCAAAACAGCAGCAGGCGGCTGTGGCCTGCGGGCCGGTTCTAATACTAATCAAATATCATAGATATAAGATAGATAATTCATGCCTTAACTTTGACACCCCTGTGTTAAACCGTGCAGTTCGTAAGTATTATTTTGTTAACACTTTAGTATGGGGAACATATTCACCGTTAATTAGTTGCTTATTAACATGCAAATTAGTAACATATTGGCTCTTAATTAGTCATTAATAAGTACTTATTAATGCCTTATTCTGCATGGCCTTATTATACAACCAGTAAGCCATTAACTAAGAGTCTTCCCTAACCCTAACCCCAACCCTAACCCTATGTTAATAAGCAACTAATTAATGGTTCATATGTTCCCCATACTAAAGTGTTACCATTGTTTTTCTAGATCTCAGGGATTAAATCACATGAACTATTTATTTTTCATATTTATTATTTACATGTATTTATTATTTTTCATATAATATGATTTGTATTTATTTATTTTAATTTATTTTGTTTGTCATTCTATTCATTTTGTGAATTAAATAAAGTATAAAAAAAATTATAATTTAAGGAACAAACAGCTATATTTTTTTAGCTTCAAAAATATATTATGTAAACATTTTGTCATTACCTTCTACTTTTTTTTTTTTTTTTGTCCTGTTTGTATGGTTTTCAGTGAAGCCCTGCGTAAAGATGTGAGACGTGTTTGCTCGTACTTTTACGAAATCCCTCTGGCCAATAAAACCTTATATTGAAAGAACCTTCTCATTTCATTTTAACAGCTTCTCTCTAACCATAAAAGCCCAGGTAGTACCTCCCCCCCTGCCCGAACCCCCCAATACCCCCTGAGAAATGAATCAGCTATAAAACTGCAGCACTAGTCTGATGAGGTGGCGTAAAGGTGGTCTTTTCACAATCCCGCTGTGCTCATGCAAAGGAAGGTGATGATTGGGGATGAACGTCACCGACTCACTACGTAGTTAACAGGGCGCCATTAGTCACCTCGCCATCGTAGCAGCTTAGCGTGGGAAATAAAGCAGAGAAGGATGCACAAAATGAGATGGTAAGTGTTGCTATTTATAGCATGTCGGGGGTGAGATAAAATAACGGTGGTATTGTTGTGTAAAAGTGTCTTTGGGATTCATGTAGCTTGTTAATGAAGCCCCATGTTTTTGTTTCACCTCGATGAACCGCAGCCCCGCTATTACGATCATCTTGGTAATACCTTGTGTTGCCGGATTTTTACACAATAATGGCTGCTTTGAGTCGTCATTAGCGCATCCTTTTAACTTTAGCAACAAATGACTTTTAAATACTTATTCCCATGCGCTAACGTAACAATATACAAAATCCAAAACCAGTGAAGTTGACACGTTGTGTAAATCGTAAATAAAAACAGAATACAATGATTTGCAAATCCTATATTCAATTGAATAGACTGCAAAGACAAGATACTTAACGTTCGAACCGGTAAAGTTTGTTATTTTTTGCAAATATTAGCTCATTTGGAATTAAATGCCTGCAACATGTTTCCAAAAAGACTGAGAAAGTTGAGGAATGCTCATTAAACACTTATTTGGACATCCCAAAGGTTAACAGGCTAATTGGGAACAGGTGGGTGCCACGATTGGGTATGAAAGCAGTTTCCATGAAATGCTCAGTCATTCACAAGCAAGGACTAATTAGTGGCAAGGGTCACCACTTTGCGTGTGCAAATTGTCAAACAGTTTAAGAAAAACTTTTTTTGCTGCCATTAAATTCTAAGGTAATGATTATTTGCTAAACTTAAATACGTTTCTCAGTTCAAACATTAAAACCTCTAAAGGCTTAGTGGCTACATGCGTGGACAGCACCTTTTAGCTCTTATTACCAAAAGTGTGTACACTACTGAATTGGGGTCTTATGGCCACTTATGTGGACACTTATACTGCCATCTGGTGGTGTCAGAAGAGTATAACATACAATGGAATTTGGAGAAAAAATAAGAATTAGCATGTCACTAAACATGAAGTACACGTTTGTTACTTATGTAATCATATTAATAGATGATTCTTGGTTTTTATTCTAATTAGGGTCCAATAAGCCCAAATAGCAAAGATAAATTAAAAAAAAGCATGTAAACAAACAGCTTGGGCCTTAAGAGGTAAATATCTTGTCTTTGCAGTCTATTCAATTGAATATAGATTGAAAAGGATTTGCAAATCATTGTATTCTGTTTTTATTTACCATTTACACAACGTGCCAACTTCACAGGTTTTGGGTTTTATTTAACCCTCTGCTTTGCCTTAGCTCCGGACCCCTAAGGTATTATTACTCCACAGTCTCCACTTGGATGTTTTCTTGCTGCCCTCAGTCTCCTCTTGGATAGAATTTGTCACTCGTTTATTTACACTTTACCAGGATTTTACAACATTTAAAAGTATTTTTCAAAGTAAAATACTGTACTCAAAATGTAACAGTAGAGTATTCAAAAGCTGACAGTAATCACAGTACTCTCTAATATCACAACAAATTACTGTAAATTCAAACTGATTTGTCTCCTAAAGGAATTCCGTAGGCTACATGGCACACTATTGTACAGTAAGTAGCGGTATGCTGTTAAACCGAGAGAGTAATTAACTATAAAAAATTACACTTGAGAAGTTACTGCATTTAGTTGTAATTTTATTGTAATTACCGTAAAATGTTACCGCAGTTACAGTAAATTGCTATCAAGATATTTTACCAGTGGTGTGACGTCTGGGCCAGCAAGGCCCTATCTGCTGACGTAACATAACCAGAAATCATGATCATAATTAAAGATAAAAATATTTTTTATTTACTTTCCCTAAATATCTAAAAGTATTCATATTCTCTTCATGTCATATTATGCTCCTTCCAGTGCTGTCGTTTTTAGTTTTAGTTTGTATCCAATCAGAATTCAGCTAGCTTATGTTGCCATGCTGTACCAAATCTGCCCAGGGCCTTCAGAATCAACAATGCGGGCGTCTGTGCACTGTAAGCGAACAGGCACATACAGTTGATAGATAATTGCGATAGCCAATCAGATCACAAATTGTTGACAGTAGCCTATCTAGGTAGCCTGATGGTAACGAGACTGTGATTGGATACTCACTTGTCATTCCAAAGTGAGTATCCATTCACAAGTTTCAATTTAGCAGGAGAAACTACATCTCGAGAGACGATGTCAGCCAACCCCGGCAGCTAGCTCAGCTGTTCCGGCGATGAAATGGGGAAATGCCCGTCATTTCCACTTGAATCAACCGACGACGAGGTGTACCACCGGCTTATACGGCGTCGAATGGGTTCTACAAATTGTTAGTTCAAGTATTATATTTCTTTATTTTTTGACGTTTAATTTGTTTTTTGCAATTTTAATTTTGACAGTACCACATGAGATATGTTTTAATTTAAAAAAATAAAATAAATAATAATTTGTTTTTTGCAATTTTAATTTTGATAGTACCACATAAGATATGTTTTAATTGCTGATGCGGGTTTATTGATTTTTAAATGCGCCAGGAAATAACCCGTTTTTTTATACTGTTGATGTAATACCCAGCAGTGCGTAAATGTGTTTCTGTATAATATATCTCCAGAAATGGTCATGTGGCGACATCAATTATGGTATTTTGAGAGGTAACCATTGAATTTGGACATCACTGAAGGCCTAGGTGGGAAACGCACGGCCCGCCACTGTATTTTACTGTACCGTATTTTCCGCACTATAAGGCGCACCTAAAAACCACAAATTTTCTCAAAAGCTGACAGTGCGCTTTATAACCCGGTGCGCTTTATATATGGATAAATATTAAGATTCATTTTCATAAAGTTTCGGTCTCGTAACTACGGTAAACAGCCGCCATCTTTTTTCCCGGTAGAACAGGAAGCGCTTCTTCTTCTACGCAAGCAACCGCCAAGGTAAGCACCCGCCCCCATAGAACAGGAAGCGCTTCTTCTTCTACTGCAAGCAACCACCCGCCCGCGTAGAAGAAGAAAAAGAGCGCGGATATTAGCGTACGTTTCATTTCCTTTGTGTGTTTACATCTGTAAAGACCACAAAATGGCTCCTACTAAACGACAGGGATCCGGTTCATGAAAAGACGCAATCTCTCCATCCGCACACGGATTACTATTTCACAGCAACTGATATTCCTGTGAACCGCACTGTGGATACAACGGGAGCACGTACGGTGAATATTCGCACCACAGGGAATGAGAAGTCATCCTTCACTGTGGTTCTAGCTTGCCATGCTAATGGCCAGAAACTTCCACCCATGGTGATATTCAAAAGGAAGACCTTGCCAAAAGAGACCTTTCCAGCCGGCGTCATCATAAAAGCTAACTCGAAGGGATGGATGAAGAAAAGATGAGCGAGTGGTTAAGGTAAGTTTAAGTTTACGCGAAGAGGCCGGGTGGCTTTTTTCACGCAGCTTCGTCCATGTTGATATACGATTCCATGCGCGCCCACATCACGCTGGTTTTAATATATTATTAAAGTTTGACTGACCTATTTGACTGTTTTTTTGACATTCCTTTAGCGCAGTTAGATGCGGCTTACAACACGGGGCGGCTTATAGGTGGACAAAGTTTTGAAATATGCCGTTCATTGAAGGCGCGGCTTATAACCCAGGGCGCCTTATGGTGCGGAAAATACGGTAAATGTATGTAAATGTTACTGTATTGTAATGCAATTATTAGCCTGTAATTTGCTGTGAATTTACAATGAAAATGTTTAGAATGTGTCTCATTTTGACTAATGCGTTTGTTTTTTTGTTTTTTTAAAGAGGACTTATCATGCAAAATTAGGCATGGGCAATACGGCCTAAAAATAAAATCTCTGATTTTTTCACAAAAAAAAAAAAAAAGCGATTTATGATTTTTTTCCCCTACTTTAAAAAAAAAAAAATTAAAATAATAATACAAATGACAGATAATTCACAACAACTTTTCTTTTTTAATTGGATCAAAAACTAGTAGTTTGAAATGACACTGCATCTTACTAAGCAAAATTTTAATTTGAATGATGTTCTTTTTAGACCAGATATAAGTTGTGCTTTTTTTGGAATACATTTCAAAGAACTAAATTAAGAGCTTTCTCTGCGAAGCAATATTTCGGTCTTGAATAAAAAAATACTTCTGTAAACAAAAATGTAGCATTGCACATTGCAAATAAATAAATAATTATCCCCAACATTGAAATTAATAGTGAAAACTTAAAACTTCTGTTTTGAATAAAATACAGATTAAAATGAAAATGTAGTATTATACATTGTATGCAAATAAATAATCAAGTAGACCATTTAGAAGACTATATTTTCAATAAGTCAAGTGGATAAACGCGGGCTTATTCATTCAAACATCTTGGCAGTGTGTAAATGAATGCTGTAGTGCATCTATACATGGTATCATAACTGGTGTTTAGAAAATTACTTTTACAAAGTAATTATAGTCCCTTGTAAAGTTATTTTTAAAAAAGCAATTGAATAAATAAAGGAATCTCTCTTTCATAAATGTAATTAATTACTAGGGAAAGTAATTAATGTGTTACTTAAAAAATAAAAATAAATTCAAATATCTGGCATATTCAGTTGAGACATTTCTTATTGGAGCAGAATGGGCCTTTAAAAGGTGGTGCCTGTTGCTAAGTGTCGTGTGACATCAGCGCCCAGACAGAGCAGCATTAGCTCAGTTGTGTGTGTTAGCAATGGCAGTTTGTCAGCAGTTACAGCAGCTCTGTTGAATGTTTTCACAAGATTGTGCTACCAACAGATTGAATGTGTTTCCATGGCTGCAATATCTTCTGGTCCACAAAGAGGGTATTGTTTGGATTGAAAGCTGAAGCTTATCACTTCAATCATTGATTGAGTGACTTTGTATTTATAAAAAACATTGACTAGCAGCAAATCTAGCATATCTTTCTGGTTTTATTACTGCACTCGTGTTTACAGACTTTACTTCTGTCCTTCGATGTCCGCAGGGAGCAGCTAGCATGACATCAGACTTGCTTCACGCTGCTGTTCCAGTAGGACTTTCTCTCCTTAAAAGCCGTCAATTTCCTCCTAATATTTGCACATTGCCCATTTTGTAGATCGCTGTCCGTGGGTATATCTCGGATACTGTATATTAAAGTACGTCCACATCACACACATGCTGCCTTCACTGCAAGCAATCCTGTGCATATTGCCTACGTCGTCACAACATCCGGTTTCGGCGATCAAATTTTCGGTGCATCACTTAGTCATTAGTGCACAAAAACAGGCTACATTTATCCATTCATACTGTAACAACCTGTTTTATATATAAATAAAAGTTAGAAATAGCGTCAGACTTTTGACTTCTTCCAGAGGCTACAATACATTACTTTAATTTTTTTAACCTGAAAAAAACCCTTTATTTTTAAAGGTGTGGCAGCTTTAATTTTGCCATGCCACGATCAATTACATTAAGGGGAAACCCTGAGGTCACTATACACACCTCCAATCTCATCTAAAGAAGTAAGAAGTGCCTTTTGTGTTTCGCATGTGCCTTCAAAACAAAAGTCGCTTTATTTGTGCCACTTCAAAAATTCCTGCTTCACAAACCCGCAGCAATATAAAGAAGGATTTTCTCAAAAGCTACTTTTAATGGTGGAGTCGGTGCCTACTACTTATGGCAATGGAGGAGACAATGAAACAGTAAGTAATAACAGTAAAATTGGCAACCTGTGAATGATATGGTAGCAATGTTAGCTCCACTTTTTTGTACCATGAATTGATTAACGTGGACCCTGACTTAAACAAGTTGAAAAACTTATTAGGGTGTTACCATTTAGTGGTCAATTGTACGGAATATGTACTGTACTGTGCAATCTACTAATAAAAGTCTCAATCAATCAGCTTAGCCTTCTAATGTAGGACAACAGCTTCACCAACCTTTGTCAATGTAAAGAAGGATTTTCCTAAAAACTACTTTTACTTGTGGGGCAGTGCCTTCTAGGGATGTACGGTTTACCGGTATTAGTATAGTACCGCCATACTAATGAATCATATTCCGGACTATACCGCCTCTGAAAAGTACCGGTCCACTGCTACTGGTTTACAAGCAGACGAGCATGTTCGCCAGCGCACAATCACCGGAAGAGGTGCTTTAAGACATGGCTAGCTAGCTAGCAGCTAAAGTGCAGCCCCAGTCGGCAGTGTTTTAGCTACTTCTAAATCACTAATCCTCGCCTCCATGGCGACAAATAAAGTACGTTTCTTACAAGTATCATCCCTGCAGGACGAGGAATAGCTAAACATGCTTAACTACACACCGTAGCTCACCAGCATCAAAATATAAACAAACGTCATTGGTGGATCGACACCTAACATCCACTGTAATGATATCAAGTACAGGAGCGAATCTAGTCGATACTACTATGATTACATCGATATTTTTTGGCATCACAACATCTTCTTTCGTTTTTTTTTTATTTATATTATGTTTATAAACTCAGGAAATATGTCCCTGGACACATGAGGACTTTGAATATGACCAATGTATGATCCTGTAACGACTTGGTATCGGATTGATACCCAAATTTGTGGTATCAACCAAAACTAATGTAAAGCATCCAAACAACAGAAGAATAAGTGATTATTACATTTTAACAGAAGTGTAGATAGAACATGTTAAGAGAAAAAGTAAGCAGATATTAAGCAGATATTTTCCACCACTTGTCCTTAATAATTTTGACAAAATAATAGAATGATAAATGACACAATATGTTACTGCATGTCAGCAGACTAAATTAGGAGCCTTTGTTCGCTTACTTACAACTACAAGACAAGTTGTCTTGTATGTTCACTATTTTATTTAAGGACAAACTTGCAATAAGAAACATATGTTTAATCTACCATAAGATTTTTTGTTAAAATAAAGCCAATAATGCAATTTTTCGTGGTCCCCTTTATTTAGAAAAGTACAGAAAAGCATCAAAATAATTTTAGTACCGGTACCAAAATATTGGTATTGGGACAACAGTAGTGCTTACTAGAGATGTCTGATAATGGCTTTTTTTCCGATATCCGATATTCCAATATTGTCCAACTCTCAATTACCAATTCCGATATCAACCGATACCGATGTATACAGTCGTGGAATTAACACATTATTATGCCTAATTTTGTTGTGATGCCCCGCTGGATGCATTAAACAATGTAACTTTACCATGAATTGATTAACGTGGAGCCCGACTTAAACAAATAGAAAAACTTATTCGGGTGTTACCATTTAGTGGTCAATTGTACGGAGTATGTACTGTACTGTGCAATCTACTAATACAAATTTCAATCAATCAATCAAAAACAAGGTTTTCCAAAATAAGAGAACAACTTCAACTCCAGTTATGGAAAAAAATGCCAGCATGGCACTGCCATATTTATTATTGAAGTCACAAAGTGCATTTTTTTTTTTTTTAACATGCCTCAAAACAGCTTGGAATTTGGGACATGCTCTCCCTGAGATAATCCTAATACCCATTAAAACTATGGGAAATACTATACTTTGACTTTCACAAAGTGTTCACAGTGTGGCGCATATTTGTAACAGTGTTAAAGTTGTTTATACGGCCACCCTCAGTGTGACCTGTATGGGTGTTGATCAAGTATGCTTGGCATTCACTTATGTGTGTGTAAAAGCCGCATATATTATGTGATTGGGCCGGCACGCTGTTTGTATGGAGGAAAAGCGGACGTAACGACAGGTTGTAGAGGACGCTAAAGGCAGTGCCTTTAAGGCACGCCCCCAACATTCGAGAGAACCGGGAGAACCTACTCAGTGGCCTAGTGGTTAGAGTGTCCGCCCTGAGATCATACCAAAGACTATAAAAATGGGACCCATTACCTCCCTGCTTGGCACTCAGTATCAAGGGTTGGAATTGGGGGGTTAAATCACCAAAAACGATTCCCGGGCGCGGCCACCGCTGCTGCTCACTGCTCCCCTCACCTCCCAGGGGGTGATCAAGGGTGATGGATCAAATGCAGAGAATAATTTCGCCACACCTAGAGTGTGTGTGACAATCATTGGTACTTTAAGTTTAACTTTAACTTTAGAATGGTTGCCCCGGGAGATTTTTGGGAGGGGCACTGAAATTCGGGAGTCTCCCGGGAAAATCGGGAGGGTTGGCAAGTATGTCCTACATCCGTGTTTTACCGGATAAGTACCGCTCCGTACAGCGGCGTTTTAAAAAGTCATTAATTTTACTTCTTGAAACAGATACCAATAATTTCCGATAATACATTTTAAAGCATTTATCAGCCGATATTATCGGACATCTCTAGTGCTTACTGTGTATGGCAATGTTAAGTAGGATACATAACAAGTTATCTTAGTGTAGCAAATGTGGTTGCCGGGGTGGGAACGAAGGTTCATTTGCATCTAACAACTTTGTCTCTCAAAACGGCTTGCTTTCGAGGGCAGCCAAAAAGTACCACCTTTACGTGTTATTTAGAGTACGAGGAGGTGTTTTAAAAATAGAAAGAAAAAAAATAATCATAATATGACCCCTTTAAACCAACTAGCTCTTACTGCAATTTTATTGGCTGGAGGGCTGGATGACCTTCGACCCTGTATGTGCAACACCTTGGAGCCGATTACACTGCCAGCTTTTGACGGAGCGCCCTGTGAGGCATCTGGACCTCGGGAATGAAGTGTTGTGCGTGTGAGAAAGGGCTCCTCGGGTCACAGGCAAAAGTGTTTATCCTGCTGCTATGGCAACGCCATCAGTGTAGCCTTGGGCAAATAACAACAAACAAAACCATGTGTGAGAGAAGCGCGGCCATGTACACTCACCGGCCACAACATTAGGTACGCCTGCAATATTGACTGCGGGGCGGAAAAAAACATCCTGCCTTTGCACAGATAATAATGCAGTTTTTATTTGATTTTCACACATTCCATTCCACCCCCCTCCAATGCGGCTGTCCTACCCCTCAATCATCAAGTCCCTCCTTTTCACCGCCCCTCGCTACTCCAGGCAGCTCCATATGCTAAGTGGCAACATTGTTACGGTCAATTTGTCCCATTCAGAGTCCCAGTGGGCAAGTGTCCCCCTCAAACCCACCCACCCTGACAGCAAGCAGACAGGGACCACACTGCCTGAGAGGCCTTGACATTAAGGCCCGGGGGCGAGTGAGAGGGAGGTGGAAAGGTGAAGGGAGGAGGGGGAAACAAGAAAAAAAAAGGAAGAAAAGGGGGGGGAAAGTACGCTAGGTTTAACACGAGCACTTATCAGCCTTGTCAAGCTTACGTACGGAAAAGTAAGAATCCTTAGATTAATCAATAGGGAGGGTGGGAGACACCTCTTTATTCTCCTCTTGGATCTGAAAAGCCCCGTGTTATAGATTTTGTAAAGGTTTCAAATAGGTCTCAGGGGTCCTACGATAGTGTAATGGCCAAAATGGTATTTCTTGATTCCTTTCCTTTAAAAGTGCTTTTGGCAAGACTGAGAACACTTATTGTGTGTCTGTAGCTTTACCGCTAATTTGTCCACGTCTCTCCGACATCAAGAAGTGCTATAGTGCACTTCATTCACTTTACATATACAGTACAGGCCAAAAGTTTGGACACACCTTCTCATTCAATGCGTTTTCTTCATTTTCATGACTATTTACATTATAGATTGTCACTAAAGGCATCAAAACTATGAATGAACACATGTGGAGTTATGTACTATAAACATTTTTTATATTCTAGTTTCCTCAAAATAGCTCAGATTACTGCTTTGCACACTCTTGGCATTCTCTCAATGAGCTTCAAGCACACCTGTGAAGTGAAAACCATTCCAGGTAACTACCTCTTGAAGCTCATCGAGAGAATGCCAGGAGTGTGCAAAGCAGTAATCAGAGCAAAGGGTGGCTATTTTGAAGAAACTAGAACATAAAACATGTTTTCAGGTATTTCACCTTTTTTTGTTAAGTACATAACTCCACATTTGTTCATTCATAGTTTTGATGCCTACTCAGAAGGTGAGATAACTCCTGGAAATGACTGGCTTTTAATGGCCAAAGGTATAGATGTGTGTGTCCAAGTTAAAGGAAACGGCAGGCTGTCTTATTTTGATAGATTTATTACAATCTTTGGCAAGCTAGGTAATGTTTGCTGTGGTCTGGAACAACATGGCACTAGGGCTGCAACAACTAATCGATTAAATCGATTATAAAAATAGTTTGCGATTAATTTAGTCATCGATTCGTTAGAGCTTTTCATCAGTCAATTTTTTTAATTTTTTTTTTAATAATAAATAATAAATGATAAATGGGTTATACTTGTATAGCGCTTTTCTACCTTTAAGGTACTCAAAGCGCTTTGACAGTATTTCCACATTCACCCATTCACACACACATTCACACACTGATGGCGGGAGCTTATAAACCTTTTATAAACTGCAACATGTACAAACAGCTGAGAAACAATAATCAAAATAAGTATGGTGCCAGTATGCTGTTTTTTTTTTTTTTCAATAAAATATTGGAAAGGATAGAAATGTAGTTTGTCTCTTTTATCCGATTATTAATCGATTAATCGAAGTAATAATCGACAGATTGATCGATTATCAAATGAATCGTTAGTTGCAGCCCTACATGGCACACAAACAACTATCAGAAATGCAACCAATATTAAATTCAGATAATGTGTCATGAGACATGCAACACTAAATTATATACAAAGAGGATAAAAGTAAAGGATATTAAATGAGCTCAAATATACCTACAAATGACGCATAATGATGCAATATTTACATACAGCTAGCCCAGGGGTCGGCAACCCAAAATGTTGAAAGAGCCATATTGGACCAAAAATACAAAAACAAATCTGTCTGGAGCCAAAAAAAATTAAAAGCCATATTACATACAGATAGTGTGTCATGAGATATAAATTGAATTAAGAGGACTTAAAGGAAACTAAATGAACTCAAATATAGCTACAAATGAGGCATAATGATGCAATATGTACATATAGCTAGCCTAAATAGCATGTTAGCATCGATTAGCTTGCAGTCATGCAGTGACCAAATATGCCCGATTAGCACTCCACACAAGTCAATAACATCAACAAAACTCACCTTTGTGCATTCACACACAACCTTAAAAGTTTGGTGGACAAAATGAGACAGAAAAAGAAGTGGAATAAAACACGTCCTAGAAAGTCGGAGAAAGTTATACATGTAAACAAACTACGGTGAGTTCAAGGACCGCCAAAATTAGTAGGACAAAACGGCGCTCGCCAAATACTCGAATCAGTGAAGCTGACAGTGTGCTTTATAACAATTAGGGAGGTTTGTGTCATGTTTGTCCTCCTATAGAAACCATATTAAAACAAAAAATATATTTTTTACCCCTCATCTTTTTCCATTTTTCATACTTTTTTTTTAAAAAGCTCCAGAGAGCCACTAGGGCGGCGCTGAAGAGGATCTAGAGCCGCGGGTTGCCGACCCCTGAGCTAGCCTAAATAGCATGTTAGCATTGACTAACTTGCAGTCATGCACTGACCAAATATGCCTAATTGGCACTCCGACAAGTCATTAACATCAACAAAGCGCACATTTGTGCATTCACGCACAGTATAAAACCTTTGGTGGACAAAATGAGACAAAGGAGTGGAAGATTTTACATGTAAACTGTTGCGTCACAGTCCACACTATGGTGAGTTCAAGAAAAGCCGAAATTAGTAGGACAAAACGATGTTCACTAAATACTCTCATCAGTGAAGCATACACACACACATATTCAACATTGGGCTTTCTAACAATCAGGAAGGTTTGCGTTATGTTTGTCCTTAAACAAAAAAACATACTAAAACTAAAATACTTCCCCTCCATCTTTTCCCATTTTCAATCCTTTTTTAAAAATGCTCCAGGGAGCCACTCGGGTGGCACTAAAGAGCCCCATTGTCAGACATTGCAGACAATTCTATGCTTTCAGCTTTATGGGAACCGTTAGGAAAATGCCCTATTTTGTTCCCAAAATCTGAAAAAGGTCTGAAAAACCCCATCAAGCACCTTTTGGATGAACTAGAAAACGACAAATCAAGCGAAGCATCTCAATACATTTTGTCCGCTGGTCAACTCCTAGTGCTACTGCAGGAAATGCTGACAGTGAGGCATGCAGGGGGTTATGCATGATAAAAGTACTGGATTTTTTAAAGACATTTTTTTTTACAAGGCAGAAAATGCAAAGACAACCACAACTCTGTGTGACTTTATAGAGTGCGGATAAAAGAAACGTGTATTAATGATGGCGTGAGCACTAATATGCTTAGAGAAGCCGACGACGAGCTGCAAAGTGGACTAAAACGAGCCGGTGCGGTCAGAATTCAATCAATGAAGGCACTCAAGGGAAGTTGTTTACAACTGTTACGAGAACATGAATCTGCGTACGAGCGTGCCGCTGCCATGGGGGTTGTCTAGTAAAGGATCTTTGTTTAACTAACCGGCGCATTGCATCAGAACACCTGTCTTTAACGCACATCGGTTGGAACATTTGGTCTAAAGGGCCACTGTTGGTGTCCATTCAAATGATTACTGGATCCCCACACTATGGAGGGGCAAATTCAAATAAATAAATACATATTTAAATAATTTATTTTATGAATTTTAATTAGAAAGTAAATACATGAATGTGTCATTAATTTATTTAAGATAAAATTAAATGTCATCAATTATTGTCGTCATTATACCATGATGTAATTAATCATGTCACGATTTAAACTATTGATTATTATTTCATGATTTAATTATTTAAATAATGAATGACACGTTAAAGTAAATATTTAAAACTGTAAGTATTGATTTGGCCCTCGTCAGTGTTTCATGAATTCCTTATATCCGTCAAACTCCCCTGTCAAAGTCAGTGGGCGGGGCTAACACGAACCTAGTCCAATCATTGCAAGTGGAAGTGGCAGGTGACCAATCAGGTGTTAGGATCCGCTCATTTGACTTTGACAGCTGAGTTTGACGGATTAAGTACATCCATGAAGTGCTGACAAGGGCCAAATGGGACAAAATTAAATAAGTAAATCATTTGTTAAAATGTGTCATCCGTCCATCCATTTCCTACCGCTTGTCCCTCTTGGGGTCGCGGGGGGGTGCTGGAGCCTATCCCAGCTGCATTCGGGCGTTAGGCGGTGTACACCCTGAACAAGAGCAGAGCCAACACAGATAGACAGACAACATTCACACTCACATTCACACACTAGGGCCAATTCAGTGGTGTCAATCAACCTATCCCCAGGGGCAGGTCTTCAAATAATTAAATCATTAAATATTTAATTAAATCATGAAAATAGTAATCAACAATTAAATCATTAAACATAATTTTACATTAAATGAATAAATGACACGCTTAACTCATTTATGTATGTAATTCCAATCATGTTTAATTAATGACACATTTACCGTATTTTTCGGAGTATAAGTCGCACCGGAGTGTAAGTCGCACCTGCCGAAAATGCATACTAAAAAAAGGAAAAAAACATAAGTCGCACTGGAGCCCGGCCAAACTATGAAAAAAACTGCGACTTATAGTCCGAAAAATACGGTAAGTATATATTTAAAGACGTATTTATTTATCTAATTTTGTCCCATTTGGACCTCCATATAAAACAGGACACACATGTCTCTCACTTGGACAGACAGGAGCGACCGCAGTGAAACTCCCACCAGATTCCAGGATGAATTTTGGTACATGAGGCCATCCTCTCATTTGCCTAATTGGCCGTGGCGCATGTGCAGAATTTTTTTTTTTACGGACAGAGCGCAGGAAGAGACAAAAAATTTGCAAAAATCATGACAAGCAAAACAAGTAAGTTTAGGAACACGGATGAACTTTCTTCTTTTGCTTTATTTTGGGCTTTTTTCAATGTCTCAACCAAGACCGAGAGGGGGGCTTGTTGAGAAGAGTGTTTTCATGATAGTCTGCAAAATTGCCCGATAAGAGCAGAAAGAGTTGCTAAATTAATTAAAAAAGACAATCTAAATCAGTGGTTCTTAACCTGGGTTCGATCGAACCCTAGGGGTTCGGTGAGTCGGCCTCAGGGGTTCGGCGGAAGTCAAAACAGACCCGACTCATCGTGTAAATAAAAACTTCTCCCTATCGGCGTGTTACGGATACGGCAACAGCAGAAGTCAGACTGATTTGCAGGTGTGTAATTTGTTGTGAGTTTATGCACTGTGTTGGTTTTGTTCTTTGAATAAGGTGATGTTCATGCAAAAAAACATGGTAACACTTTAGTATGGGGAACATTTCACCATTAATTAGTTGCTTATTAACATGCAAATTAGTAACATATTGGCTCTTAACTAGTCATTATTAAGTACTTATTAATGCCTTATTCAGTGGCATTAATAATAATAATAATAAGGGCTGCAACTAACGATTAATTTGATAATCGATTAATCTGTCAATTGTTACTTCGATTAATCGATTAATAATCGGGTAAAAGAGACAAAATACATTTCTATCATTTCCAGTATTTTATTGAAAAAAAACAGCATACTGACACCATACTTATTTTGATTATTGTTTCTCGGCTGTTTGTGAATGTTGCAGTTTATAAATAAAGGTTTATTAAAAAAAATTAAAGAAAATAAAAAAATAAGCCTCTGCGCATGCGCATAGCATAGATCCAACGAATCGATGACTAAATTAATCGCCAACTATTTTTATAATCGATTTTAATCGATTAGTTGTTGCAGCCCTAATAATACCCCACCTACTAAGTGGCCTAGTGGTTAGAGCAGTGTTTTTCAACCTTTTTTGAGCCAAGGCACATTTTTTGCGTTGAAAAAATGCGGAGTCACACCACCAGCAGACATCATTAAAAAACTAAACTCAGTTGACAGTAAAAAGTCGTTGTCACAATTGTTGGGTATGACTTTAAACCATAACCAAGCATGCATCGATATATGCATCTTGTCTCAAAGTAGGTGTACTGTCACCACCTGTCACATCACACCCTGACTTATTTGGAGTTTTTTGCTGTTTTCCTGTGCGTAGTGTTTTAGTTCTTGTTTTGCGCTCCTATTTTAATGGCTTTTTCTCTTTTTTGGTATTTTCCTCTAGCAGTTTCATGTCTTCCTTTGAGCGATGTTTCCCGCATCTACTTTGTTTTGGCAATCAATAAGATTTTAGTTGTTTTTATCCTTTGTGGGGACATTGTTGATTGTCATGTCATGTTTGGATGTACTTTGTGGACGCCGTCTTTGCTCCATAGTAAGTCTTTGCTGTCGTCCAGCATTATGTTTTTGTTTACTTTGTAGCCATTTCAGTTTTAGTTTCGTTCTGCATAGCCTTCCCTAAGCTTCAATGCCTTTTCGTAGGGGCACTCACCTTGTGTTTATTTTAAGTTTAAGCATTGGACACCTTTTTACCTGTATGCTGCCTCCCGCTGTTTCCGACATCTACAAAGCAATTAGCTACCTGCTACCACCTACTGATATGGAAGAGTATTACACAATTACTCTGCCGAGCTCTAGACAGCACCGACACTCAACAACAACACATCATTTGCAGACTATAATTACTGGTTTGCAAAAAATATTTTTAACCCAAATAGGTGAAATTATATAATTTCCCACGGCACACCAGACTGTATCTCATGGCACACTTGTGTGCCGCGGCACAGTGGTTGAAAAACACTGGGTTAGAGTGTCCGCCCTGAGATCAGTAGGTTGTGAGTTCAAACCCCGGCCGAGTCATACCAAAGACTATAAAAATGGGACCCATTACCTCCCTGCTTGACACTCAGCATCAAGTGTTTGGATCCCACTGTACGCAATATCTGAAGAGCATGGAAAAAAGCATTTCACTGTGGTGTATTCTGCATGTGACGAATAAAACCCTTGAACCTTGAATTGGGGGTTAAATCACCAAAAATGATTCTTGGGCACGGCCACTGCTGCTGCTCACTGCTCCCCTCACCTCCCAGGGGGTGATCAAGGGTGATGGGTCAAATGCAGAGAATAATTTCGCCACACCTAGTGTGTGTGTGTGTGTGTGTGTGTGTGTGTGACAATCTTTGGTAGTTTAACTTTAACTTATTCGACATGGCATTATTATAACCCTAACCCTCTAACCCTGGCCCTAACCCTAACCCTAACCAAATAACTCTAAATTAAGTCTTTGTTACTTAGAATATGTTCCCCATATTAAAGTGTTACCAACAACATAACTTTGTCTTGAATTTGAAAAAAAATATATATATATATTTTTCACTAAAGAAGGGTTCGGTGAATGCGCATATGAAACTGGTGGGGTTCGGTACCTCCAACAAGGTTAAGAACCACTGATCTAGAGGGGTTTGAATACCTAAATAATATTTAAAATCGCTAAGTTGACAACACCGATCCCTCGTGCTCTGTGTTCGTATGCTTTGGCAGACCAGGTATGTATGAAGTGTGTTAAGAAGGGGCTTAACAATGCATACCGCCACCTACTGTACAGAGTAACCAAAAGCTACAATCACCTTTTATGTGTTCATGAGCTCTTGATGCTTCCAATTAATTACGTTTGCGTGTTGACTCACAAAAATACAGTTGTAGAGTAAATAACAGACCAAAACAACCATGTTTTCAGATAAATATGCTCCGGTCCTCCTATGTTTTGTTACTTATGAAGTGTTTTCTGCCTACAAAAAAAATTCAAAAACCAAACAAGTTAAAGGTCCTGTAACAGATTTTCTTCAACCTTGCAGAGTGTTTGATGTACACACACAGCTAGAGTATTGTCCATTCAATTGAACCATGCACACTTGACAATAAAGAGAATAGAAGCAATGAGGACTGTCACTAACTCGGCAATAAAACATGGGCACTGCTAGACCCGGATTAGCAAAGCTCCACTAAGCGTTTGTTAAGAAGAAGAAAAAGAAGCACAAGGACAATGCCCCAAAAAACTGGCATCAGCAGTGGAAAAGTGCGCGTATAGCATCCTGCTGTCTCCCAATTTGCGCGTATCAGTTCCAACATCCAGTACACTCACTGTGCCTTTAATGGTGGTCCTGTGCGCAATCTTGCCCACCTCTGAGTCATTTCTTTTGGCAGAAACCCAGCATCCTACTGACTGATTATTTATACTCATCGTGTGAAAAAATAATAATCCCCCACCCTTTCCCATCAGTCCCTAAGAAAAGAAAATAACTCTTTAAAAAGTCTCATTTTATATTTTATAAGAATTTGAAATAAGTGTCAAAGGTCCCACAATAGTGTATTGGAAGGGTGCTGTCCAAAATCTAGCCTTGATGCTGGAATTTAGACAGTTAAGGTAAGCCCTAGTGGTAACACGCAGTTTAGTGTGTCTGTAGATGGTTTATTCACGCCACAACAGAAGTTTTTTTACATATATTGTATGCTGTAACTCTGTACATGTCTAATGTAATAGAAGCAATAGATCACATACAATACTGACATAAGTGGGACAGGAAGAACGTAAACATTAGCAATGTAAATGTGGAAAGTGTCAAAGCGCTTTGAGTACCTTGAAGGTAGAAAAGCGCTATACAAGTATAACTGTCATGTCTGTGTGACCATGTTTTGTATTAGTCATGTTTTGTTTTGTTTAGTTATTGGACTCTTTAGTTTCTGGCTTTTCACTCCCTTGTCTTGTTTCCATGGTTACCCATTAGTTTCACCTGTTTCACGTTTGGACTCATTGTGCACTCTTGTTTGTCACCATAGCAACCCATTAGTTTTCACCTGTCACGTCACGCACCTGTTTCACGTTTTGAGTCACGCACCTGTTTTCGTTAATCATGTCTGTAGTATTTAAGTTCATTGTTTTCAGTTTGTCTGTCTGGCGACATCCCGCATTTATGCTCTTCATACCCCTGTCACACTCTTACCTCTGCGCACTTCATAGTCCATGCCAAGTAAGTTTTTTGTTTATTAATGCCACAGTTAGTGTTTTTGTTTAATTGTTCACAGTTTCTGCCTATGTGCAAGTTTTGTATTTATAGTCAAGTTTTGTACTTCCGCCCTTGTGCGCGCCTTTTGTTTGCCTCTTTTTTTTGTAGTTATAGTGTTTAAATAAATCATGTACTCCCCTTCACGCCACGTATGGTCCAAATCTTTTGCACCTCGGGAGAACAAACCACGCCACAGTCCCAGTCGTGACAATAACCCACTTACCATTTAGCAACACTAGCATAGCTATCAATCAATCAAAGTTTATTTATATAGCCCTTAATCACAAGTGTCTCAAAGGGCTGCACAAGCCACAATGACATCCTCGGCTCAGATCCCACATCCCGCTATCTATGTTAGCTACAGTGCTAATATTACACTCACGGTGTAATAGCTACATCATGCTCAGTTGCCTATTTGCTGAAGAAAAATAAAATGACCAAACTTACAGCTCCCATGTCCGTAGATGACTGACTGCTTTGTGCACCTCTAGGGCCCAAAACGGGCATTACGTATGTTCCGGATGTGATGATTGTTTGGTCTGAAAGTTAGTAGTCAAAAATGTTTTGTTTTTTTCCAAAATTACATTGGGTTTTTGATTGCAATGTTGTGAGAAGAGGATATAAACAAAGTATACACGATTCCTCTTGAGACCTCTTTCGGCCCCTTTGACTCCCATTGTAACTGTTATTTTCAGCAGACTGTAGTCCTGGTATATTACTATGCTTTTTCCATGACAAACAAATGAATCTTATTCTTGCCGATTAAAATCAAGATAGTTCAATTTGCTCCCTTTAACCACCGGATTGCACCAACAATCTATGGGTATACTTCTCAGAGCTTTGATGAGCGTAAATGAGTTAAACTTAAATTAAACATCCATCCATTTTCTATTGCGTGTCTCTCTTGTGGTCGCAATGAAAATGATCTTGGGCAGTTAGATACAACATGACAGAGAGAGACAGATATAGATTGAGGTTTTTTTTTTAAACAATTTCAGTTTCAATTTCAATATATATATATATATATATATATATATATATATATATATACACACACACACACACATACATATACACATACATACATACAGTATACACATACATACATACAGTATATAAATACACACACACACACACATACATACATGTGTATATACACACATATGTGCCAAGATAATTATTTCCACCTCACAGGTGTGGCATCTCAAGATGCTGATATACATATATATACATACATATGTATATGTATATATAAAAAACTTGCGTGAATGCAAACTCAACCAAGTCCTCCATGCTTTCTCTAACTTTAGCTCAGTAGGCAATGTTAAAATTATAATTTCTGTTTGTCTACTATATCAAAACCAATGTCATGAATTATTGACCTAAGCAAGGCTGTAATTACCCAACCTCAAATATTGCACTCTACAAATTATTTTAAAAATGTATATTTCTGACAAAAAGGCAAACAAAAAAAACAAAAATGTAACTAATACAGTTCTTAAAAGATGTCAAGCGTTGAAAGTAACAAAAATCATAAATGTATTGCTTATTTATGACACTTTAATGAGTGAATGTCTTGTGGATCCTAAGGATAAGTGTGTATAGTCAATATTAAGGTTGTACAAGGATTAAGGACGTGAAGCGAAGCCTTTTATTTATATTTTTACTATGCTCTGGGCTATGCTCTGGGCGTAAACAAAGGGCAGCCTCATTTAGCTAGGGGCGGGTAAGATGTATGTCCACGAGGAAGGAGGTCTCTCCTTTATGACACCATAAAAAGCAAGCATTTTGAGTACCTCTTCTTTCAAAAAAGAAGCAAACAAGTGAATATGTTAGATTTTTCTCACGGTTGATGCTTTTAAACAGTGTCGAGGGACACATATCACACTTAATGACGTTGTTTTAAAAAATGCCAATTTTGCATGACAGACCACCTTCAGCTACAATTTGATGATGAATCAACACTTCAGGGACATATATATATATATACACCAAAAACCAAGTGTTGTAAAGGGTAAAAAAAAAACATATCAGAATTTCCTCTTGATGGACTACGTTTTAAACAAATTAAAACTCAGCCACAGTGAGGTAGATCAGAGATGCTACCCGCACACAAATCCAAATGTAGTGAAACAAAAATTAACATTAACAACAGCATCAATATTAGTAACAATTTCAAGATAGCAGTGATTAAAAAAACCCTAATTGATATCATCATTAAAAACATTAATAAAAAATAAATAAAACAATTAGAATTGCTCTCAATTGCTCTGTTTATTGTTGTTCTTAATGTTGCTGGGACTGGTTTGGTTTTGGAATTGGATTGCATTGTTGTGGTGTTGTTGTGTATTGTTTTGTTGATTGGTTAATAAATTCATTAAAAAAAAATAAAACATTTAAAAAAAAAAAAAAAAAAAAGAGATGCTACCCGCCAGGTATTTGCCTCGGTCATCTATTAATTCATCCCCTCTGATAGCACGTCGCTTGTAATTACTGCTGAGAAAATAGTGCAGTGCCACCCACTGAAAATAAGCCCCATCTATGCATGCATTGAGAGAGAGCGTGTGTGTGTGTGCGTGCGTGTGTGTGTGTGTGTGTGTGTGTGTGTGAGAGAGAGAGAGACACAGAGAGAGGGAGAGGGAGAGGGAGAAGGGTGGGGAGGAAAAGCCTCTTGTTCAAGGCTGATTGACACAGTCCGAGCAACAGAATGCTGGGTTTAGATGGCGTCATTCTCTCACACTCAAGCAATGACCGACCCTTTGGGGACTCCTCTTTTTTCCAGTCCACAAACCTCGGGGATGCACAAACAAAAAGGCATTGGCTGAAAAGCCATTTGAATTTAAAACAGAGAGGCACAACAATCACAGGGGGAAAAAAAAAACGTCCAATGAAGAAATGTATGCAGGAGGAGGAGGACGAGCTAGTTTATAATCACAGAAAAAGCTGATTGAAGTCATGTAAATGTGCAATATACATGCACAGGCCACAATATTAGGTTCACATGGATAAATTCTGCAATAGAGCTCAGTTTAGAGAGGACAATATGTTTGTTTTTGTGGTTTCAGGGGGTGTAACTAACTGTTAATTATACAACGCATTACGACTTACAATCCTTGCACGCATCATTGATACACTATTTAAACATGACACAACCTTAGTTAACTAAAACTATGCTCATACAACTTAGCTGAAATTGAAAGTCAACTTTTCCACAATTACCTGCAAGTACTTTTAATTAGAATATGGCGAGCAGGAGGTAGTCAAAGTGCTGGTACTGTACTAGCAAAGCGGAATATTCTTTAGTTTGACAATCACGGCTTTAATGCATAGATGAACGCATTATGCCTGCGCGTTATCAAAGCTAAGGTGCCTAACGACACAAACATGTTTGAAGCCAAACCATAAAGGCACGTGATAAGTTATTATAAAAAATACTATTAAAGTGATGCAAAAGGTCTGCGACATACTGCTTTAATTTATAGGTTACAGTAATCCCTCATTTATTGGCTCCGGAAATGACAGCAATATAGGTAATTTCCGCAAAGTCCATCCATCCATCCATCTTCTTCCGCTTATCCGAGGTCGGGTCGCGGGGACAGCAGCCTAAGCAGGGAAGCCCAGACTTTCCTCTCCCCAGCCACTTCGTCCAGCTCTTCCCGGGGGATCCCGATGCGTTCCCAGGCCAGCTGGGAGACAGTCTTCCCAACGTGTCCTGAGTCTTCCCCGTGGCCTCCTACCGGTCGGACGTGCCCTAAACACCTCCCTAGAGAGGCGTTCGGGTGGCATCCTGACCAGATGCCCGAACCACCTCATCTGGCTCCTCTCGATATGGAGGAGCAGCGGCTTTACTTTGAGCTCCCCCCGGATGGCAGAGCTTCTCACCCTATCTCTAAGGGAGAGCCCCGCCACCCGGCGGAGGAAACTAATTTCGGCCGCTTGTACCCGTGATCTTGTCCTTTCGGTCATAACCCAAAGCTCATGACCATAGGAGAGGATGGGAATGTAGATGGACCGGTAAATTGAGAGCTTTGCCTTCCGGCTCAGCTCCTTCTTCACCACAACGGATCGATACAGCGTCCGCATTACTTTTTTTTTTTTTTTTTTTTTTTGTCCTGTCCAGCTTCTCAGGCAAATCATATAGTTGATGTAGATGCCCATGTCGGCTGTTCAGATTTACTTTACAAAAGAGAAGTGTAGGATACTTCTCTTGTTGCCTTATTTGTATTTGACTTTATTAAATGTATTTATATTATCATTTAGTGCAGCCGGGCCGGAGCAGGAGGGGATAGAAAGAGAAAAAAAAAGAAGACAGAGGGGGAAATTGTGGGGACAAGAGGGGGATTGGACAGAGAGACAAAAACAACAACAGCAAACAACAACAACAACAACAATAGAGCAACATCAGCAAATATGACATGTACAAATATGATGGTAAAAGTAATAGCAAATAAGCAGTTAGCGAAAAATAAAAAATAATACAGAAATGACAATGAGCATTATTACACTACAAATGGATCAATACAAATACCAATAGAAATAGCGCTATTGATAATGAACAATACCAATAATTTACCTTTATTATCAACAATACAGTTGTTTAAATGCAACAATACATATACGTAATGATAACTTGAGATACGAAAGAATGCAGAAAAATGGAGGGGGAGAAAGAGAAGCAACCTACATTAACCTTGTAGATTGTTATAGTCACAATAGGTTAAGCTTTGTCAGTGTGCCATGTGTTACACCCAGTTTACCCTAGGGCAACAACGTTAATATATGTTTGATGAAACGTGATTATGTGCATGAGTGTAAGTATGCATATGTACTTGTATATGTACAGAATGTGTATATGTGTTTGTACAATGAATGTATATGTACAGAATGTGTATATGTGTTTGTACAGTGAATGTATATGTACAGTATGTGTATCTGTATGTTTGTATATTGAATGTGCGTGTGGATGTACGAACATTAGGTAGGTAAATATGTACTGTATTTGTGTATGTATGTGGGAGCGTAGGTACCTATGTACGTATGTGAGCATATGTGAATTTGCATGTACAATACATTCGACTCCCAGAGTGCGTGGGAGCCAGAGCACGGCCCCATCACCCCCGAGAGCCCAACCCACAAACAGGAGGCGTGGTGCCCAGGGAACCAGGGACCACCGCCCCCACGCAGCCAAGCCGGCCAGCGACAGGAACTCCAGAGCCCGGCCCACCGTACCGCCCACAAGGGCCAGCAGCAGGCCGCAGACAGACGCACCCGGCAGAGGACAGGGCACGAGAAAAGCAGGGGACAGCCAGACCCCAAGCCAGCGAGAGACCACACCCCACACGGGCAGAAAGGCGAGACGCCCCGCCCGAGGGACCCAGAGACTCCCCGCAACCGGACGGGAAGACCGCCCCCGCCCCACCGGCAACCGGGCCCCCACGAGCCCACCCCCCAACCCCGGAGAGCGCGGCGAGGCCAGCCCCTGGCCACCCCACCCAAATCGGCCGCCGCAGGACCACCCAGGCACAGGGCCACGGGAACCACCCACCCCACCCGCAGGGACCCCAACGATGGAGATGGAACAACCAGCCACCGCCCCGCCGAGCCCCCCCCGAGGGAGGGGAAAAATTAAAAAATAATATTAATAAAATATATAAAAAATAAATAAATAAATAAATTTAAAAAAAGAATTAAAAGAAGATCACAGACATGCTGACAAACAAGGTCACTACCCCAGCAACTGGGCGACTCGCAGCACCTCGGAATACCTTGCAGCACCAAGCTACCACAATAGACGCAGGGACTAGGCCCAACAGGCCCCAACCAAGACGGGCACCCGGAAGGGATGGACAGCGGGACCCAGGAGCTCCAGACACACAGTTCGGATGCAGTAGCCTGAGGCGTCGACCCCCGTCTGACAGGCAGGCCCAGAGCGTACCCCCAGAAATATACATACATACATACATACATACATATATACATACACATACACACATACATGTATACATACCCACACATACACATATATACATATACATATGTACACATACACATATATATACATACATACATACACACACATATACATACATATACACAGTTCGTCAGCCCCGACAGCCATCCCAGTTACAACATCAGCCACACCCTTGCACCAGACCCAGCAGCCACGGGCGCCCACACCACAAACAAATGGCAGCAGAAACAGCAGCCGCAATAACCCCAGCGTCCGCATTACTGAAGACGCCGCACCGATCCGCCTGTCGATCTCACGATGCACTCTTCCCTCACTCGTGAACAAGACTCCGAGGTACTTGAACTCCTCCACTTGGGGCAGGGTCTCCTCCCCAACCCGGAGATGGCACTCCACCCTTTTCCGGGCGAGAACCATGGACTCGGACTTGGAGGTGCTGATTCTCATCCCAGTCGCTTCACACTCAGCTGCGAACCGATCCAGTAAGAGCTGAAGATCCTGGCCAGATGAAGCCATCAGGACCACATCATCTGCAAAACGCAGAGACCTAATCCTGCAGCCACAAAACCGGATCCCCTCAACGCCTTGACTGCGCCTAGAAATTCTGTCCATAAAAGTTATGAACAGAATCGGTGACAAAGGGCAGCCTTGGCAGAGTCCAACCCTCACTGGAAACGTGTCCGATTTCCGCAATGTAGGAATCGTTAATAATAAATCAAATATTTTCATTTCTGGAGCATAAAAACTGTTTACTACCTTCTAAATACATTTGTGAACATTATGAGAGCCGCCTAGACATGAAGTATCACCCTTTGGCGACCTTTATACTCTTTTAATCAATCAATCAATCAATCAATCTTTATTTATATAGCCCTAAATCACAAGTGTCTCAAAGGGCTGCACAAGCCACAACGACATCCTCGGTACAAAGCCCACATACGTAATCCAACATAGTAATGCTGCTTGAGGCTGAACCAATCAGTGGCAACAATACTGAACAGCCTGCTTTGATTGGTTTGGTCTCATCTAGCAGCCTATGCTACTGTTGCATTGATATTTTTAGTTCATTCACCCAAACACCACCGCTCTCATGTGCAATGTTTATGCAGCCACCATTAGAAACTATGAACACACTTTTTTCTTAAAGTACCAGTAGAGTGGGAAAAACAAGTTGCCTCTCTATATTGAAGCTATTATCATATATATCTGATGTATGACATGGAAAGACTTACACAGTTTGCAAGTAAAGTAACACAAATCAAAAAAAGTTGAGGTGTTTTTCAACCTTTTTTGAGTCGAGGCACATTTTTTGCGTTGAAAAAACCCGGAAGCACACCACCAGCAGAAATCGTTAAAAAACGAAACTCAGTTGACAGTAAAAAGTTGCAATTGTTGGATATGAATTCAAACCATAACCAACCATGCATCACTATAGCTCTTGTCTCAAAGTAGGTGTACTGTCATCCCGCCGTGACATATTTTGAGTTTTTCTGTGTTTTCCTGTGTGTAGTGTTTTAGTTCTTGTCTTGCGCTCCTATTTTTGGTGTTGATTGTCATGTCATGTACGGATGTACTTTGTGGACGCCGTTTGCTCCACAACGCTGTAAGTCTTTGCTGTCGTCCAGCATTCTGTTTTTGTTTACTTTGTACACTGCAAAAACTGAAATCTAAGTAAGATTAAATATCTCAAATAAGGGTGATATTTGCTTATTTTCTGTCTGATAAGATAATTATTCTCAGTAAGATATAGATATAATCAAAATAGTACACTGTTGATGTATTTATTAATTTACAACTTAGAATGCATAAAAAAAAACATGTGTTAAAATGTCTTATATAAGGATTGTGAATAATAGACAGCACATCTCTCTCTAATGTTTGCGTATTTCCAGTATGACTGATCTGATACTATGGTCAGAGTGCGTAAGTATTAGTAGTGTCACTCTACGGAAATTACCGAAGACGTTCGGAGCGGAATATTCAAAATGGCTGACTGGATTTGTGGCATTTTGCGATGTTTCGACGGTATTTTCACATACTTTGCGGATTGTAAATACAATTGGATATAGTTTAATGGATACAATGAAACACAATTAAGCATATAAAATCGATTTGTTTTTCCACTCTACTGGTACTTTAAGACCTCTTTGGGCCCCATTGATTCCCAATATGACTGCTAGTTTAACTTTAATCCTGGTATATCAATATGCTTTTTCCATGATAACCGAACTAATCTTGTTCTTGACGACTGGAAGAAAAAAAAAGAAACTATTCCATCCATCCATATTGTTTAGGTGTAATTGCACCCACCCCTCAACCACCAGATGGGGCCAAAAAAACATGAGCATAATTAGCAGAGCTTTGATGAGCGTAAATGAGTTAAAGTGCCATTAAACCGCTAAAATACAATAAAAATGATCTGGGGCAGTTATAAAAACATACAAAAGACTTCCATCATATAATACTTTAAAAGTCATTTTGATAGTAGGCTAATATAGCTAATGGAGACACTTACATCATGTGTTGCCTTCATTATAACACTTATATACAGCTTTTCATTTTTCGCGGCTCCAGACAGATTAGTTTTTTGTATTTTTGGTCCAATATGGCTCTTTCAACGTTTTGGGCTGCCGACCCCTGATCTAGTGGTACACTTGGTTAAAGTACAGTGTTTTATTTTCCTATATTCACACACAGTGTTACTGTACAAACTGTGTGGTCAAAAGTTTAAAATATACTTGTTAATGACATTGTTAATGAATATCTAGGCCTACTACGCTACTGTATTTTAATGTCGGTCATCATGATGGTACTTGGAGAGCCAAGTGTTTTCCGAGGTGGTACTTGGTGAAAAAAGTTTGAGACCCACTGCGACACATAGTCATTTTGATAGTAGGCTATTATAGCTAATGTAGACACTTACGTCATGTGTTGCCTTCATTATAACACTTATACAAGACTTTTAAAGTAATTTTGATAGTAGGCTATTACAGCTAATATAGACACTTACATCATGTGTTTCCTTCATTATAAGACATATGTACAGCTTTTCATTTTTCGCGGCTCCAGACAGATTTGTTTTTTGTATTTTTGGTCCAATATGGCTCTTTCAACGTTTTGGGCTGCCGACCCCTGATCTAGTGGTACACTTGGTTAAAGTACAGTGTTTTATTTTCCTATATTCATACACAGTGTTACTGTTCAAACTGTGCGGCCAAAAGTTTTAAATATACTTGTTAAATAAAACCGCTGCCTTGTTGTTAATGAATATCTAGGCCTACTACGCTACTGTATTTTAATGTCGGTCATCGTGATGGTACTTGGAGAGCCAAGTGTTTTCCGAGGTGGTACTTGGTGAAAAAAGTTTGAGACCCACTGGGACACATAGTCATTTTGATAGTAGGCTATTATAGCTAATATAGACACTTACGTCATGTGTTGCCTTCATTATAACACTTATATAAGACTTTTAAAGTCATTTTGATAGTAGGCTATTACAGCTAATATAGACACTTACATCATGTGTTTCCTTCATTATAACACATATATACAGCTTTTCATTTTTCGCGGCTCCAGACAGATTTGTTTTTTGTATTTTTGGTCCAATATGGCTCTTTCAACGTTTTGGGCTGCCGACCCCTGATCTAGTGGTACACTTGGTTAAAGTACAGTGTTTTATTTTGCTATATTCACACACAGTGTTACTGTACAAACTGTGTGGTCAAAAGTTTAAAATATACTTGTTAATGACATTGTTAATGAATATCTAGGCCTACTACGCTACTGTATTTTAATGTCGGTCATCATGATGGTACTTGGAGAGCCAAGTGTTTTCCGAGGTGGTACTTGGTGAAAAAACGTTTGAGACCACTGCGACACATAGTCATTTTGATAGTAGGCTATTATAGCTAATATACACACTTACGTCATGTGTTGCCTTCATTATAACACTTATATAAGACTTTTAAAGTCATTTTGATAGTAGGCTATTACAGCTAATATAGACACTTACATCATGTGTTTCCTTCATTATAAGACATATATACAGCTTTTCATTTTTCGCGGCTCCAGACAGATTTGTTTTTTGTATTTTTGGTCCAATATGGCTCTTTCAACGTTTTGGGCTGCCGATCCCTGATCTAGTGGTACACTTGATTAAAGTACAGTGTTTTATTTTCCTATATTCATACACAGTGTTACTGTTCAAACTGTGCGGCCAAAAGTTTTAAATATATTTGCTAAATAAAACCGCTGCCTTGTTGTTAATGAATATCTAGGCCTACTACGCTACTGTATTTTAATGATGGTACTTGGAGAGCCAAGTGTTTTCCGAGGTGGTACTTGGTGAAAAAAGTGCGACACATAGTCATTTTGCATTACATACTATACAGTACCTTTTGCACTATATTAATTTATATTATGTGTTGTCAACTTTGTACTTTTTAATGTCATTGCCTGAAATAAATAAATGAATGAAAAATGAATGATCTAATATAGACACTTACACCATGTGTTGCCTTCATTATAACACTCATATAGGGCTTTTCATTGTTCGCGGCTCCAGACAGATTTGTTTTTATGTATTTCTGGTCCAATATGGCTCTTTCAACGTTTTGGGTTGCTGAAGTAGCAGCAGTGCAGGATGCAAACAATCCACTAGGGGGTCAGTGGGCACTGACAACAAGAGAAGTCCCAACAAGGGGTAACAATTCTGTCAAGTCAAACCCAATCACCTTCCACAATTATGCAAGTAAGAGATGTATAATTGAAGAGACTGAATGTGCATATTGCATAAAATAAGGAGGTAAGGGGGAGGGAAAGGGCAGGTGACATCCCAAGTGTCCTAATTAGTAAAAAGTGAACTGTGTTACCAGGACACATAAAATAATGCACCACACAATTAGAGTCCATGGAGAGGACTTTGTTTAGAGGGGGCTGCAAGCTACGCAGTAAGAAATACAGCACAGCCTTAAAGAGGAGTCCACAATAACAAAAGATGCCGCACAGAACCAAGCCGAACTCTTTATCTCACTGACCTTTATGGATGTTGAGCCAAAAAGAAGCTGGTGAGAATTTCTGTCATGACGTGCGGGGGAAATCCGTGATATAGTCAAGGAAGTTCGGATCCCAACTCCAAGTCGCACCTGTCCACGCCGCATCCCCCCCCGAGACAACTGGGGCTTGTGTGTCCGAGTCCGGACCCTCCTCCTCCTCCGCCTTTACGTCCTTAGTCCCTGTTCACACACCACCTGTCTGTCTGTCTGTCTGTCCCACAGTCCTCACCCCCCACCCCGGTGTTCAACACGCCGCAAAGCAGCGTCTCATGTCACGTAGCGACACATGGCCGTCGGCGGACACCCCGCCGAAGTGTCGGGGAAGATGGAGGGGAAGGAGGTTCGGTGAGAAGTAGCAGCTGTTATCCGCTTGGTTGTGGAGTGACTGTGAGGATTGTTCCCGGTCCTTCCCGCGCTGGTGGGAGTCTTCCGTCCATCCAAGAGGGGAGGAACACGCCGCCTCGTCCGCGCATTCAAATGAGCTCCAGCGGCAGGAGCAGCCAGCTGAGCTCGTTAGGCGGAGGAGGTGGGAGGAACCTGGGCGAGATAGCTGGCCGACACATAATACCGATTGTATCGATACCAAGGAGGCGTTAAGATTTGGGTCGGTGCTCGCGTGATAAAATTGATATTTTTCGTTCCCTTCTTTCTTTACTTTTTATTTATTTATTTATTTATTTTGGTCTTGTCTACTACTTAGGCAAATCATATAGTTAATGTAGATGCCCATATCGGCTGTACAGATTTACTTTACCAAAAAGAAGTGTAGGATACTTCTCTTGTTGCCTTATTTGTATTTGACTTTATTAAATGTTTTTTTATTATCATTTGGTGCAGCCGGGCCGGAGCAGGAGGGCATAGAAAGAGAGAGAGAAAAGGAAGACAGAGGGGGAAATTGCGGGGACACATATACATATATATATATATATATATATATATATATATATATATATATATATATATATATATATATATATATATATATATCAGTGACGTGCGGTGAGGTTGATGGCTGGTGAGGCACTGACTTCATCACAGTCAGATTTACAAACATATGAACCCCAAAGAGTATCTTATTCACCATTTGATTGGCAGCAGTTAACGGGTTATGTTTAAAAGCTCATACCAGCATTCTTCCCTGCTTAGCACTCAGCATCAAAGGTTGGAATTGGGGGTTAAATCACCAAAAATGATTCCCGGGCGCGGCGCCGCTGCTGCCCACTGCTCCCCTCACCTCCCAGGGGGTGATCAAGGGGATGGGTCAAATGCAGAGGACAAATTTCATTACACCTAGTGTGTGTGTGACAATCATTGCTACTTTAACTTAACTTTAACTTTACACATACAAACTGTAGCACACAAAAAAGCACATTTAATTAAAAAAACGTTATTATGGTCTTACCTTTACTTAGAAATTAAGTCCATGCGCCGCAACTAAAGCCCTCACTTAAACTTTCCACGTGCAAGATTGAATCTATTTAAAAAAGTGTAACGGAGGGTTTATAAACTACAAAATAAACACGGAGGCTCCAGTTTACACGAGGACCACTTTATTTACCTTCTTTCAAAAACCTCCGCAACGGGACATCACTTCCACTCTTAGCGCCTTCAAAATAAGAGCTCAAGGCATATACTGTATAACAGCGCATAACAGGAACTTAACTGGCTGCTGATCACCGCACCGTCTCTTCTCAGTATTTGAACAGCAAATGTGAAAATTCAGCGATTTTGAATAAAAAATAATCTAAAACTGGTGAAGTTAAATGGAAAATAACTTTATAGTATAATCACTGGATACATAACAATTTAATTTATTTTTTTTCTTTTTACTTTTTTTTTCTTTCCATTTTTTTTTCTTTCCATGATGGCAGGTATATATATATATATATATATATATATATATATATATATATATATATATATATATATATATATATACATACACACACACACATATATATATATATATATATATATATATATATACATGTGTGTGTATGTTTGTACAGTGAAATTAATGGAATTTTTTAGAGGTAACAAATATACATAGACTTGATAAGAATATAGGGATATATAATAAGGGGCTCGGTTGGTAGAGCAGCCGTGCCAGCAACTTGAGGGTTGCAGGTTCGATCCCCGCTTCCCGCCATCCTAGTCACTGCTGTTGTGTCCTTGGGCAAGACACTTTACCCACGTGCTCCCAGTGCCACCCACACTGGTTTAAATGTAACTTAGATATTGGGTTTCACTATGTAAAGCGCTTTGAGTCACTAGAGAAAAGTGCTATACAAATATAATTCAATTCAATTCAATATAACAATATCTTAGTTGCAACTAAAAGTAAAGTTTAATAGCTTTATAGATACACTGAGATTAAGTCTTAGTTCATTGTGTTCTTCAAGGTGTTTTTGAAACTGCACCATTTATTTTTCTCTGAATTTTCAACTAACTTTAAATGTTTTGTCTCTGTTTTCAGAATGTGCTCGTTCTATGTTGGGCCAAAGTAAAACAAAGAAAACAATCCAAAGTTGTGGTAGTTGTATTTTTAAGTTATCATGCCATGATTTTACCCGTCTGGCCCACGTGGGAATAGATGGCTCTCCATGCGACCCCTGAGCTAAAAAGAGTTTGACACCCCTGTCCTAGAACTTGCAACTTTATTTGGCCCCATAGTAGCTTATTTTGCAGCCCTGTTTAAAAAAAAGTAAATAGACTGTTTACTTTTACTACAATTATATTCCATATTTACTTGGTAGATGATCCATACCCAAATTTACAGTTTTGTAAGCACTGTTAATGCACATTACTGCCTCCCACAGGACTGTAGTGGAACTACCGCCTCCCAAAACTTCAAGTAAAGTAGCAGTTTTAACTGCAATAACACACTTGCTTGTTCTAGTTTACTCACGTTCTTGTTAGTGAGCTAACTAGTTTGTTAAAATTAGTACTTTTTTTATGTAAAATTAGTCCTTTTTGAATGCAAAATGGTGACATTTGTTTTATAAAATTCTGACTTTTATCACAGTATTGTCAATTTTTTTGTTGTTCTTGTAAAAAAGTGAAATTTGTCATAATTTTGCCGAGTATAATTCCAATTATTATTATGATATTGCCAACATTTTAAAGTTGTCTTACTTTTCGCCGTTACAGTCCACTTTCATTGGGACCAAAGAGGTGCAGTGACCACCAGGATTTAGGCTGAGATTTACTTTTATGTGCTCTGACCTTTTCCAAACGGTTTCTAATTGCATTTTCCTAATGATTGAACTGAGAGAATTTCATATGAAAACACGGCTGTGGTTCAGCTACAGTTTTAATTTTAGATAAGGCATAACTATTAAGTAAAAATAAGCAAACAGTTAGGAAGTGCATTCATAATGCAAGCGCCTGAATTCTAATGAACACCAGGGGAGAATGTGGCCCACTTTTCTTGCATTTTGCAAGATGTTTGTTTTGCAAGATGTGGCGAGACATTAAAAAAAAAAAGTATCTAAAAAAAGTAAATGAATGAATAAACTTTTCAAAATACACAACACTTAAATGAAATGGATCAAATTAAAGTGACCAGGGGAGAATGGGGTTGATTTTCACACTCATCATATCCCGCCACCAGAGGGCGCTGCCCCTTACATTGAGGTTGAGGAATTTAGATCAAAGCTCACCGCTTGGATTGCTTATTGTTTTTATTGAATAGTAGTCTGTTTCTCCATCCATCTATCCATTTTCTACCGCTTGTCCCTTTCAATTCTTATTTTTCATCTTTATTACTTAGGTGATTTATTTTTATTCCATATTTGTTTCCACTACCACACCTTGAATTGGAGTCTATAATCTCGTTTTATGCAAATATAATGACAATAAAGTCCATTCTATTCTATTCTACCAAGTAAACCATCTTTGTGTTTGTCATGTCAAATTGTAAATACACAGCTCCTCAATATTTGCCTTGTAGGTTTTTTACACAATGTATTTATAATAAATCAAAAGTGTAAAATGCAATGTGTAATCTAAATTGTTATTAATGAGCTATCTAGTTGTTACAAGGTTAGTAGCCTCGACGCCAGCAAGAAATTTAATATGCGGTCGGTTGTCAGCCGAGGTGGGTGGAGGAGCCAAAAATTGTACTCAAGTAAGAGTACTGTTACTTGTCAAACTCATTTTAGATGGGGGGCCACATGGAGAATAATCTACTCCCAAGTGGGCCAGACTAGTAAAATCAAGGCACGATAACTTAAAAATAAAGACAACTTCAGATTGTTTTCTTTTTTTAAATAGAACAAGCATATTCTGAAATTGAACAAATTATAATTTTGTTGGTTTTTTTTTACACTTACATGTTACGGTTAATAGTATTCTATCTTTATTTGTCCTTATTTATACTTTCTGAATAAATGGTGTGATATTGTTTATCAGTCAACTCATTGGTGTTCATTTTCAATCTATCAAGATAAAAAAATAATATCAAAATCAAATTACAGGTTTGCTCATTTTCCTCGACTGATGTACTAACATCATGTGTTTTTTTTGTTTTTTTTTACATATGTAGTATCATCTACAAAGATACAAAGAATTACTATTGTGACATCTAGTGGACACATTTAGAACAGCAGTTTCTTTCATTCAAAAATTTCGGCTCATTTTTATACTTCCCACGGGCCGAATAAAACCTTGACACCCCTTCTTTAGAGTAATATGACTCAAGTAAAAGGTAGTCATCCAAATATTAACTTGAGTAAGAATACATATTCAGTGGGGAAAAAAACAAACTCAATTGCTGAATAATTGGTAGTAAGTTTTAATTTATTTAATCTAAAAAAAATGTAATGGTACATAGTTGGTGTGTGTGTGTTCTTGTATTTCTACCCTTCTTGAGACATCAACAAGGAGAAGCATCTTCCATATGAGGACCGTTGTACAAGTTAGGACCGAAGTCATGGTCCCAATACGGAAAATCATTGCATCCAGGGGCGTCACTAGCTTTTAAGGACAGAGGGGGCTTAGCCCCCAGGAGATGCACAGGTTCTGAGCGAACGTAGCGCACGAGCACAAAACCTCACAAACAGCTAGCAAAGACTTAGAAATGATTAATTGTTATTATTATTATTTCAGTGGGTTTATTTTCAATCTATGTTCAGTACAACAACAAACATGGGATTGCACAGTGACATTTTGTTTACAGCATCAACAAGAAACAATTACTTGCATGATCCTTCAAGATATACTGAAACACAATGAAAGTCATGGCATTAGCCTCTATGTTATTACTTCACAACATAGAGGCTAATGCCACCACTTTCGCTCACAATACAATAATTGTTTGTTCCCAAATATTTTGAAGTTGCACAGATTACATTTTGGGCACATATGTGACTAAAATGGTTGTAAATTCAAGCCCTGGAAATATTACTTAATTACTTGAATTAAAGTAATATCTGGATCAGGATAATTTGGCTTATATATAATATATTTATATATATATATATATATTATGGCAAGTCGTTAAGGAAATTAAATATATATGAAAGTCTGAATAGAAATGAGAAACGTTTATATATACTGTAAATAAGAAAGACTTAAGAGTCCGTCTGCTGATCTGAAAAAGAGCCAAAGCTGTCAAAGAGCTGAGGGACCGTCTTCAAATTTCAATGCTGAAACAAATAATGCAAATAACAAAATGTAACTTCCAGGGCTTGAGATTAACATAGTCCTGTCATCCCGGGGACGGTAAAAAAAATTGCACGGGACGAAATTAAATGCTCACCGGGACGATGGCTTTTAACCATTTTTTTTCTTTTTATGTATTTATTCATTTTACATTTTATATTAAATGTCTTGGTTTTTCCTCCCTCTGAAAATCCTATGAAATGTTTAACAAGCCATCCTATAACAATACAACAGCTATTAATGTAACCATACAATAAAACAAATATATTTAATGATGTTTTTTTCATTATTTTAACAATAGGCAAATGTATATTACTTTATATGGATTCTACAAGAAACACAAAACTTAAAAACTAAATTATTTACAATTGTAGACACAAGGTTTCATGCAGTTTCACTCATTGTAAAGGAAGACGGAAGTCCACGCAGGAGAAAAATGACTACAAAGATGGTGTCTAGGTTTTTCTTATATATATATATATATATATATATATATATATATATATATATATATATATATATATATATATATATATATGAAAGACTTAAAGGTATACGAGATAGGCTCCAGCTCCCCCCGCGACCCCAAAGGGAATAAGCGGTAGAAAATTGATGGATGGATAGAGGATGTTGTGGATCATGTTGACTATTGGTCCTCCTAATTGTCAATCATTCTGGTGATGTTACGTAAGGACATATATATATATATATATATATATATATATATATATATATATATATATATATATATATATATATATATATATATATATATATATATATATATATATCAAATAAAACAAATGGCTTTTCGATAAGCCATTTTTTTTTTTTTTTTTTTATTACAACGCCAAAATAGGCCTAACAACGCCAGTGGTTGTAATTCTGTAGCACTTTGAGATTTGGAATCAAATGTAAAGTAGATTACAAATACAATCTATTGTATAAATATATATGTATATGTATATATATATATATATATATATATATATATATATATATATATATATATATATATATATATGTCCTTACGTAACATCACCAGAATGATTGACAATTAGGAGGACCAATAGTCAACATGATCCACCCAGAAATAAATAAAACAAATGGCTTATCGATAAACCATTTAAAAAAAAATTGTTTTAATATTTATTTATATGTATCATTATTCTCCTACTCACCTTTCCAGTAGAGACCTCTCCCCTCTCACTTTATGTGCTCCTCTGCCCTGACTTCTACAGGTCAATAGGGGTTGTGGAGTGAATATTATTATTATCTACTGATGATAGTCATACGTGAATGAGCTCAGCTCCTGTTCTCCTCCATGTGTAAAGTGAGAAACACAGCTGATGCTCCAGAAGGAAATAACCCCAAAGATAGCAAATGGTAAAAAAAGAGTGCACATTTAACTTTATAAACAACCAGGACCTTCATGATGCATTTCAGGCTAACTAGCTAACTAAGTAGCAGCATTGTTTTAGAGTGGGAATGTAACTTTTTGTCAAACACAGACCTGGTGTAAAGTGGAGCTAATACATTTTACGACAAGCAGTGATGAATACTTACCTTTTTGAAAAAGTTTCTTATGTCCATTTTGCATCCGTTCACATTCTTGTTCTGCAGTGCTGTGTGCTAATGTGCTTCGTACATCTGCAGGACCGCAAGCATGGTCGCAGAGAATATGCGGACTGGATTTTGAGTGATGTGGGCATTTTCTATATGAACAAGTCCAAGGACCGCAAGCAAGGTCGCAGAGAAAATGCGGACTGGATTTTGAGTGATGTCGGCATTTTCTATATGAACAAGTGGAATGGATTGGATACTGACGCACTAAAGGGGCTCTCTACCTTACGCTATAAAGTGAGGGGAAACTGAGTGAATAATGACAGGTTATATGATTATTTATTTAAACTCATATCCGGGCCACTATATAATGAATATGTCGGCATGTATTTGTAAAAAAAAATAATAATAAATAAATAAATATATATATATATATTTATTTATTTATTTATTTTTTAACACCAAATTATTTAGGGGGGTTTAAGAATATTTTAGGGGGGCTTGAGCCCCCCTAAAATAGGCCTAGCAACGCCAATGATTGCATCTAATAGAGCATGTCTCATTTGCACCCCTGGTGGTGAAATCTATCAAAATTAGGGTGGTCCCAAAAAAGAGGGATTTTTCAAATTGACTGTGTGTCGCTTTTAAAAGTGCTCTCCCTCTGGTCAACATATGGAAGAATCATAAAATAACAAGTATGTGTAAAAATTTGAGGTGCTCCCCCTCTGGCCAACATATGTAATAACAAGTGTGTGTAAGAAATTGAAATGTGCCCACTTTGGCCAAAAATAATTAGAAAAAATAAATACATATGTATATAGAGACATACTGTGATAACTTGAAGTAAATAATTAATATTGAAAACCAATTACAAACAAAAAATTCAAAAAAATAAAAATTAACTAAAAGCAGTCTTTTTCTCACAATGGGTCGACTTTTTTCTTATAAAATTGGGAACAATTTCTCATTTTCTTTCTGTTTCTGTAATATTGCGATATTTTCTCCTAAAATTATTACTTTTTAATGCAAAATGGTGACATTTCTCATTTTAAAATTCTGACTTTTCTCAAAATATTGCCAATTGTTTTTGTTGTTCTTGTAAAATAGTGACATTTTTGGAGTAAAATGATGACTTTTGTCACAATTTTGCCGAGTAAAATTCCGATTATTATTATAATATTGCCAACATTTTAAAGTTTTCTTATAAAATTACGACTCTTTTCATAAAATTGCCAACATTTTAAGCTTTTCTTGTACAATTGCGACTATTATTGAGTAAAATTCCAACTTTTATCATAATGTTGCACACGTGTTTAAGTTTTTCTTGTAACATTTTGACTCCCGTTGAGTAAAATTACGACTTTTATTATAATACTGCCAAAATTCTAAGTTTTTATTGTGAAATTGTGACCTTTTTCTTGTGAAATCCCGACTCATTTTTCACAGCAAGCTTTTTTATATTTGCATAGTATGTATATATTATTAATGTTGTAAGTACACATCTTTATATAGAGAGAGACTCTACTACAGCATGTACTACAAAATATGTACTTTTTACAGTCACTTATGACATCATAACATAGTTAATGTTAGCACATGCACATATAAAACAAAAAACCTCTACAACTTACCGCAAGGTGTTTTTTGTAGTTGGAAGTGGAATTCTTGGAGGCTGAAATGTGAAAATGTCTTCTGACACAGATGACAGCGCATGATATCGATGTGATTTATGCTGCCTGCCTGGTCTGACATCATATCACTGTTGACAGTGTGAAGTACGAGGGCGGTCATGTTACTTCCAGGCTCTGTTTGATTGGTGAAATAGATTTAAACGTTATGTCGGATTGGTGGAACAGAGTCATGTGACTGTGCCTGCTGGAAGAAGTCTCTCTTACGAGACAAATGTATTTATCTTGGCAAGCAGTAACCAATAGATTTTAAACAAATATATTAATAATTGTAGTGATTACAACGGAGTAAAAGTCGTTTTTTCTTCACAAAATATTCAAACAAAATTAAAAAGTATGTTGCATTAAAGGGGAACTGCACTTTTTTGGGGGGGGAATTTTGCCTATTATTCATAATCATTATAAGAGACAAGAACACACATTTATTTTTATATGTTTTGGTTTTTAAAGATGAAAAAAAACGCTTGGAGGATGTGGCTAATGGGAGTCACCGTTGTAGCCTTCAAAGTAGGCTTAAGACTCTAAAAAACGTAACTTTTGTCTTTTTGTCTCTTATAATGATTGTGAATGATAGGCAAAAATTCCAAAAAAGTGCAGTTCCCCTTGCATTAAAACTATTCTGACTATGTATCCAAAAGGTTACTTAAGTATATAACAAATACTACCCACTTCTTTGGCAACACATATTGGCCACATTCATTCATTAATTTAAGCTCACGATGCAGTAAGTTGATTGATGCAGACACGTTTGTTACTGGATACTTTCTAATTCTCTTCTGCCTTGGAGACTTCGTATGTGTAAGTAATATGCAACTATAATTATTTGATACTTGTTTATATTGACAAATGTGCTGTTTTAGATGACAATATTGGTCAATTCAGATAACAGAGCATGTATGTTCAGTTTGTGTGCTTAGCTGTTGTGTAGCTGCTGACAACTTGTAGCCGATCGCCTACCTGCCCAGCTTTGCACAAGTACTGCTTGTTTAGGGCTTATATCGGGGAGTTTATTTTGCTGATATCAAATCGAAATCCGATATCAATACCAGATTGGGACAGCCCTACTAAGAATACAACTTGGTCCAAATATGGTAGCTTGATACCACTTTCCAGCTGTACTTTGCCACACACAAAGTTTTAACGCAACACACCACAGCTGTGGTTACACAAGCGTGTGATTGGTTGGTTTTTTTTTTTATAGTTGGCCAGCCACCATAGAATGTGTGAGAAACAAGAAGGACAAATGTGTTAAGGTTAAAAGGCAACCGCCATGCCGGGTGTTGTTGAGTGTTACAAGAACGGGAAGGAAAAGTGTTAAAAACAGCAGGAGGTTCACGACAAAAAAGTATACCGCCACCCTTTACACAAGAAAATTAGTAGTTTGTCTTTCTAGCGAGCTTGCTGTAGTTATATGTGTCATTACCTACACTAAGCAGCAGAGGTCGCTGTTGAAAACACCTGTTTTTGATAACACAGGCAGTTTAAAAAATGAACAGAATTTTTCTCCATAACATCAGACATTAAGGGTTCACTTGCTGCTAAGTGCTCTAGAACAGGATGTAAGACTACTGCAGAAATTAAAATACACTATATTGCCAAAAGTATTTGGCCACCTGCCTTGACTCACATATGAACTTGAAGTGCCATCCCATTCCTAACCCATCGGGTTCAATATGATGTCGGTCCACCTTTTGCAGCTATTACAGCTTCAACTCTTCTGGGAAGGCTGTCCACAAGGTTGCGGAGTGTGTTTATAGGAATTTTCCACCATTCTTCCGAAAGCGCATTGGTGATGTTGGTGGAGAAGGCCTGGCTCTCAGTCTCCGTTCTAATTCATCCCAAAGGTGTTCTATCGGGTTCAGGTCAGGACTCTGTGCAGGCCAGTCAAGTTCATCCACACCAGACTCTGTCATTCATGTCTTTATGGACCTTGCTTTGTGCACTGGTGCACAGTCATTTTGGAAGAGGAAGGGGCCCGCTCCAAACTGTTCCCACAAGGTTGGGAGCATGGAATTGTCCAAAATGTTTTGGTATCCTTGAGCATTCAAAGTTCCTTTCACTGGAACTAAGGGGCCAAGCCCAACTCCTGAAAAACAACCCAACACCATAATTCCTCCTCCACCAAATTTCACACTCGGCACAATGCAGTCTACCGCTTGTCCCTTCCGGGGTTGGGGGGTGCTGGAGCCTATCCCAGCTGCATTCGGGCGGAAGGCGGCGTACACCCTGCACAAGTCGCCACCTCATCGCAGGGCCAACACAGATAGTATATATTGTTTATTTTCAGATGGCTCGCTAGCTACACATCAACCGCATTGGTCAAATAGTTTTTCCCTATTACGTCACTTATTTGCATAAGTCACCTGTTGCTAGGCAGAATTCATAGTGCTCAAGAACGGGATGTAAGACAGATGTACTACAGAATTTTGCTTTCGAAAATAGGTGACAACTTTGTTTGTACGCATTTGTTTGTACTAATCGGTATTATTTACACGACACATTATGTGGAGGAAAAAGTAGCACCATTTTTTGGATGGGGTGGGGCACTGTGGCATCTGCCCCTATCCATCCATTTTCTACAGCTTGTCCATTTCGGTTCGTAAAGGGGCTGGAGCCTATCCCAGCTGCATTCGGGCAGAAGGCGGAGTACACCCTGCACAAATCGCCACCTCATCGCAGGGCCAACACAGATAGTATATATTGTTTATTTTCAGATGGCTAGCTAGCTACACATCAACCAAGCATTGGTCAAATAGTTTTTCTCTATTGTGCAGAAATTAAAAATCACCTGTTGCTAGGCAGATTTCATAGTGCTCAGGAACGGGATGTAAGACAGATGTACTAAAGAAATTTGCTTTAGAAACTAGGTGACAACTTTATTTCTACACATTTATTTGTACTAATCGGTATTATTCACATTATGTAGAGGAAAAAGTAGGACCATCTTTTGGATGTGGTGAGGCCCCTAATGCGGAGTCATTAGATTTCAAAGGTTCCATACATGCACTGCAACTGATATAATTTATATATATATATATATATATATAGTTAACTTTAGAGTTATTAGCGCGTCCGCCCTGAGATCGGTAGGTTGTGAGTTCAAACCCCCCAGCCGAGTCATAACAAAGACTATAAAAATGGGACCCATTATCTCCCTGCCTGGCACTCAGCATCAAGGGTTGGAATTGGGGGTTAAATCACCAAAAATTATTCCCGGGCGTGGCCAGCGCTGCTGCTCACTGCTCCCCTCGCCTCCCAGGGGGTGATCAAGGGTATAAGAGAATAATTTCGCAACACCTAGTGTGTGTGTGACAATCATGGGTACTTTAACTTTGTAATTATTTGTCTTTTTAAATCATATAATTGCGGGGTTAGCTGTTGCTAGGCAGAATTCAATAGTCTCAAGTACTTGGAGTAAAACAGACACACACCCCAAAACATACCTTTAAAATATAAGTGGCAAGTTTATTTTTTTAAACTTATTTCCCCAACTAAATCATGACTTTGTATCAAATATAAAACACATGTAAGAAAGACACTCTTTTTAATTGCCCACAGTGAAACTACCTAAGTTTTAAAAGTGTGTAAGATTACATTTCGGCGGGGTCTCTCCATGCAGGGACACAAACTTACCGCATGATCGTCGTAAAGAAGTGAAAAGCCCATAAAAATAATGAAAGTCATTACCTTTAAGATGAAACTTGCTGCAAAGTGAGGATCTTTAATCTTGCAGTAAAATTGCCTTGCGAGGAGGAAAAAAATAAAAAATCGCAGACATTTTATGACTGCTGCGCTTTTTGGCTTTAAAGGTTATTGCCAAAGTGATTTGTGGGGGACCCCTTTGCAAGACCCCTGGAAAAAAAACAAAAAACACATCATCTTTCAGACATGTAGAGGCATGGATAAATAACAGGGAGAGACAGAAAGCATGCGCACTGCAGCATTGGAGATGAAAAACAAACACGTTTTGATGCTGAGGACGGGCGGCTTATTTCACCCCGGCGTGGGGTCAGACGCCACGGCGACGGGAGGGAAGATACCATGAAATATTGATGCTTTTTTTACGTGGTGATTGTATGATTTCTGACAGCATGGCACTGGGACCCTCCCCTACAGAGACACTACTCATTTCTGCTGTGACATCCTGAAGACTGATGCTTCCTCCTTTTTTACTGCCATTATACTGTAGGGGCAGAAGTATTGGGTCACCTGACGTTTACATTCCGAGTGAAGTTGCACCCCAATATGGACTCTTTTTAAACTGGGGTCAAACTTTCACCCTCATAAACCATAAAACTGTACAAGCAACAATTAATTCCTCAAGAAAGTTTGCGTTCTTAACAGAACAAAACTAGTTTTTTTTATTGGCCCTCGGCATTTTCTAAAAATGTTATGAATTCATATTGTATAACACTAACACCTATTTGCTTTGTCACCTATAAATTACACAAAAGCTAAGATCACAATGTTTTTATCAAGTATTGTAGCTTAGTATACTCATGTACGAAACCCAAAACCAGTGAAGTTGGCACGTTGTGTAAATGGTAAATAAAAACAGAATACAATGATTTGCAAATCCTTATATTCAATTGAATAGACTGCAAAGACAAGATATTTAATGTTCGAACTGAGAAACTTATTTTATTTTTTTTGCAAATCATTAACTTAGAATTTAATGACAGCAACACATTGCAAAAAAGTTGGCACAGGGGCATTTTTACCACTGTGTTACATGGCCTTTCCTTTTAACAACACTCCATTTTTGAAGCTTTTCAGGTGGAATTCTTTCCCATTCTTGCTTGATATACAGCTTAAGTTGTTCAACAGTCCGGGGGTCTCCGTTGTGGTATTTTACGCTTCATAAAGCGCCACACAGTTTCAATGGGAGACATGTCTGGACTACTACCCGCACTCTTTTACTACAAAGCCACGCTGTTGTAACATATGCAGAATGTGGCCTGGCATTGTCTTGCTGAAATAAGCAGGGGCGTCCATGATAACGTTGCTTGGATGGCAACATATGTTGCTCCAAAACTTTCAGCATTAATGGTGCCTTCACAGATGTGTAAGTTACCCATGCCTTGGGCACTAATACACCCCCATACCATCACAGATGCTGGCTTTTCAACTTTGCGCCTATAACAATCCAGATGGTTCTTTCTCCTCTTTGGTCCGGAGGACACGACATCCAAAGTTTCCAAAAACTATTTAAAATGTGGACTCGTCAGACCACAGAACACTTTTCCACTTTGCATGAGTCCATCTTAGATGAGCTCGGGCCCAAAGAAGCCGGAGGCGTTTCTGGGTGTTGTTGATAAATGGCTTTGGCTTTGCATAGTAGAGTTTTAACTTGCACTTACAGATGTAGCGACGAACTGTAATTACTGTAGTGTATTTTGTATTGTAGTTGCTGCAAGGGGTTCTGGGTATTTGTTCTGTTGTGTTTATGTTGTGTTACGGTGCGGATGTTCTCCCGAAATGTGTTTGTCATTCTTGTTTGGTGTGGGTTCACAGTGTGGCGCATATTTGTAACAGTGTTAAAGTTGTTTATACGGCCACCCTCAGTGTGACCTGTATGGCTGTTGACCAAGTATGCTTTGCCTTCACTTGTGTGTGTGAAAAGCCGTAGATATTATATGATTGGGCCGGCATGCAAAGGCAGGGCCTTTAAAGGTTTATTGGCGCTCTGTACTTCTCCCTACGTCCGTGTACACAGCGGCGTTTTAAAAAGTAATCAATTTTACTTTTTGAAACCGATAATTTTGAAACCGATAGATAATTTCCGATATTACATTTTAAAAGCATTTATCGGCCGATAATATCTGCAGTCCGATATTATCGGACATTTCTAGTTAGGACCATCTGTGTGTTGCATTTCTACAGGTCAGTCGGAATTTCTGAGTTCCTGGTGGAAAGTTTCAACTGGAACGCCGCCTGAGACCGGATTTTGTACTCGGAAAGTCAGAGAGCCCCCCCCCCCCCCCCCCGAGTTAGCTTTCTAAGATGGCTGCTGTGAATGTAAATATGAATATTATTAGAATATTAACACTTCCTTGACTGCCCGAAACTGGTGTGTCACATTAAAAAGTGTCCCCATAAAATGTGCATGTATGCGTGAAAGATGAAGTGGATCTTCCACTACCTGCTCATCTTGGCACAGGATGGTAATTACGGGCGGCTGCCGTAGCTCACAGTAATAATGCCACCCTCATTTAGCAGCGTGTTTACCACACACCGTCAATCATTTCACATTTCATCTCTTTAAATCTTTCCGCTCGACCGCGCTTTAAATTCTGCTGCTTTTTTGCGAGAGGATTGACGACACAATCGCCTTCAGGCCACAAAGCAGCCAAAAGTGTAAATAACCGCGCAGAACACGACCTCACTGGTAGCGCCTTCTCAACTCTTCAAGTGGAAAAAGAAGTTAGCCGCGAGCGCGATATCGTGAGACATGAGGCGATTTCTGTATCAGACCTCACAGGGAGGAGACTAGACGTCGTCCCTTGCTATCAAAGTAGTGAGCTTCTTTTTACACTTGTGTGACTATGAAAATGTTCATAACAACATGAAGCATAGTGTGCACATTAAAATTACGAATACCAGTGGTAACACTGAGTAAGAGTGGTAACATTATGAGTAACAGTGGTAAGAATATGAGTAACAGTGGTAACATTATGAATACCAGTGGTAACATCATGAGTAACAGTGGTAAATGTATGAATAACAGTGTGAAACGTAGGAATAACAGTGGTAACATGATGAATAACAGTGGTAAAATGATGAATAACAGTGGGAAACGTATGAATAACAGTGGGAAACGTAGGAATAACAGTGGTAACATTATGACTAACAGTGGTAACATCATGAATAACAGTGGTAACATTATGGATAACAGTGGTAACATTATGAGTAACAGTGGGAAATGTATGGATAACAGTGGTAACATTATGAGTAACAGTGGGAAGAATATGAGTAACAGTGGTAACATTATGAGTAACAGTGGTAACATTTTGAATACCAGTGGTAACATAATGAGTAACAGTGATAACATTATGAATAACAGTGGAAACATCATGAGTAACAGTGGTAACATCATGAGTAACAGTGGTAAACGTATGAATAACAGTGTGAAACGTAGGAATAACAGTGGTAAAATTATGAATAACAGTGGTAACATCATGAATAACAGTGGGAAACGTATGAATAACAGCGGTAACATGAAGAATAACAGTGGTAACATTATGAGTAACAGTGGGAAACGTATGGATAACAGTGGTAACATGAATAACAGTGGTAACATGATGTGTAACAGTATTAACATGATGAATAACAGTGGGAAACGTATGGATAACAGTGGTAACAATATGGATAACAGTGGTAACAATATGAATAACAGTGGTAACATTATGAGTAACAGTGGTAACATGATGAATAACAGTGGGAAACGTATGGATAACAGTGGTAACATGATGAATAACAGTGGGAAACGTATGGATAACAGTGGTAACAATATGGATAACAGTGGTAACAATACGAATAACAGTGGTAACATTATGAATAACAGTGGTAACAATATGAATAACAGTGGTAACATTATGAGTAACAGTGGGAAATTTATGGATAACAGTGGTAATATTATGAATAACAGTGGTAACATGATGAATAACAGTGGGAAACGTATGGATAACAGTGGTAACATGATGAATAACAGTGGTAACATTATGAATAACAGTGGTAACCTCATGAATAACAGTGGTAACCTCATGAATAACAGTGGTAACATGATGAATAACAGTGGTAACATTATGAGTAACAGTGGTAACATGAGTAACAGTGGGAAACGTATGGATAACAGTGGTAACATGATGAATAACAGTGGTAACATTATGAGTAACAGTGGGAACGTATGGATAACAGTGGTAACATGATGAATAACAGTGGTAACATTATGAATAACAGTGGTAACATTATGAATAACAGTGGTAACCTCATGAATAACAGTGGTAACATTATGAGTAACAGTGGTAACAATATGAATAACAGTGGTAACATCATGAATAACAGTGGTAACAATATGAATAACAGTGGTAACATCATGAATAACAGTGGTAACAATATGAATAACAGTGGTAACATTATGAGTAACAGTGGTAACATCATGAATAACAGTGGTAACATCATGAATAACAGTGGTAACAATATGAATAACAGTGGTAACATTATGAGTAACAGTGGGAAACGTATGGATAACAGTGGTAACATTATGAGTAACTGTCAAGTTATGTTTTGTTTGTTTTTGCTCTCCCCTAACTTGAAAAGGGTTTTGACTTTTTGACCAGGGGTTCCACTGGGACTTCACTCTTTGTTTTAATGCAATGATGAGACAAATCTCTGCTTCTCCTTTTATTTTGATTGTCTCTTTTTTCCATTAAAAATAGTTGTAAGGTGAAAAACCTTTGGAAAAGGTGGACAAATACAAAAGCAATTAGGGACCAAATATAAACAAATTACAATAAACCATTTTTTAAAGTAGAAGCGTTTCCAAAAGTAAATATAGTGACCCTTAACAGCTTGGATTTGGCATTTAAACATTTAACAACCACTTGGCAATTAAAATAAATTCAACATATCAAATGAAAACATCAAAATAATATAAGTCATCTCACCGTCAGCCACCCTGGTCTCTGTAAACAGTTAGGCACTTTTTTATTTGGCAAATTCTCCTCGAGCAGTCTTTGTTGGCCTGACGTCTGAGCTGGAGCTGCAGACTTGAAAGGAGTGGATTTGATTGCTTCAGGTGAGAGCCTTCCTGATTGCTGATGGTCTTCAGCTGTTGGGAAATTGTATCTGTAATTCCAGTTCTGTCCTCTGGGGGGGACATGGGAGCCAAACTCACAATTGGACATGAGATATATTTGAGCTTATTTAATTTTCTTTACTTATGTCCTCTGTGTATTTAATTTATATTTGCATGTCTCATGACACATTATCTGTATGTAATATTGGCTGCATTTCTGATAGTTGTTTGTGTGCCATGTTGTTCCAGACCACAGCAAACATTACCTAGCTTGCAAAGATTGTAACAAATCCATTAGAAGACAGCCTGTCGTTTCCTTTAACTTGGACACACACATCTATACCTTTTGGTCATTAAAAGCCAGTCATTTCCAGAAGTTATCTCATCCTGTGAGAAGCCTCCATTTTACTGATGATTTCCAATGTTGCAAAAATGTGTAGAATAAAAATCTAAATACAACATTTCTGTCAACGAAGATTTGCGTCAGCCTTTGATAGTAGGCTATTATAGCTAATATAGACACTTACAAACCCCGTTTCCATATGAGTTGGGAAATTGTGTTAGATGTAAATATAAACGGGATACAATGATGTGCAAATTATTTCCAACCCATATTCAGTTGAATATGCTACAAAGACAACATATTTGATGTTCAAACTGATAAACATTTTTTTGTTGTTGCAAATAATCATTAACTTTAGAATTTGATGCCAGCAACACGTGACAAAGAAGTTGAGAAAGGTGGCAATAAATACTGATAAAGTTGAGGAATGCTCATCAAACACTTATTTGGAACATCCCACAGGTGTGCAAGCTAATTGGGAACAGGTGGGTGCCATGATTGGGGATAAAAGTAGATTCCATGAAATGCTCAGTCATTCACAAACAAGGATGGGGCGAGGGTCACCACTTTGTCAACAAATGCGTGAGCAAATTGTTGAACAATTTAAGAAAAACCTTTCTCAACCAGCTATTGCAAGGAATTTAGGGATTTCACCATCTACGCTCCATAATATCATCAAAGGGTTCAGAGAATCTGGAGAAATCACTGCACATAAGCAGCTAAGCCCGTGACCTTCGATCCCTCAGGCTGTACTGCATCAACAAGCGACATCAGTGTGTAAAGGATATCACCACATGAGCTCAGGAACACTTCAGAAACCCACTGTCAGTAACTACAGTCGGTTGCTACATCTGTAAGTGCAAGTTAAAACTCTCCTATGCAAGGCGAAAACCGTTTATCAACAACACCCAGAAACGCCGTCGGCTTCACTGGGCCTGAGCTCATCTAAGATGGACTGATACAAAGTGGAAAAGTATTCTGTGGTCTGACGAATCCACATTTCAAATTGTTTTTGGAAACTGTGGACGTCGTGTCCTCCGGACCAAAGAGGAAAAGAACCATCCGGATTGTTATAGGCGCAAAGTTGAAAAGCCAGCATCTGTGATGGTATGGGGGTGCATTAGTGCCCAAGACATGGGTAACTTACACATCTGTGAAAGCGCCATTAATGCTGAAAGGTACATACAGGTTTTGGAGCAACATATGTTGCCATCCAAGCAACGTTACCATGGACGCCCCTGCTTATTTCAGCAAGACAATGCCAAACCACGTGTTACATCAACGTGGCTTCATAGTAAAAGAGTGCAGGTACTAGACTGGCCTGCCTGTAGTCCAGACCTGTCTCCCATTGAAAATGTGTGGCGCATTATGAAGCCTAAAATACCACAATGGAGACCCCCGGACTGTTGAACAACTTAAGCTGTACATCAAGCAAGAATGGGAAATAATTCCACCTGAGAAGCTTAAAAAATGTGTCTCCTCAGTTCCCAAACGTTTACTGAGTGTTGTTAAAAGGAAAGGCCATGTAACACAGTGGTGAACATGCCCTTTCCCAACTACTTTGGCGCGTGTTGCAGCCATGAAATTCTAAGTTTATTATTTGCAAAAAAATAAATAAAGTTTATGAGTTTGAACATCAAATATGTTGTCTTTGTAGTGCATTCAAGTGAATATGGGTTGAAAAAGATTTGCAAATCATTGTATTCCGTTTATATTTACATCTAACACAATTTCCCAACTCATATGGAAACGGAGTTTGTATAAGGCTTTTAATATTTGAGGCTCCAGACAGATTTTATTTTTTTAATTTTTGGTCCAATATGGCTCTTTCAACAGGATTGTTGGTGTTATTGTCCAGAGGGTGAAATTATCGCACAAATATGAAAATGATGGTACGCCTGGCAATGCTGACTCCACACCGTGTGAGGGAGGTGCATCCTCCTGTCACACTTGTCCTGGCCTCAACAGGAGTAGTAACTTAAGTAGGAATCTTTTTTTCCCCTCCTCGTCCTTGCGGCGCCCCCTGGAGACAGCTGCCCATGTGGACCACGTGGAAAACCTCAAGCTCAGCATTTTCCTGCAGCGCGGACATGATGTTGTCTTGTGTTCTTCATGGTGTTAGCGAGAAAACCTCCGGTTCTCGTTGAGGGATTCTCAAACTCTGGTACGTGGGCTCCATCCATCCATCCAACTTCCGCTTATCCGAGGTCAGGTCGCGGGGGCAGCAGCCTAAGCAGAGAAGCCCAGACTTCCCTCTCCCCAGCCACTTGGTCCAGCTCCTCCCAGGGGATCCCGAGGTGTTCCCAGGCCAGCCGGGAGACATAATGGGCTCCATCTGGTGGTACGCTGAAGAATCACTTGATTCAGAGTATTATTTTCCTATATCTAAACACAGTGTTACTGTTCAAACTGTGTTACGGTAGACACAAATCTAAGATATACTTGTTAAATAAAACCTCTGCCTTGTTTTTAATGAGTTCTGTCATACCAACACACACTTTGTCATTGTATCACACGGCAAGACAGTGTGTGCTGTGTTGGAAGCAAGTCAGATACGGATATTGACTATATCGATACTGGCGGCGACATGGTATCGGATGGATACCAGTGGGAAGAGATCGATGTTTTCTCAGTTCTCTTCCATGTTTGATTTCAAAGATTATTTGTGTTTTTTGTTGTGTTGTTATTTTTATACGTACATGTTCTCATATCCGAGTGCCTAGGAAGAGAGTAGGATTGTTTTTTTGCACTTTTGGCTTTGTCACGTTCAAACAATTGTTTGTAATAAAAGAAGGGATGTATGTGTACTTTTCACATTTGAATGGCTCCAGTATCGTTATATCTTACTTTCTTACACTTCTGATTCGCTTTCGCAAGTATTATAGAATAGATTTTGCATGCAGTTGCAATTCCAAGACACTAGAGAGCAGTAGTGTACAGATACAGGGTGTTGCCTCGCCGGGAAGTCGTCTTTGCCATTAAGTTGAATGTCTAGTTTTCTGTCGATCCCTACAAAGTGTTCATACTGTAAGTATTGTACTTATTACTTATTATGTTTGATTGTAACGTGCATCTTAATTTTTGGTTTTCATTACAAAATTTGGAGGTGTTGAAACTGCCATGTAAAATTGCTAATGCTAATGTAGCTGTCATGTACTCTCTCTCTCTCTCTGGGTTGTGTTTTGATTTGCTGTTCCACCCGGAACCCGAGACGGGCATGCTAGCTACCAGGCTAAAAGCCAGGGGTATCAACCCAATAGCCACCTTGAGGTTGTCAGGGAGCGAGGTTTACCATGGCTCCATTGCGCTAATCAGTAGCATGTCTATGGCAAATGTAAATTAGTAAATTACCCACGAGCTAGCGCGTTTTCAAAAGTGCAGCCTTGCTGTACTTTTGAGCGCCCCCTGCTTGCTTTGTTGCCATGGAAAATAGTTACATCAACTACAGGCAGTCCGGCTCTAAGTGCGTGACTGCTTGTTTCCCTGCCAAGTGCTTGCGCCGGCGCCAAGACTGTAACCAGACGTGACGTCACAAGCAACAAAGGTATCAAAATAAGGCCTAGTTTGATATCACGTTAATCGATAAAAAGGGAATACAATTATGTCCTTGATATTGTTATTGAATTAATGTAAATTTAAAGAATATAGTTTTCTTTTAAGAAAATCACCTAACTTCAAAACAACCAAATTTTTTTTAAGTCACTTTTATAAGGTTTTTTTTTTACCCCCAGAAAATGTAGCAATCTTGGGGGGGGGAAAAGTCAGTTTTTCACAAAACAATTCATATTAAATATATAAAATATGTTTTTGATTTTTCTTCAAGAAAAATATTTTAACATCTTTTTTTTTTTTTTTCAAGAAAAAGCCATCTTTTCAAATTTGGAAAAAATTAGATATTTTTAAAGAAAAAAAGTTTTTTTTTTGTTTTTAAAGATCATTTTGATCTCGATCATATGACAAAGTCAAATATTTTCAGAAACTCAACAAATTTTCTAAGTCAAATAATATAATTTATGTAAATCTTTAAAATATTGTTTTCTTTTAAAAAAACACCTAACTTCAAAACAACCACATTTTTAAAGTCACTTTTATAAGGTTTTTTTTACCCCCAGAAAATGTTGCAATCCTGGAAAAAAGTAAATTTTTCACAAAACAATTCATATTAAATATATAAAATGTGTTTTGGATTTTTCTTCATAAAAAATTCTCTTTTTTTCCAAGAAAAAGCCATCTTTTCAAATTTGGAAAAAAAGGGGATTATTTAAAGAAAAATCGTTTGTTTTAAAAAAAATATAATAAAGAGTGCTAACCAAGTAACATTATTATGAATAACAGTGCTAACATCATGAATAACAGTGGTAATATCATGTCTGCAACCAGACGTGACATCACAAGCAACAAAGGTATCAAAATAAGTGAAGTACATTTATATAGCGCTTTTTCTCAAGTGACTCAAAGCACTTTACATTGTGAAACCCAATATCTAAGTTACATTTAAACCAGTGTGGGTGGCACTGGGAGCAGGTGGGTAAAGTGTCTTGCCCAAGGACACAACGGCAGTGACTATGATGGCGGAAGCGGGGATCGAACCTGCAACCCTCAAGTTGCTGGCACGGGCGCTCTACCAATCGAGCTAAACCGCCCCTAAAAGCCTAGTTTGATATCACGTGCATCGATAAAAAGGGGATACAATTATGTCCTTGATATTGTTAAATTGTCTCATATTGTTGTTTACATTTTGTTAAATTATTCATTGTTGATCATTTTGTTGTGTTCTCATCTAAAATGTATAATTATGTTTATTTAGTTTTTTTTTTATAACCTAAAGATAGAATCCCTCAAAGATCTTGAAAAATGTTCGGTAAAAATCAGTATCGGCTGTACTCGGTTTGTAGTTCTTGGTATCAAATCGACACCGGGATGTGCAGTATCGCCCGACCCCTAACTCTGATTAGGACTCTTTGATCCAGCTGAGAAGGCGAAGATACTTGTGATTTATTTATTGCTGTCACAGCAACTTTGACTGGAGATGAAAGAGCACAAGTTGGCTTGTTGGCTCCAAACTTTCAAAAAACAGAATGATAAAAAAATAAACATGGGAAAAAAAAATCTTTGGGGAGAATAAATATTGGAGGAGATGATGGAAGTAGAATGCGTGACAGCCATCAAAGGAACTTTTTGGTTGCATCTCGCCACCAGGGGGTGCTTTCTCCCCGAATGTGGTGTGGAACTCTACAGGAGCAGAGCTCGCCTACATAGTCCTCTCAGAGGCTAAACGTGACCTGAAGGACTTGTTTTGTTTTTCATTTCAAGTTGTAAGATTTTTTTTTTAGCAAGCAGGGTTTGCATAGCTGATTTATTCCTGCACATTATAATCATACACTGACAAAAAGGAAGATTTTAAAAAAAATACTAAAAACTAGTGAAATGATGTCCATTCAGTGAGTTGAGTTGATTTGACTTGATTAAGATTTTGTATGTCTAGAAATTAGCAGGATTTTTAAGATAGAAATTCGTATTTTATTTTGAAACTTAAGGTGTTGCAGAATCTTTAAACAATATTTTCCACATGAGGAATACCAAAATATCTTATTTGAATAGTTATTTTCTCACTTTTCACATTTTTAACTAGAATAGAGAAAGAGAAAATATTTTTTTGATTTTTCAAGTAAAAATATTTTTTCTTAATCGAAAACAATCTTGTTTTTCCAAAGTATATTCATATTCTTCAAGAAAAAAACATGTTTTTTTTCTGAATGTACAACCATGTTTTTGCAGTGATTCTTTCAAGAATATATTCATATTCTCAAGAAAGTCATGTTTTATCCAACAATATAGTTGTTTTTTCAAAATAAAACGTGTAGTTTCTAGGAAAATGTTAGACTTCAAAAATCAGATTTCATCTTATGAGAATTAAGTCATATTTTCCAAGATACAAAAAAAAAAAGTTTTTTTCAAGGTGAAAATTTGGAGAAAATTATTGTTTTTAATATATAGGCACATACTTTTCCTACAGAATAGAGTCAAATAACATTGTTTTACTTAAGAATAGTCATGTTTTTCAAGAAAATGTATTTTGCCTTAGAAAAGGTCTTAAAACATGAAACTAACATGAAAATAAGAAAGTCAAGTAAAACATTTAATGGGAAACAATTATTGTTTCCAGATTGAAAAGAACATGAAAAAAGTGACTTTTTTCAAAGTCGCAATCTTACCAGTAAAGTTTGCTTCTCAAGCTGGTAATCAAACTGCAATGTTTTCCAACTTTGTTTTTCTTGGTAGAAAAAGAGATGATTAGTTTAACTTAATGACAATACTGTCACATAGTTGCAAAAAAAAAAAAAAACTCAATTAAAAACATATTGCTAATTGTGCTTGTAAATCTGAGACATAAAACGGTTCAATGGCTGAAAGGGAAGATAATCCAAAAGGGACATAACATTAGGTACACAGTGCAATGAAAATAAGTCAGCTTGTGTATTTATTATTACTGTACTAAGTATTAGAATTAGGATGAAGATGGGGGAAAATTACACTCAAAAGTGAAAATTAACACCGCCTCTTGTCAGCTGGGGTAGGCTCCAGCTAACCGGTGAGGAGTATAGAACATAATGACTCACATTCCTCCTGACAGGATGTTTATTGGATTCTTGTTCCAAGGTAGAATGAAAGTTGAGTGAAGTCATGTCTGCAGTCAAACAAGTAAAGTACTGTGGTTACATCAGATATGTGCATGAAGGAAATAAAACAACATAGGTTCTTATAATAATAATATCGTTCAAATCTTTAGAGAAGAACCCAAACATTAGAAAAGGGTCACGGTGATCATCTTGTACAAATACAGTGAGAAAAACCATCAAAATGGAGATGATGTTTAGTGCAAACTAGGAAATAATAACCACTATTCAAAGTCCTGGTGGAGGGCTTCATCGTCTATTCAAGCTCCCGCCACCAAAAAAAGCAGCTTTAAAAAGTATTGCAGCATTCATCGTGTGCACAAGAGTTACAATAACCGCTCCTAAAAGTCACATCAAACAACTCAAAGTTCCGTTATGTCACGTGGGTTTCGTTCACATTCGCCCAACAAGTCAACAGTCCGTGGACTTTGAGACTTCCGGTCACACAATTAAAGTCAAAGACAGTTTTGAGGTAGAAGACAAGTCTTTCCATTTAACTGCAGTTCATGTCCGCCACACTAGAGGGCGCCAAAAGTCCCTACCAGCTCTGATGCTGAATACATGTTGAGTTTAGAACCTGAGAAACATGAACACAACAATCTCGAAACGTATCTTCGTGAGGTTTTGTACAAAAAGAACCAGACTAAAGTTTGGACCCACGTTCTCTGGAACCAGAATGGACTTCAGAGAGGGGGAAAGTAAATATACTGTATTATAGTGCTTTGTGTATTTCATCAGGAAAACATAGTCTTTTTTTTTCTTAGGAAAAACATTTAAAAAAAGAAGAAAATCTGACTTTAATTTAATTTTCGGGGAATAAAATTATTTTTTTAATTATTTTTCAAGACAGAAAATGTGACTTCTTGGGGAAAATGTGTCTACTGAGCAGGCCAAAATTGTTTTAATACGTTTCCTGTGTTATAAATAATCAAATTAAATGTAAATAAAACAATTTTTTTTTCATTTCAGGAAAAACACCTGACTTCAAAACCAAATTTTTTTAAAGTAATTTTTTCCAGAAAATTATTTGCATTTTTGCAAAACAGTCAGTTTTTCACAAAATAATTCATTTTAAGATAAAACATATGCTTAGGGAGTTTTTTTTTTTTTTTTTTTTTTTAAATAAAAACATTTTACAATCTTTTTTTTTTTCAAGAAAACAGTCATGTTTTCAAATTTGAAAAAAAAGTTGGACTTTTTAAAGAACATTTTGATTTCAATCATACGACAAAGTCAAATATTTTCAGAAACCTAACAAATGTTCTAAGTCAAATAATCAAATGAATTTAAATTTAAAAAAAATATTGTTTTCTTTTAAGAAAAACACCTCACTTCAAAACAACCAATTTTTTTTAAACTCACCTTTATAAGGTTTTTTCCCCCCAGAAAATGTTGCAATCTTGGGGAAAAAAAGTAAGTTTTTCACAAAACAATTCATTTTAAATATATAAAATATGTTTTTGATTTTTCTTCAAGAAAATATTTTAACATCTTTTTTTTTTTCAAGAAAAAGCCATCTTTTCAAACTTGGAAAAAAATTGGATATTTTTAAAGAAAAAACGTTTTTTTTTTTTAAGATACTTTTAATCTCGATCATGTGACAAAGTCAAATATTTTCAGAAACTCAACAAATTTTCTAAGTCAAATAATCAAATTTATGTAAATTTAAAAAAAATATTGTTTTCTTTTAAGAAAAACACCTAACTTCAAAACAACCACATTTTTTAAAGTCACTTTTATAAGTTTTTTCTTACCCCCAGAAAATGTTGCAATCTTGGAAAAAAAAGTAAGTTTTTCACAAAACAATTCATATTAAATATACAAAATATGTTTTGGATTTTTCTTCATGAAAAATGATCTCTTTTTTTCCAAGAAAAGGCCATTTTTTAAAATTTGGAAAAAAGGGGATTATTTAAAGAAAAATCCTTTTTTTTAAGATAATAAAGAGTCAACATTTTTTTCAGAAAGGAAACACATTTTCTAAGGCAAAAAATCAAATTAATGTAAATTTTAAAAATATTGTTTTCATTTATGAAAAACACCTGACTTCAAAACTGCCACATTTTTTAAAGTCACTTTTTTTTTTTTAAATTCCCCCCAGAAAATGGTGCAGTCTTGCAAAAAAAGTAAGGTTTTCACAAAAGATATTTTCATAAAAAATATTTTACCATCTTTTTTTTTTTTCAAGAAAGTCATCTTTTCAAATTTGGAAAAAAGTGGATATTTTTTAATGAAAATTAGTAATGTTCTTCCAAGAAAATAAGTTTGTTTTTTTAAAGAAAATGTTAAATCTTGATAATATGACAGTCACATTTTTTTCAGAAACAAAACACATTTTCTAAGTCAAATAATCAAATTAATGTAAATATAAAAAATATTGTTTTTGTTTATGAAAAACCCCTGACTTCAAAACAACCACATTTTTTAAAGTCACTTTTAAAAGTTTTCCCCCCCAGAAAATGTTGCAATTTTGAAAAAAAAAGTCAGTTTTTCACAAAAGATATGTTGTCATTTAAAATATTTTAACCATCTTTTTTTTCAAGAAAGTAATCTTTTCAAATTTGAAAAAAGTAGATATTTTTAAATAAAAATTAGTCATGTTTTTCCAAGAAAAAAAGTATTTTTTTTAAAGAAAATGTTCAATTTGGAGGATATAACAAAGTCAAATATTTTTCAGAAACAAAACAAATGTTTGTGTTTTATGTGTTGATGTGATGCTGTGTCAATGAGACAATGAGCTGGTGGAGTGGTTCCAAAATGAGCGTTCAGGCATGTGGTAAGGTGACTTCCTGTCCTATAAAGCGACGCAGGCGCTCCAGGTACTGACTGTACAGTTCGATGTCGTTGTGTCCCGCCCCCTCCACCCACAGGGGCTCCACTGCCTTGGGGCAGCGCTCGAACAGAGCCAGGCCGTGGGAGAAGTCGATCACTTCGTCCTCTGTCCCGTGGATGATGAGCACTGGGGATGTGATTTTGGACACTTTCTCGATGCTGAGAGGGAGATGGAAGTTTACTAAACTGCAGAGGGTAGCTGGCATTCATCAGAGGTCAGGCTGTCTTCAATTAGTGGAAGATTCCACTTGTCGTCAGACATTAAATCTCCCTACCGAAATAGTTCTTAGACTGTAAGAGATCATTCTTATCTGCTTACAGTTCTGGCTGTCACTAGCAAGCCATCGCTGCTGCTGGTGTGTCTAAATTAGCTGGTTGTGTGTTTTGGTCTTATTATGGGACAAATGCCGGATTTTTCAGACTATAAGTCGCAGTTTTTTTCATAGTTTGGCCGGGGGTGCGACTTATACTCAGGAGCGACTTATGTGTGAAATTATTAACACATTACATCAAATAATATTATTTAGCTCATTCACGTAAGAGACTAGACATATAAGATTTCATGTGATTTAGCGATTCGGAGTGACAGATTGTTTGGTAAACGTATAGCATGTTCTACCCCAGGGCAGCTGTGGCTACAAATGTAGCTTACCACCATCAGGTGTGAATGTGTGAGCGCTTTGAGTATCTAATAATAGAAAAGCACGATATAAAATCTAATCCATTATTATTATTATTATTATTATATGTTATAGTTATTTGAATGACTCTTACCATAATATGTTACGTTAACATACCAGGCACGTTTTCAGTTGGTTATTTATGCCTCATATAACGTACACTTATTCAGCCTGTTGTTCACTATTCTTTATTTATTTTAAATTGCCTTTCAAATGTCTATTCTTGGTGTTGGGTTTTATCAAATCAATTTCCCCAAAAAATGCGACTTATACTCCAGTGCGACTTATATATATATATATATGTTTTTTTCTTTCTTTATTATGCATTTTCGGCCGGTGCGACTTATACTCCGGAGCGACTTATACTCCAAAAAATGCGGTATTAGTCTGCACTAGGGCTGGGCGATAAAACGAAATCAATATATTATACCAAAAAAAAACCGTTGATAAAACGTTTGAAGTTGGTTGCATGAAAAAAGGCACTTGCTCTCTCCCGTAACTCAGCAATGCAGGAAGCGATCACTGATCAGTGGGAGTGACACGCTAACAGCCAATCAGGTAACAGTATCGACTAACAAGTTTGGTTGCGTCATCTTCTTTGCATGGGGTGAAAAGAAAAAGGAAAAATGAGGGCTACAGAGAGCAAATACATTGCGGATAAAACAGGAAAAGTCACCTCGACAGTATAACAGTTTTGGGGATTTTTTTTTAAACGGGCCGTAGTCAGACCGATGTGGACCACCTTGGCCGCGCTTACCCCAACACAGGCACTAAACCTGCAAAAAATCCCCTAAATCCTGGACTATAAGATGCTACTTTTTTCCTGCGGCTTATAAAACGGTGGGGCTGATTTAGGCTTGTTTGTATAAATGCCCTGTTGTGTAGCATGGGGCTGCTCCACCCGCAAGAATTGTGGAATGTTTTTACACCCCTTTCCCCACAACCAGGAAAAAAGACAAATATAGGAAGTGAAGTGTCGCAGACAACACTGGAGAGCCGCCGATTACAGCGTCTTGTGCCAGGTAAACACGCAACACAACGTCTACGTTTTGTTCAGGAGAGAACACACAGAAGCTAATTCAATTAATAACATAAGAAATTAATACATTTAACATACCGGTAGTTGCTTTGACAAAAACAGACTCCTTGAATCTAAATAAAACTCAAATAATGCAATTCAGTAGCAGCAGAAGAGAACGTCACACACAAACAAATGGACGGACATTGAAGAAGTAAAAAACAAACACATTTTGGGTGTACCGTATTTTCCGCACTATAAGGCGCACCGGATTATAAGGCGCAACTTCAATGAATGGCATATCTCAAAACCTTGTTCATATATAAGGCGCACCGGATTATAAGGCGCACCTATGCATCCATTAGATGGAGCTGCGCTAAAGGGAATGTCAACTTTATTAATAGATTACAAACCAGCGTTCTGACAACTCTGTTCACTCCCAAAATAAATAAACAGCTGTTTTATTATTTTCCCCGAGGTAAAGTCAGTGACGTGGTGTTTTGTTTATCTTTTAACAACAGCAAGGTATAACATGTACTGCAACATTTATATCACATAACTGTGCTGTAAAGTTCAAATTTGAATGACAATAAAAAGGAAGTCTAAGTCTAAGTCTACATAGTGGAGGGGGACTTTTCCCTGATTCAATAAACACGTAAAAAACAGTGATACTGTTACGGTAAATCAAACGTTAGTGCAATCACAATATAGTAACACTCGAAATAGTGCAGAGCAATAACAATATCAATAACTCAACGTTGCTCAAACGTTAATGTCACACAACACAACACACAAAATAAACATGTAAAGCTCCCTTTATGAAGTTATTCCTCATCCACGAATCCCTCGAATTCTTCTTCTTCAGTGTCCGAATTAAACAGTTGGGCGGATACGGCATCCAACATGTCCGGCTCCGTCTCGTCGAAGTCGTCATTAATGGAGTCAGTGTCGCTGCTGCTTTATTCCCGTGTTCTACTGCGTGACTGATCGTCTTAAGTTTAAACTCTGCATCGGAAGCGTGTCTCTTAATAGGAGCCATTTTGGGGTCTTTACATAAACAAACAAATGGAAATCAAAAGGGCACGCCTCGCGCAGTCATATATCCCAGCATGCACCGCGCGCTTCTTCTTCTACGGGGGCGGCTGCTTACCGTAGAAGAAGAACTTCCTCTTCTACGGGGGAAAATTAAGTTGGCGGCTGCTTACCGTAGTTGCGAGACCTAAACTTTATGAAAATGAAGTTTAGGTTTGTTGTGACTCAATATTGGTCCATATATAAGGCGCACTGTCAGCTTTTGACAAAATTTGAGGTTTTTAGGTACGCCTTATAGTTCGGAAAATACGGTACTAATAGATGAGAAAGTGAACTGAAAATATCATTACAAATATAAAACATAAAGTGGAAAGAAATATGTCAATTAATTAAGCAAAATATGTACACTTATCCCCTTACCATGTTACAGAAAAAAAAGATCAGTTAGAATAATATATAATGAGTGATACATAGAGTGATTACAAACACATTAAAGGCAGCCACCACAGTTGACAAACATACACAAACACATTTACAGACACACACAGGATCACAGTCAATAAAGTCGGATTATTGCGAGCATTGTTGCTTCCCTACTGTTTACTACTGCGGTAACTTCTAACAGAAATTTCTGCCATGTTTGATCGAGGAGAAATATGCTAACAGCTGATCACTGTGATCAAACTCAATTTAATCATGGTCAACAATCACAATCATATAATCGCCCAGCCCTAAAATTGAGTACGTTTTGAACGAGACAGTTACATGAATTTGGTTTATTTTGTCAGAAAAACTAACGTCAAAACGACAGCAATTGCGTGCATCCGGGCACAGCCGCACATGTACTTGGTAGCAGTCTTGGTGCCTGTTGTTTGGTTGGCTCATAGGTATCATGAGTTGGCCATACTCTCCTTCTACACGACTCTGCATCATGTGACATTATACTGACACCTAGTGACCAGTCAGTATACACTACTATAATCACAATCTATTTCTCACTTAAAAGAACAAACGCCATCGATTGGACTGATAGTCAACTATAAGCAAATACTGATCAGATTCAGCTATTTAATTCCTTAGACGAAGACAGCCGATTTAGAAGTAAGGCATTTGTTAAAACTCTTTGCGAACTGTTCACTTTTGTTTAGTTGAATTGCCAATGTAAGACTAGCTATGCTAAGACAGCGAATGAATGGACTTACTTGGGGAAAGCATCAAAACAGTAGGTCTTCTTTGTGTCGGGAAAAGCCACTCTCATGCCAGATGTCAACGGCGAGTGAAGGACCACGGCAGCGCACTCGTACCGAGACGCCAGGTCCACCGTGGGAACTGTACCGATACTCTGTCCGTACAGGATGATGCTCTCTGGGCTGACACCATACCTGGTGGACGTTGCACACATGCATTTGTTTTAAAGCAGTAAAGGCAAAGAGGAAACGTGTGATTATAACCAGAAACAAAACAAATGGCGACAGAGTGAAAGCTCTGCCTGCTTCATAGCAAACAATTATAAAACACTGCACTGAAGTTATTAATTCCAGCAATAAATACCTATAAAAGGCCACAAGGTGACAGTATTCCACAGCAAACAAATCTTGTCAGACATTAAATGGTGACTTGGTTTAACTATCCATCCATTTTCTACCACATGTCCCTTTCGGGTTTACGGTGGTGCTGGAGCCTATCCCACCTGCACTTGGGCAGAAGGCGGGGTACACCCTGGACAAGTCATCACCTCATCGCAGGGCCAACACAGACAGACAGACAACATTCACATTGCCAATCAACCTATCCCCAGGTACATGTCTTCGGAGGTGGGAGGAAGCCCGAGTGCCCGGAGGGAACCCACGCAATCACGGGGAGAACATGCAAACTCCACACAGAAAGATCAAACCCAGGGCCTTCTTATTGTGGGACACACGCACTAACCCCTGTTCTACCGTGCTGCCGGAATTCATACAAGCTGATTTTAATATTTTATTGGCACAATAAATATGTTTTTGTACAGTTTTTGTATCTTATACTGTGGTACCTCAATTTACAAGTAATTTGGGTTACAGGTATTTTCCCCTTCGGTTGAAGTCATACTGTATTTGTCACAGGGTGGTGCCATTTGAGCAATAAAGAGCTAATAAATTGTTAAATATTGTTGTTCCTGCCTCGTTTACACCAGTAAAGTACATTCTAATTAGACAGTTGATGTGCGCGTTCGAGTGGTGCTCAGATATCGACATCCTGCCCTTCAACCATCGGAAGTAAGAAAAATCTGCTGATGCTGTGTTTGATGCGTTTCAAAATATTCTGTCGAGTCTTCACTCAACAAATAGGATAATCGAGCCCCTTTGGTACACATCCAAACTAGGGATGTAACAATATGAAAATGTCATATTACGATTATCATTATTAGCGCGGTATTGATGAATGTGCTCAAAAAGTACCTATCCACACACTGAAACAAGTTATTTTTTAAATAACTAATATAAATAGACACACTGTTAGAAAACCCACTATTTTGCATGTTTTGTGTTTCTTATGCTTCAATGATAGTGTTTTAGTCTTAGTATTTTATCTGTTTTAATGGCTAAGCTTTTCCATCCATCCATTTTCTACCGCTTATTCCCTTCGGGGTCGCGGGGGGCGCTGGAGCCTATCTCAGCTACAATCGGGCGGAAGGCGGGGTACACCCTGGACAAGTCACCACCTCATCGCAGGGCCATGGCTAAGCTTTTATTGTTTTGAATAGTGGTTTGTACTGTAGTACTTTAAGATTAATTCAAATTAAAATTCAAATCTATTATTATTATTATTATTATCATGTATTATTTCGGGCGGACGTTGTGGCGTCCAAGTATAAAATGCATAGTATGATCACTCTCTCCTAAAAGAACACGGCTTGTAGGCTCAATGTGCATAATTGAATAATATCTTAGTTGCTTAGACAGCAATGTGTGTGTATATGTTTAGATTGGGGTATGTAGTTTCTTAATGGGGAAAAACCAGTCTGTTCGTCCGTCCGTGAGGTTATCAAAGTGCAGTTATTAATCACGTTTTTCCATCCATTTTCTACCGCTTGTCCCTTTTGGGGTCGCGGGGTAATCACGTTTTTCAATATCTAAAATTAAAAACGTTAATAAAGTTAAAGTATCAATGATCGTCACACACACACTAGGTGTGGCGAAATTATTCTTTGCATTTGACCCATCACCCTTGATCACCCCCTGGGAGGTGAGGGGAGCAGTGGGCAGCAGCGGTGGCCGCGCCCGGGAATCATTTTTGATGATTTAACCCCCAATTCCAACCCTTGATGCTGAGTGCCAAGCAGGGAGGTAACGGGTCCCATTTTTATAGTCTTTGGTATGACTCGGCCGGGGTTTGAACTCACAACCTATACTGCGGTTATCATTATTTAGGTTTGCTCTTTTTACAAGAAAAACAAGGCTTAATACTCCAAAATACAATTGTATTTTTTCAAAAGTATTTTAACAGGAAAAAAAGTTTGATTTTGCACAATAGCTTTGAGACACACATTTTAATTCTTAGATGGAATGTTTGTAGCGCAATGAGAATGACACTAATTATTTTCACCCCCTGGGGTCTCTCTGCCTCCACTCTATCCCACTCTTTTCTAGTCTCCAAGCATCTGTTCACACGCTGCTCTGCCAACCTGATGTCTTTATGGAGAACATGTAGCTACATCATCACCACCATGAATCCAACATACCGCGTGCGTAGAGTGTGCCAGGCGGCGTCGATGTCGGCATAGAGGTCCTTCTCAGAGGGTTTGCCGCCACTGACGCCGTAGCCGGAGTAGTCGTAGGAAAAGATGTTGCAGTTGATGCGTGTGCCGAGGCCTATGTAGAAGCTGCTCATCTGGCCAAGGTCCACCGCATTACCGTGGGAAAACAGCACCGTGAATCTGACGGGGGGGGAAATACACAAAAGGTGTGACAGCGAAACACCAAATAAAAAAGCCACATAAAAGAAGATTAGATTACTAAATCAAATGACTCATATTTAGAGGAAACGTAGACAACATGAGGACACATTTCTGTTATGAAGCCACATAAGCCCAAGGCTGCACACAAGGATATGTTTTCAATATTAAATTACATACAGCAACTGCAGATCATTCAAATCCCATCAAGTTTGTTTTTTCTAATAGATATAACAAATTATGAGGCCAATAAATAGAAAATACATTTCCTTTAAGTCATTTGGCAGCCACACAAACTAAGATAGAACACATACTGTCAGACCTAATCTTCATCAGGTCTAACTTATTAGAACACATTTTATTATGATTAATAATTACATGGGATGGCCTAAAATCTTCCTGTGATAACAATATGTTATCCAGATATATTTAATATATAAATAATAATATCATAATAATAATTATCTTTTACAATAATTTGTGCATTTCAAGCACAAAGTCTGCTCTCCTATCTCTCAAGGACCCACCGCATCAAAAACTAACCAATCACAGCTCTGCGGTCCCTGTTGCCGAAAAAATAGAACTTTTGGGAGCTGCACGTCAGGTTCTGCGGGAAGGTACGCGGGGGGAGGTCTATCGTAAGCCAAATCTATTTCATGCAACCAGAGGTGGGTAGAGTAGCCAGAAATTGTACTCAAGTAAGAGTACTGTTACTTTAGAGATTTATTACTCAAGTAAAAGTAAGGAGTAGTCACCCAAATATTTACTTGAGTAAAAGTAAAAAGTATGTTGTGAAAAAACTACTCAAGTACTGAGTAACTGATGAGTAACATACACACACATATCATATATATATATATATATATATATATATATATATATATATATATATATATATATATATATATATATATATATATATATATATATATATATATACACACACACACACACACACATATATATATATATATATATATATATATATATATATATATATATATACACACACACACACACACACATATATATATATATATATATATATATATATATATATATATATAAATACATTGATATATACAGTATATAATTTATATTTATTTATTTTGCCGTTTTTGTTTACATGTTAAAGGTGTTTTAATGAATATAAATGCATGTTTAACACATACAGATTCCTTTATTTCATGAAGACAAGAATATAAGTTGGTGTATTACCTGATTCTGATGACTTGCATTGATTGGAATCAGACAGTGGAGATGATAACATCCACGTTTTCAAATGGAGGAGAAAAAAAGTTCCTCCTTTCTGTCTAATACCACATGAAAGTGGTTGGTTTTTGGCATCTAATTTGTCCAGCTTCCATATTCGTTTTTTATACACTTTACAAGAAATACATTGGCGGCAAACTCCGTAGCTTGCTAGCTTGTTTGCGCTGGCTTTCGGAGACTCTTATTTTGAAAGCGCATGCGCGATGGAGCGGCACTTTTATTGTGAAGACAGGAACTGTGTAGTCAGTCTTTAGGCTTTTGACGGGATGTACGGTTGAAACAAAAAAAAGGGTCTTTTTTCCTTAACAATTTTGATTGACTGATTGGAACTTTTATTAGTAAATTGCACAGTACAGTACATATTCCGTACAATTGACCACTAAATGGTAACACCCCAATAAGTTTTTCAACTTGTTTAAGTCAGGTCATGTGACCGCCTGGCTCTGTTTGATTGGTCCAACGTCACCAGTGACTGCATCTGATTGGTGGAACGGAGTAACGTCACCAGTGACTGCATCTGATTGGTGAAACGCAGGCACTATGAAGGTCTGTCTGACAGACCAAAACAAACAAAGCGTACATTAACAGATCGATAAAAATTAGTAGCGAGTAGCGAGCTGAATGTAGATAAAAGTAGCGGAGTAAAAGTAGCGTTTCTTCTCTATAAATATACTCAAGTAAAAGTAAAAGTATGTTGCATTAAAACTACTATTAGAAGTACAATTTATCCCAAAAGTTACTCAAGTAGATGTAACGGAGTAAATGTAGCGCGTTACTACCCACCTCTGCATGCAACCCTAATAATTACCATACATTATTTTTGCCAAGTTAAAAAAAAAAACATGTCAACTTAACTTATTGTAACCTATTGATACACACAGCACAAGACATTAGCATACCCCCCAAAAAAATATTGATAGTGGGGTTTGCTTTTTTGGGGGGCTTTTATGAGACATGGGCGTAAAAAAAAAAAAAAAAGAGGGTGAAGAGTGAAGTTAAGGAAACTACATGGAATGATCCATGGTAGATTGTTTTGCTTGTACATTTTTCTGTGGTCAACTTCTTTTACACTTGTTTAAGAATTAAAAATATTATACTGGTAATTAAAAATTGCCTGCAGTCAAAAAAGTGGTTACGTTAAATTATTGTTTGACCCTGAAACAGATTTACTGTCATTATAAAAATGAGTACGGTAAGTGTAGTTTTTTGTGTAAGCTAATGTGGTTTCGAATTTGTATGTTTGAATTTGAATTGTGACTCTTTTTATAATGTATAAACAAAGAAGGTAATGGAAGCAATACATAATTAATTGCAATGGCAGTAAGAGCCAATCTTGGACTGAATCAACAAGTGAGTGGATGGACAATAAAAGCAGTTGTGGAAAAACCCTGTGAGCAAGGGTGACGCTACGTTGATAAGAGGATATGAAGGGTCAGCACAACATTTAGGCTTTGTTCACACTTGTGCTGCGGTCGTCTTGTTTGGACCTTTTTATTAAAACACTTTGGGCCTGATCTACTAAAGGTTTGAAACTTTGCATGTACTAAAACACGTACAAACTTGATAGCAAACGCAAAGATGATCTACTAGTGTGGTGTGGGCCAAGTAAATTGCGTCTGTTAGATAAGCAGAACAAGTAGCGCTATTCATTTTGCATCTTTGTCTTAATTAATATGCAGAATAAATGCTGATCATCAGAACACCCGCAATACTGGGATGAGAAGATGTAAATATATTATATTAGCACGCGTGCCACGTGATTTGACTCATCACCGTTTTGCGAGCATTAGTTTGCGTTTAATTTACCAAGTTTGAAAAGTATGTGCAAACTCAGTTACGCACCCGACTGTAAAGACCGGTGTTTGGGCTGCAAAGACAGACGACGGGCAAAGAATCCCCGTCCTACGTGTGTGCCAACACTCAACATATTTCGATTGTTAGAAATTAATAAATATTAGACATATTGTACCCCGACTTCCGCCCGAATGCAGCTGGGATAGGCTCCAGTCACCCCCGCTCTCGAGCTGTAAGAAATGGATGGATGGATAGACATATTGTCTTTTCAGCAACATCCTTTTATAATTTTATAGCTGCTGGATGACTTAAAAGACTGAATAAAACAAATTAAATTGATGCGTTTTGGTGTCTGCTGGCATTTTTTTTTATGTTGTTTGTTTTTTCAAATATAAAATAAATTAACATAATTCCTATGTGAACAAAACTTCTTGCAATATGCATTTTCTTGCATATTATTGTCTTATATCTGCAGTCAGTACCACAGCCAGTGCTGGGGGAAAAAGTGAAGTGAAGTGAATTACATTTATATAGCGCCTTTCTCTAGTGACTCAAAGCGCTTTACATAGTGAAACCCAATATCTAAGTTACATTTAAACCAGTGTGGGTGGCACTGGGAGCAGGTGGGTAAAGTGTCTTGCCCAAGGACACAACGGCAATAACTAGGATGGCGGAAGCGGGGATTGAACCTGCAACCCTCAAGTTGCTGGCACGGCCACTCTACCAACCGAGCTATACCGCCCCGAAAAAAAAAGTGGGTTCTATGTAGATGCACCGCGGGAGTCAGGACGTCTGGTTTCTGAAATACCAATAAAAAGTGGTACATGTCTGCTGCTTGTTTGACAACAATGCAAATAAAATACATGAATGTGCAGTAAATAATCAAGTGTCTATAGTACACGCAAAATCTTAATTTAAATAAGGCGGTCTGCACCAGTTATGAATAGCACACGCAGTGATAGTAGATCACACGCAACACGCCACCTAACATCACACACAATTTAGCACACATAGCTTTGCGCCTGCTATTTGGATCTTAGTAAACCAGGCCCTTGGTGCAGTCCGCTTATTTTTCACACTGATATTTCTGTCATAGGACCAAAAACTTTGCAGTTGAGAACATTTGCATAAAGTACGGACCTGATTGGCAGCATTCGTGACATATTGTGTGATGCAACTCAAATAATACAAAGCAAAATGGCATCTGCTGGGTTGAATACTTAGGCTATGTTCAGTTAGGAATTCACCAAAAGCTTCTAAATATACTTTAAGAGCGTGCCATTGTCACAGAGGAACAGAGGAATTTGCTTGCACTAGCTTGTCTGGTACACACTATGGTTCAGATGACTTGAGACAATTAATTGTACTACCAAGGCAAACGCACCAAAGTCGCTTTTACCTAAACAGTGAGAACACACCTGGAATTAGGAGCACAGCGGATGTACATGCAGCCGATTTTGTTCCCTCTGCTGGATTGAGCGAGCGCCACCTCGATGGTGTCCAGCTCCCTCTGCGAGTACTGGAACTCAGCGCGCTCCGTCAGATGAAGTTTCCATTTTCCCTCTGACGGTGCGCTCCCGGCGACGGCCACGCCGCTTCTAGGCCGCAGGCTCGAAGCCCTCGTCGGCCCCGCAGCGTTGGGGCCCGGTTCTGCATCCGGGATGAAGGCGTACGTGGGCTCCGGGGGAAGGAAGGCTAGCTTGGCTGCGATACGGCTTGGACAAGGCGGGCAGCAGAACAGGCCACAGAGCTCACTGATAGACAGGCTATCCATCCTTCACTGAGTAGCAAGAAGACAAGAATGAAGCACAGGGCAGCAAAGACGATGAACACTTTTGTACAAACATCCATCATTAATACTATTGTTAATGAGATGTTCAGATATTGTCAGATGAATAAGTACAAAAGGAATGCATGGAGGCTTTGTGCCATGTTTTTCTTCTTCAGATAGCAAACGCATTGACTTAACAGTGCAGCTGATGGTTAATAATCAGGGACGGCCCCAGGCATCAACAATCTATGCGGTTGTTTAGGCCCACAGCCATTAGAAGGGCGGGGGTGTGGGGGGTCACATGATTATGGTGACTGGCCACTCCAGTAGCTGATAATCACCGTGGTCGTCGTGCTCTGCAGGAGTTTGCTTGTTTTACTTTGATGGACAGAATTTCTTCATGGATACAATTATACTTTGTCCCAGCTCAATGAGTTAACATGTACTTTGTAATAGTTTTAGTTCGGTTTAGCAGCATAGCGGCAGCATCCATTCAAACGACTATAAATAGAATTGATCATTTAGTATCGCTTCCAACACTTTCAACGTGGCATTTTAACTAAAACGACCGTAATATTGAATTTTTTATTGAGGTAAATCTTTTTTCTGATAATATAGTGTCGCAAGAACTATTACTAGTTTTTGTCCATTTATTGTGTTTTCTTTTACTTTTTCAATTAATGCATTAGTGGCATAGCAGTTGTGATTTGCCTTCCCACTTGGACCTGTCAAACATCTGCAGAGACTACTCCCACCCCCACCAAGGACTGTTTTCACTGCTGGACTCTAGAAAGAGGTTCCCGCAGCCTCCGAAGCAAAACCTCCAGGTTCTGTAACAGCTTCTTCCCTCAGGCCGTAAAACTCTTGAACGCATCATAATAATCCCTTCAATTCCCCCCCAAAATGGATTAACTGGCTGGAATATAAAGACAATATAACATACATCCATAAACGTGGATGCATATGCAAAAGTGCAATATATTTATCTGTACAGTAATCTATTTATTTATATCTGCACCTTATTTCTTTTTTTATCCTGCACTACCATGAGCTAAATGCAATGAAATGTCATTCTTATCTGTACTGTAAAGTTCAAATTTGAATGACAATAAAAAGGAAGTCTAAGTCAAATATTTATTTTATATTTTCATACAAACTTTTGACTGGAATATAAACACATGACTATTGATGCTATTGGACTGAACTGAATTGTTGTTTTCAATGTAATATTTTTTGTTTATTTTTAATATGTGATTATTTATGGTAAAAATAAATCTGTACATAACTTGTAAAACAGGGATAACACATTGGGTTAGATCTAGAGCTGCAACAACTAATCGAATAAAATTGATTATAAAAATAGTTGGCGATTAATTTAGTCATCGATTCGTTGGATCTATGCTATGCGCAAAGGCATTTTTTATGTCTTTTTTTTTTATATAAACCTTTATTATAAACTGCAACATGTACATACAGCTGAGAAACAATAATCAAAATTAGTTGGTGCCAGTATGCTGGTTTTTTTTCCAATAAAATACTGGAAAGGATAGAAATGTAGTTTGTCTCTTTCATCCGATTATTAATCGATTAATCGAAGTAATAATCGACAGATTAATCGATTATCAAATTAACTGTTAGTTGCAGTCCTAGTTAGATCTAATTCAACTTTGTCATTGCACATGTCACAAGTACACAGCAACAAAATACATCTAACCAGAAGTGCTTAGGCAGTGAAACAAATATCTCATTTAGAATATACATGATATAAATACACATGGTACGTGTATATAGTACAAATGAATGAGAATGAATGATGGATTATTTCTTAATGTTTAATTTCAAACCTTCTTGAACATAATTTTTGTTGGTTGTGTCTTTTATCCACACACTCCCATAGCCAGATCTACTTCTGGTCTCCAAGAGTAAAACACAGTAAACCCTTGTTTATCGCTTTTAATTGGTTCTGGGCATGACCGTGGTGAATGAATTCCCACAGATTATTAGTTATGAATGGAATATAATATAATACACACAAACAGTTTATTCTATCCTTCCAGAGGAGCAGAAAAAAATACTCGGTCCTGCCACTTGAGGTTCGTAACGGCGGCTGAACGGCTACACCGCGTAACATCTCGCCTTTTGCTGCCTATCAATACCTACAGGCAGGTGTCTGTGACGCCACTGACATGACTCGTGGAAAAGACAATCATTTTGCCTTGCAGAACGACTACTTTTTTTTTGTATTTCTAGAAAGGAACAACACATCAGGTTGCCTTGCAGAACGACTACTTTTTTTTTGTATTTGTAGAAAGGAACAACACAACAGTAACATCATCCCTGGCGAGTGTTATACAAACACACATCCACTCCCGCAAACCATTTCCCTGCTTCCCGGGCCCCCGCATCAGCTGGTATTTGACACAGAGTCCTAAATAGCCGTCCAAGATATGCTTGTATCATGATTCTTTGATTTTGGGCCCGGAATCAGCATGTCCGAAACCACTTGTGTCACCGAGGTGAAATTGCGTCTGAAAACCTTTGACAATTGACTTCAGATCTGTTCCCCGCCAATTAGGACGTTTTAAAATTTGAAAACGGGTACATTTTTTTGATAGTAATTTATTTTGTGTTTGTGCATGACTGGATGTCCCACACAAGCACATTTTAGCTAAATTGATCTCTCGTGTTTCGCCATTTGGCAAGTATAGAAGCTCTGCTTATATTTAGCGTTGGGATGCAGTATGCTACTGGCATAGCACTGCCGTGCACAAGGGGTCCGCTAGCGGTGGAAATCGACACATTGACTTGTATGGAAATGGAAAGAGTTGGCGGCCGTGGCAGCGTCGTTCCGCCTCCAGTGGAAATCCTGGGTTACACACGTAAGAAGGTGAAGTGGCAACACATACTGAAGCCTCATGATCGATTTGTGTGCAAATGTAGTGGTTTTTACTCAACTAAATGTTAAAATGTGATTTTAATTATGCAGAAAACACATTTATCCATCCATCCATTTCTACCGCTTGTCCCTTTCGGGGTGGCGGGGGGTGCTGGAGCCTATCTCAGCAGCCTTCAGACTTCTGGACAAGTCCCCACCTCATCACAGGGCCAACACAGATAGAGAACATTCACACTCACATTCACACACTAGGGCCAATTTTTAGTGTGGCCAATCAACCTATAACACAGTTTAATGGCCAAAAATTGCTATACAATTTATGGTTTTATTATTCGTTTTTTTTCTCAATATGACATGTGTCTAGGGATAATGCTCGAAACCGGTTTTCCTGGTTGTTCGATAAGAAAAGAACCGAGTCCTCTGACTCGAATCCCTTTTTGAGAACCGGTACCCGTTATCGAGACCACTATAGGCGTATATTTCTAACAGTGTTAAAGTTGTTTATAAGGGCACCCTCAGTCTAACCTGTATCGCTGTTGATAAAGTATGCGTTGCATTCACGTGAGTGTGCGTAGCAAAGCTGCACATATCTTACGGCTGGGCCGGCACGTTGTTAGAATGGATGAAAAGCGGACGTTACGACAGCTCGTAGAGCAGTGATCCCCAACCACCGGGCCTCTGCCCGGTACCAGTTTGCGGACCGATTGGTACCAGGCCGCACAAGAAATAAATTAAAAAATATATATATATTTTTTAATTAAATCAACATAAAAAACACAATATATACATTATATATCAATATAGATTAATACAATCTGCAGGGATACAGTCCGTAAGCACACATGATTGTATTTCTTTATGACAAATAAATAAATAAATAAATAAACAAACACGGTTAACGAATGTAGCGCACATTTGTAGTTATTTCCCCACATTTCTGCACAATAACTCAGATATGGTGATACTATAGTAGCGAGTAGTCGAGAATGTGAAGTGATTTGTTTTAACCAAATATTGTATGTTTTTTTCCATATACAACAACCTATCTGGACTCGATAAGAGAATCGATAAGGAATCGGTTCGATAAGAGGATTCAATAATAGGCTCGAACTCGATAATTTCTTATCAAACATCATCCCTACATATGTCGTCCCTGTATATAGTAATATTAAGGACCATTATGGGGCCACAAAATGCCTAGGGCCAGTGTTTTGAAAAGATGTTCTGCATCATAAAAAAATGCAATCAGTTGCGTAATGCGATAGTTAGCAACATAAGTAATGGACGGATTGGAATGACATTTTTCGAAAATATCCGAAATAGGTTTAGAATAAGCGCTTTTGTAGTTTTTATTATTATTTTTCCATGACCTTGTCAAAATACTTATTGACATTCATTTTGTCACCATACAGTATAGACAAGTAACCAGCCATGCATTTTAGGTTAATCAAGGTTTATACCGTTTTTGTGTAAAATAATGCTAAAAATAACCATTATATGGCTATTTTTTTTACCTTAATTGCTATGGGTATTTTATTCGAGGAAACCTTCAGCATTGATGCGCATGCTCAGTAGCGTTGGGCAGCCCATTTTTATGGGTAGCAACCCAGTGTTAAAAAAAATTGCTGCTTCATGAAAAAAATGCAAGCAGTTGCATAATCCGATAGTTGGCAACATAAATAATGAACGGATTTTGATTACATTTTCAGAAAATGTCTGAAATAAGTGACATTGATTATACCGTTTTTCTTCTGGTTTGTTTCCTGGTATGTAAAAAAAAATTCTAAAAATAACCATAATAATAATAATCGCATTAATTGCTATGGTTATTTTATTCAAGGAAACCTTTAGCATTGATGCGCATAAGTGCGCATGCTCAGTAGCGTTGAGCAAAAAGTTATCCTGGGTAGCAAATGTTTACAGAACATCAGTGTTCTGAAAAAATGTGCTGCTTCATAATAAATGGGATCAGCTTCATAATCCGATAGTTAGCAACATAAGTAATTGATGGATTTTTATGACATTTTCAGAAACAGTCCGAAATAGGTCAGCTTTTGTGATTATTATTCACATATGAGCTTGTCAAAATACTTACTGTTGACATTCATTCTGTCACCATACAGTTTAGACAAGGAGCCCTACACTTTAGGCTAACCAATGATTATACAGTTTTTGTTTTGGTTTGTTTCTTGGTATGTCAAATAATGCTAAGAATAACCACAATATACACTAAATTTCCAAAAGTATTTGGCCACTTGCCTTGACTCACATATGAACTTGAAGTGCCATCCCATTCCTGACCCATAGGGTTCAATATGTCAATCCACCTTTTGCAGTTATTACAGCTTCAACTCTTCTGGGAAGGTTGTCCACAAGGTTGCAGAGTGTGTTTATAGGAATTTTCCACCATTCTTCCAAAAGCGCATTGGTGAGGTCACACACTGATGTTGGTGGAGAAGGCCTGGCTCTCAGTCTCCGTTCTAATTCATCCCAAAGGTGTTCTATCGGGTTCAGGTCAGGACTCTGTGCAGGCCAGTTAAGTTCATCTACACCAGATTCTGTCATCCATGTCTTTATGGACCTTGCTTTGTGCACTGGTGCACAGTCATGTTGGAAGAGGACGGAGCCCGCTCCAAACTGTTCCCACAACGTTGGGAGCATGGAATTGTCCAAAATGTTTTGGTATCCTGGATCATTCAAAGTTCCTTTCACTGGAACTAAGGGGCTAAGCCCTACTCCTGAAAAACAACCCCACACCATAATTCCTCCTCCACCAAATTTCACAATGCACTCCGAAATGTACAGTTCTCCTAGCAACCTCCAAACCCAGACTCGTCCATCAGATTGCCAGATGGAAAAGCATGATTCATCACTCCAGAGAAGGCGTCTCCACTGCTCTAGAGTCCAATGGTGACGTGCTTTACACCACTGCATCCCACGCTTTGCATTGGACTTGGTGATGTATGGCTTAGATGCAGCTGCTCGGCCATGGAAACCCATTCCATGAAGCTACTATACGTGGGCTAATTGGAAGTTCACATGAAATTTGTAGCTCTGTAGCAACTGAATCCTCTCTGTCAGTTCACGTGGCCTACCACTTTGTGGTTGAGTTGCTGTTGTTCCCAAACTCTTCCATTTTCTTATAATAAAGCCGACAGTTGACCTTGGAATATTTAAGAGTGAGGAAATTTCACGACTGGATTTGTTGCACAGGTGGCATCTTATGACAGTTTCCCGCTGGAAATCACTGAGCTCCTAAGAGCGGCCCATTCTTTCACAAATGTTTGTAGAAACAGTCTCCATGTCTAAGTGCTTTATTTTATACACCTGTGGCCGGGCCAAGTGATTAGGACACCCGATTCTGATCATTTGGATGGGTGGCCAAATACTTTTGGCAATATAGTGTATGAGCTTGTCGAAATACTTCCTGTTGACATTCATTCTGTCACCATACAGTATAGACAACTAGCCACGCACTTAAGGCTAATCAATGATTATACCGGTTTTTGTTTTGGTTTGTTTCCTGGTATGTAAAACAATGCTAAGAATAACCACAATATAGCAACATTTTTATCCTAATTGCTATGGTTATTTTGTTGGCCAAATACTTTTGGCAATATAGTGTATGAGCTTGTCAAAATACTTCCTGTTGACATTCATTCTGTCACCATACAGTATAGACAACGAGCCACGCACTTAAGGCTAATCAATGATTATACCGGTTTTTGTTTTGGTTTGTTTCCTGGTATGTAAAATAATGCTAAGAATAACCACAATATAGCAAAAATGTTATCCTAATTGCTATGGTTATTTTGTTGGCCAAATAGTTTTGGCAATATAGTGTATGTGCTGGTCAAAATACTTCCTGTTGACATTCATTCTGTCACCATACAGTATAGACAACGAGCCACGCCATACTTGCCAACCTTGAGACCTCCGAATTCGGGAGATATGGGGGGGTTGAGGTGGGGGGGGGGGGGGGGGGGGGTTTGGTGGTAACGTGGGTGTATATTGTAGCGTCCCGGAAGAGTTAGTGCTGCAAGGGGTTCTGGGTATTTGTTCTGTTGTGTTGCGGTGCGGATGTTCTCCCGAAATGTGTTTGTCATTCTTGTTTGGTGTGGGTTCACAGTGTGGCGCATATTTGTAACAGTGTTAAAGTTGTTTATACGGCCACCCTCAGTGTAACCTGTATGGCTGTTGATCAAGTATGCCTTGCATTCACTTGTGTGTGTGTGTGGGCTTCATATACTATGTGATTTGGGCGGCACGCTGTTTGCATGGAGCAAAAAGCGGACGTGACGACAGGTTGTAGAGGACGATAAAGGCAGTGCCTTTAAGGCACGCCCCCAATATTGTTGTCCGGGTGGAAATCGGGAGAAATTCGGGAGAACGGTTGCCCCGGGAGATTTTCGGGAGGGGCACTGAAATTCTGCAGTCTCCCAGGAAAATCGGGAGGGTTGGCAAGTATGAGCCACGCACTTAAGGCTAATCAATGATTATACCGTTTTTGTTTTGGTTTGTTTCCTGGTAAGTAAAATAATGCTAAGAATAACCACAATATAGCAACATCTTTATCCTAATTGCTATGGTTATTTTGTTGGAGGAAAACTTAAGCGTTCGTGCGCATGCACAGTCGCGTTAGGTAGCAAACCTATCAGACTATTATGACTAGAGATGTCCGATAATATCGGATTATCGGCCGATAAATGCTTTAAAATGTAATATCGGAAATTATCGGTATCGTTTTTTTTATTATCGGTATCGCTTTTTTTTTAAAATTAAATCAACATAAAAAAGCACAAGATACACTTACAATTAGTGCACCAACCCAAAAACCTACCTCCCCCATTTATACTCATTCACACAAAAGGGCTGTTTCTTTCTGTTATTAATATTCTGGTTCCTACATTATATATCAATATATATCAATACAGTCTACAAGGGATACAGTCCGTAAGCGCACATTATTGTGCGTGCTGCTGGTCCACTACTAGTACTAACCTTTAACTGTTAATTTGACTAATTTTCATTCATTACTAGTTTCTATGTAACTGTTTTTATATTGTTTTACTTTCTTTTTTATTCAAGAAAATGTTTTTAATTTATTTATCTTATTTTATGAAGCTTAAAAAAAAAGGACCTTATCTTCACCATACTTGGTTGTCCAAATTAGGCATAATAATGTGTAGGGCTGCAACTAACGATTCATTTGATAATCGATTATCTGTCGATTATTATTTCGATTAATTGATTAATAATCGAATAAAAGAGAAACTGCATTTCTATCTTTTCCAGTATTTTATTGAAAAAAAACAGAATACTGGCACCATGTTCTGGACATTGGGGGTGCTGCATACAGCAATAATAACACAGAAATGTAACTCATCAGATCAGAACTGAATCAGATATTGTACACGTTTCTGTTGTGAATAATAAAGGATTCATTTTAGGCTGCCTCTGAATAATAGCATGAAATATTCCAGCACCTTCATAACGTTTAGTTATAATAAAGCGTCACTCAAATCTAAATATATTTATATAGCTTTATCGGGCCCGGCTACATTGATCCATTATGAAACCATCCATCCATCCATTTTCTACCGCTTATTCCCTTTGGGGTCGCGGGGGGCGCTGGAGCCTATCTCAGCTACAATCGGGCGGAAGGCGGGGTACACCCTGGACAAGTCGCCACCTCATCGCAGGGCCCATTATGAAACCAACCTGAGATATTTCTGTCCGTTACGTTTATTTCCAAATTGGTAACCGTGCGTTTTCTCTCTCAAAACGGAGTCAAATGTGCCGGAGACACATTATCAGCCCCGCGTTGCAACAAAGGCATAACGTTAACGTTACTCACAAAAAAGGTGAACTCATGAATGCCTGTTGCCACTATGGACTTAAAAAGTTACGTACTGTGAGTTCTTCCCTTCATCCATGGCTCCAACATGTTTCCTTTTCAGGTGCTCCTTTTGACGACTTAGGTCGTACACTTTTCTCCATTGAAGCAATAACCTCAAGATGTTTTTCTGCTGAACTATCTGTACTGTTTTCCTGCGCCATTTTTCACATGTTTCCAGCAATGAGACGACGTCGTCACGTGAGCTGCACATGACACATCATTGGCTGGCTTACCTCCACCTCATGAGACGTAGCCTCAGCGCCGCCCTGGCGTTATTTTGTACTGTTTTTGTACTTATTTTGATTATTGTTTCTCAGCTGTTTGTAAATGTTGCAGTTTATAAATAAAGGTCTATAAAAAATAAAATTAAAATAAAATTTAAAAAATGAATAAAAATAAAAATAAAAAAAGCCTCTGCGCATGCGCAGAGCATAGTTCCAACAAATCGATGACTAAATTAATCGCAAACTATTTTTATAATCGATTAGTTGTTGCAGCCCTAATAATGTGTTAATTCCACGACTGTATATATCGGTATCGGTAATTAAGAGTTGGACAATATCGGAATATCCTTAATTATGACAATGTCGACTCAATAATACAACAAACATGCCTGTGTATATTAGTTTGTAATAAACATTATTATTATGTCCTTAAATGCTGATTTAATGTAATCTTTATTTACATTTTATATTTACTTTATTCGGTTTTATGTGTGTGATTTTGCGCCACAAATAAAGTTTCGGGAATTTAAACTGAGAGTAAAAAAATATATACACCTACCTGTTGAGTAGAGTCTCCAAATGTAAGTGTTGCTGTGGAAAATTTTAAAACGTCTTCTTCCCGAATGCAAGTCTGGGGATTAGTCGGTGAAATTCCCTATTGGCGAGAAAAAGAAGAAGCCGTGGTTCCGATCGAGTGACGTGGAAATGTTATTTCCTGAATAAAGTGACTGGAGTCCGGCTCACATCCATTTCGTCGAGAATTAAAACCGAAAATGGGGGCGTTTAAAAAAATGTCATCTCGAGTAGGTGTTGAAGTTAGTGAAATGTAAAACTGGGGAAACAATAAAGCACACTTGTCTGCTCTCCCCGGGTGAGAATGAGTCAACAATGGAGAGGAGATAATGCTAATTCTCACGAGCTAACGCTAACCGGGGGTTCAAGCTAACAAGACGGCTTTCCGGTTAAAAAAAATAACGTTCTATACTCGGTGTGACACAATTTTAAAATAAAATGTCATTTTCTCCAAGAATCCAGAATCGACGCTGACGGGGGTCACCTCTGTGTTTAAAAGCGGCGTCTTGGCGTTGTATTTTAATCCATGTTCTTCCTGTTTTGCCTGCTCGACCGTACCCGGAAGTGGCAGCTGGTCGGAAGTGACGTAAGGCGTTTCCACACGACAATTAAGGGAAACGGTTATCAGAAAAGAATGACATTTGGGAATTTGTGCTTTGTTTTAAAGATGTTGCTATTTGGATTTACACTGTATGAAAAAAAAATTGAAAAGGAATTTTATCTTTGTAACCTTATACTATTGGCTAAGTTTTATATTCATGAATGTAAGTTTCTCAACACCCGACCTGTTTTTTGTGCCTTTAAAAAAGAATTAGAACTCTACTTTAAAACGCTTTCTACCTCTAACAACCAAAGAGCTGTGAAAACTACGATGCTTTGTTCCAAATTTGGATTATTTGCAGAACTTGTGTGAGCCTATGGCTTTACAATTTGTTACATATATATTAGGGATGTCCGATAATGGCTTTTTGCCGATATCCGATATTGTCCAACTCTTTAATTACCGATACCGATATCAACCGATACCCATATAAACAGTCGTGGAATTAACACATTATTATGCCTAATTTGGACAACCAGGTATGGTGAAGATATGGTCCTTTTTTTAAAAAAATGTTTAATAAAATAAGATAAATAAATTAAAAAAGTAAAACAATACAAAAACAGTTACATAGAAACTAGTAATTAATGAAAATGAGTAAAATTAACTGTTAAAGGTTAGTACTATTAGTGGACCAGCAGCACACACAATCATGTGTGCTTACGGACTGTATCCCTTGCAGATTGTATTGATCTATATTGATATATACTGTAGGAACCAGAGTATTAATAACAGAAAGAAACAACCCTTTTGTGTGAATGAGTGTGAATGGGAGAGGGAAGTTTTTTGGGTTGGTGCACTAATTGTAAGTGCATCTTGTGTTTTTTATGTTGATTTAATAAAAAATAAAAACCGATACAGATAATGTCCGATATTACATTTTAAAGCATTTATCGGCCGATAATACCGCCAGGCCGATATTATCGGACATCTCTAATACAGGTAAAAGCCAGTAAATTAGAATATTTTGAAAAACTTGATTTATTTCAGTAATTGCATTCAAAAGGTGTAACTTGTACATTATATGTATTCATTGCACACAGACTGATGCATTCAAATGTTTATTTCATTTAATTTTGATGATTTGAAGTGGCAACAAATGAAAATCCAAAATTCCGTGTGTCACAAAATTAGAATATTACTTAAGGCTAATACAAAAAAGGGATTTTTAGAAATGTTGGCCAACTGAAAAGTATGAAAATGAAAAATATGAGCATGTACAATACTCAATACTTGGTTGGAGCTCCTTTTGCCTCAATTACTGCGTTAATGCGGCGTGGCATGGAGTCGATGAGTTTCTGGCACTGCTCAGGTGTTATGAGAGCCCAGGTTGCTCTGATAGTGGCCTTCAACTCTTCTGCGTTTTTGGGTCTGGCATTCTGCATCTTCCTTTTCACAATACCCCACAGATTTTCTATGGGGCTAAGGTCAGGGGAGTTGGCGGGCCAATTTAGAACAGAAATACCATGGTCCGTAAACCAGGCACGGGTAGATTTTGCGCTGTGTGCAGGCGCCAAGTCCTGTTGGAACTTGAAATCTCCATCTCCATAGAGCAGGTCAGCAGCAGGAAGCATGAAGTGCTCTAAAACTTGCTGGTAGACGGCTGCGTTGACCCTGGATCTCAGGAAACAGAGTGGACCGACACCAGCAGATGACATGGCACCCCAAACCATCACCCAACCATGCAAATTTTGCATTTCCTTTGGAAATCGAGGTCCCAGAGTCTGGAGGAAGACAGGAGAGGCACAGGATCCACGTTGCCTGAAGTCTAGTGTAAAGTTTCCACCATCAGCGATGGTTTGGGGTGCCATGTCATCTGCTGGTGTCGGTCCACTCTGTTTCCTGAGATCCAGGGTCAACGCAGCCGTTTACCAGCAAGTTTTAGAGCACTTCATGCTTCCTGCTGCTGACCTGCTCTATGGAGATGGAGATTTCAAGTTCCAACAGGACTTGGCGCCTGCACACAGCGCAAAATCTACCCGTGCCTGGTTTACGGACCATGGTATTTCTGTTCTAAATTGGCCCGCCAATTCCCCTGACCTTAGCCCCATAGAAAATCTGTGGGGTATTGTGAAAAGGAAGATGCAGAATGCCAGACCCAAAAACGCAGAAGAGTTGAAGGCCACTATCAGAGCAACCTGGGCTCTCATAACACCTGAGCAGTGCCAGAAACTCATCGACTCCATGCCACGCCGCATTAACGCAGTAATTGAGGCAAAAGGAGCTCCAACCAAGTATTGAGTATTGTACATGCTCATATTTTTCATTTTCATACTTTTCAGTTGGCCAACATTTCTAAAAATCCCTTTTTTGTATTAGCCTTAAGTAATATTCTAATTTTGTGACACACGGAATTTTGGATTTTCATTTGTTGCCACTTCAAATCATCAAAATTAAATGAAATAAACATTTGAATGCATCAGTCTGTGTGCAATGAATAAATATAATGTACAAGTTACACCTTTTGAATGCAATTACTGAAATAAATCAAGTTTTTCAAAATATTCTAATTTACTGGCTTTTACCTGTATATATATATACATATACATATATATATATATATATATATATATATATATATATATATATATAATTCTATTTTAGTTACTTTATTGAGTTTACAACCCCCTGGCACAGTTTTGTATTATTTCTGTACTTGCTTTGATTGTTTCTTGATTGTATGTAAATGTTGCATATTATAAATAAAGGTTTATAAAATAAATTAAAAAAAAGAAAGACATTTGACTTCATTGTTCACTTAACGGCTTTTCGACAACGGAGTAAAAGGCGTGACGTCATATATGAATGATTTCGACAAGGGTTTGTGTCGGCCACATTTCCATGTGTTTTCCTTCAGAAAGTTCACAGTAATATTTGCAGAAAGGGTTGGGCCACAGCTTACGTCACGAGCATACCATGAATTGATTACGTGGACCCCGACTTAAACAAGTTGAAAAACTTATTCGGGTGTTACCATTTAGTGGTCAATTGTACGGAATATGTACTATACTGTGCAATCTACTAATACAAGTTTCAATCAATCAAAAAAGCTATAAATAGACAAGCTTCAAGGGAAATGCTGCAGCTTGAGAAAAACAAAAAAATATTTTCTTTTAACAGTGCGATTGTTTCCTTCGAGAGGAGCCAGATGAGGTGGTTCGGGCATCTGGTCAGGATGCCACCCGAACGCCTCCCTAGGGAGGTGTTTCGGGCACGTCTGACCAGTAGGAGGCCACGGGGAAGACCCAGGACACGTTGGGAAAACTCTCTCTCCCGGCTGGCCTGGGAACGCCTCAGGAGGAGCTGGGCGAAGTAGCTGGGGAGAGGGAAGTCTGGGCTTCCCTGCTTAGGCTGCTGCCCCCGCAACCCGACCTCGGATAAACTGGATGATTTTCTATGGCAGAAATGATAAAACCCCATAATATGCTGCAGAAAACTATCATTTTGTGGTAGAGCAGATACTACAGTACATAGCCAATACATATCAACCTAAACAAGACAAAACACACCAAAAGGACAACTAATAAAATAAACTTTGTGATTTTATTGGTTTTTGTACTTTTAAACATGTCATACAATTCTAAAATCTTGAAAAGTAAAATAAAATAAAAATTATATCTGGTGGTATTTCTGGAGGGGGAAAGGGGTGGTCTGGAGTGCCGATGGGATGAGAAAAACTACTGCTTGTTGTGGATATTGAAGATTTCCAAAATAAATCAACTTGTCTTCCTGTATCTTCAGTCATCAGCTTTGCCATTGTCATCATCAATTATAGCACTGCATGATGATTTCATCTATTACAAAAGGAACAGAGACGGAAATTCATATTGGAAAAGCCTAACAGTCAGTACAAGAGCTCAGGTAAAAAAAAAACTAAAAAAAAAAAACGGGTTTCCATTCCCGCTCAGACCTGGTCAATATCAGGGCTTCCTTAGTATGATTAAATACACAATATTGTAGTTTACTGTATAAATCGCGGCGGTTTACATTCAAACAACTTTTATATGTATATATTTTTTTAAAGGGGGTTAATATGAGCAGTCAAGAGAACACACCCACCAAATCTGCATTGTATTGAACTGTTATTCCAAATTGTCCCATCAACATAAAAGGCCAATTCCTCAACAGCAGTAGATTTAGCTGGTCCCCTAAAACATCCTCTGTTGACTTGCTGGAAAAATGCATTTTGATACAGGAAATATGATCTCAAGTGGGCAGTATCACTATGCTACAAATACATGGTCATAACACTAAGTGGGATTATTTCGATCATTTTGGAGTCACTTTGGGGCGAAAGCGGCAGTAAATGTGAACATTTGAGTTATGCAAAGCACTTTTACACACCAATCATCACTTGAAACCCTTTTATTGTCTGAGCCGTATGTTATGTACACGTGACGGGAAACTGATGGGATTGGACCTCTATGTTGCAGCCGTGCAACTTCTTCAGTATAGCTCACGTCAGGCGGCACACATGCATAATAATTTCAAAATGTTTTCAAGAAGCGACAACAGCAACAATCTGAATTGACTGCGTCGACCGAGGTCAGTTTTCATTCAGCATGTGTCAGCGGTCTGCTGGTGCTTTGGAGCTTCACACAAAACAAGAAGCCGTTCGAGACAGCCCTACCTGTAAGGATGAAGTAGAAAATGACCCAGATGCTGAACAAAACTGAGCCGGTGCAACACGCGGTTTGTTGTGCTTCGTTTCCCAAATCCTCACAAGCTTGCGTATCACACCTCCGCGCTTCTACAACGGCTATGTATAATCATGATGGTATTCGGTTTAAAAACGAGTGCAAACCTCATGATTTGCCGACACATGCCGCCACAATTTTCCAGCGGAACCCACCAAAACAATAAAAAATAAATAGAATGCAATCACACGAGCTAACTACAATATATTAATATAGATCTTCTGAAGTCATACGCTCATTAAAACAGGGGAGGGGGGGAAACATACATATTCAATCACTCTGTTACCCCCCACCCCATCCAATAACTGTTCATGCACCCGGGATAAGTCATTATACCAAAGAGTGAACATTGCCTGGAAAATGCTTGAGGAAAGTCCAAAGTGTGGCGAACCCAATTGAGGAGGTGTGCGGTGATGGGAGGGGCTGGGGTCAATTTCACAAGTTGACATCATTTTGACTGCAGGAGAAAAAGGAACCTGAAGCCCTTAAAAAGGTCTCGCTGATGGGATGGATGACATCTCCCTCTCAGGTGTTAAATGTTTCTAAATTGACCTCATCAGCGCCCTCACAGGGATTTTATGAGAACACTAAAAATGCCTTGGCTCCCCACAGCAAGTCCACCTGCTTCTGTCTCCACGCACACAGTCATTCAGAAAACACTCATCTGCACACAGTCACTAGTGGAGAAAAGGGATGCTAGTAAGGGAAGCGTCTGGACAGTGGCTGCGACTGCATCACTCCTGGCCCCCCCACACTTTTTCTTTTAAGATGAACAAATGAAGCCATGATAATCAGGTGTCACCATTCTTGTTACTTGTCAAAAAAAAAAAAAAGAAAAAAAAAAAAGACTGCGTGTGTTCTTTCTTTTTTGTCGTACTCCAAGTCTTCATAACTTCTGGATTTTCTCGGCCACCACGATGGGGTTCTCCTTGCGTATGCGGGCCGCCGCCGCGCTCCGGTAATCGTAGGGACAGTCATGTTTGTCGGAGTAACGGTGGATGGCACAAAACAGGTTGCCACAGCGACAGTCGAAACCTTGCAGAGAAGAAGAAGAAATACTCAAGACACATCAACTGGACTGTATTTCAACGAGCATTTCTACGACAGCATCTTCTAAAAGGACAATACTAAATCATATAAATGGTAATTATATATGCTCAGGCCATTCAACTGATCGCAAACTGTTTTTTTTGTCTTAGAAGACACATTGTCTCTCTCTGACCAGACTAGAGCTGTAATATCCATGACAAAACCTTCTAAGATGAGGCTTCTACAGTCCAAATGTGATTAACTCAGTGTCCTGAGAATTTGAATATTATTAATATTATTAACCCATGTTGGGCAGCACGGTGGAAGAGGGGTTAGTGCATCTGCCTCACAATACGAAGGTCCTGAGTAGTCTTGGGTTCAATCCCGGGCTCAGGATCTTTCTGTGTGGAGTTTGCATGTTCTCCCCGTGACTGCGTGGGTTCCCTCCGGGTACTCCGGCTTCCTCCCACCTCCAAAGACATGCACCTGGGGATAGGTTGATTGGCAACACTAAATTGGCCCTAGTGTGTGAATGTGAGTGTGAATGTTGTCTGTCTATCTGTGTTGGCCCTGCGATGAGGTGGCGACTTGTCCAGGGTGTACCCCGCCTTCCGCTCGATTGTAGCTGAGATAGGCCCCAGTGCTCCCCGCGACCCCAAAGGGAATAAGCGGTAGAAAATGGATGGATGGATTAACCCATGTTATTGTATGTGGTTTACAGTAGTCAGTGTACAGAAGGGCTATTTAACTACCGTATTTTTCGGAGTATAAGTCGCACCTGCCGAAAATGCATAATAAAGGAAAAAAACATATATAAATCGTACTGGAGCCCGGCCAAACTATGAAAAAAAACCGACTTATAGTCCGAAAAATACGGTAAATTGTTTTGGGGGCAAAATTTCCAGAAAGCAAAGGACTGAGGGGCCTTGACTATTCTTTTGTGTTATCCTAGAGCAGTGTTTTTCAACCTTTTTTGAGCCAAGGCACATTTTTTGCGTTGAAAAAATCCGGAGGCACACCACCAGCACAAATCGTTAAAAAACGAAACTCAGTTGACAGTAAAAAGTCGTTGTCGCAACTGTCTGATATGAATTCAAACTATAACCATAACCAACCATGCATCACTATAGCACTTGTCTCAAAGTAGGTGTACTGTCACGACCTGTCACATCCCGCCGTGACTTATTGTGAGTTTTTTGGTGTTTTCCTGTGTGTAGTGTTTTAGTTCTTGTCTTGCGTTGCTATTTTGGTGTTGATTGTCATGTCATGTACAAATATACTTTGTGGACACCGTCTGCTCCACACGCTGTAAGTCTTTGCTGTCGTCCAGCATTCTGTTTTTGTTTACTTTGTAGCCGGTTCAGTTTTAGTTTCGTTCTGCATAGCTTTCCCTAAGCTTCAATGCCTTTTCTTAGGGGCACTCACATTTTGTTTATTTTTGGTTTAAGCATTAGACACCTTTTTACCTGTACGCTGCTTCCCGCTGTTTCCGACATCTACAAAGCAATTAGCTACCGGCTAGCACCTACTGATATGGAAGAGTATTACACGGTTACTCCGCCAAGCTCTAGACAGCACCGACACTCAACAACAACACACAATTTGCAGACTATAATTACTGCTTTGCAAAAAATATTTTCAACCTAAATAGGTGAAATTAGATAATCTCCCACGGCACACCAGACTGTGTCTCACGGCACACTAGTGTGCCGCGGCACAGTGGTTGAAAAACACTGTCCTAGAGAACCAGCGACAGTATACATTATTTTGTAAGTAAGTAAGTACATTTTATTTATAAAGCGCTTTTCACAGATAAAATCACAAAGCGCTGTGCAAAAAATAGGTGAAGTAGTACAACAACTCAATTTAAAACAACAGGGGCATCATAAAAAAAGATACAAAGTGGGTTAAAAATTAGAGTTAAAAGGTGCATTAACTAAAAGCTTTACTAAAAAGAAATTTGCAAATGTTTCTTAAAGGTTTTCAACAGTCAAGATCACACAGGGACTGCTGCAAATTGTTCCAGAGTCTGGGAGCTATAGCCTGGAATGCCAGGTCTCCCCGAGTTTTAAAACAAGTTTTTGGGATCTTTAGAAGACCCTGGCCTGAAGACCGCAGGCTGCGCCCTGAAGGGTAGGCGCATAGCAAGTCAGTGATGTACTGAGGGGCCCCAACATGCAACGCACGGAATGTCAGGACTAAAATCTTAAACTCAATACAGAATTCCCTCCATCCATCCATTTTCTACCGCTTGTCCCGTTCGGGGTTGCGGGGGGTGCTGGAGCCCATCTCAGCTGCATTGGGGCGGAAGGCGGTGTACACCCTGGACAAGTCGCCACCTCATTGCAGGGCCAACACAGATAGACAACATTCACACTCATATTTAACTGGTCAAAAATTACAGGAGCGCTCTGCAATTTTTAAGGTTCTTTTGCTAAAAAGCTAGTCAAAAGATCATCTCTATGACAGCACTCCAGTGTTTTTAAGAAGATACTGCAAAAATATGAGTCTTTCACAAGTTTTTTTTTTAACTGAACTTGTGGGTCACCAATTGAATTTTTGTGTTGATTTATATACTAAAGTAAACATTGCCGTGTGCTAAGGCAGTCATATATGATGAAACAAGGCGGCAGCTAAAGAAGGACTTTATTTTTATCCACTCTCACAAAGGAAAAGCCCGCCAGGTGAACAGCTGATTTTACTACTTCCGGTGGTGAAGTAACCTGACTTGCGTCCCATATGTGACCATAGGATGGACATATATAATCCAGCGCTCGGACTATAGTAGCCATAAATGGTTAGCTTCGACAGCAGGGGTGTTCAAGGTGCAGCCCAGGGGCCATCTGTGGCCAGTGACTCGTTTGTCATTGCCCCTATAGGCACATTACAAAAAAAAAACCTGCAAAAATTGGGAAAACAGCTAGAAACACAATGAGAAAAAAAATAAAAGTTTGACATCAGCCAATAATGAAACCACAAAGCTTTGTCTTTTAAAACAAAGTGTTACACACACACACCCACACCCACACCCACACACACACACACACACACACACACACACACATTTACAGTACAGGCCAAAAGTTTGGTCACACCTTCTCATTCAATGCATTTTCTTTATTTTTATGACTACCGGTATTTACATTGTAAATTGTCACTAAAGGCATTGTCACTAAACTATGAATGAACACACGTGGAGTTATCAAAACTATGAATGAACACATGTGGATTTATGTATTTAACAAAAAAAAGGTGAAATAACTGAAAACATGTTTTATATTCTAGTTTCTTCAAAATAGCCACCCTTTGCTCTGATTACTGCTTTGCACTCTTGGCATTCTCCCAATGAGCTTCAAGAGGTAGTCACCTGAAATGGTTTTCACTTTACAGGCGTGCCTGTAAATGCTCTCTAGCAAACTTCAGACGGTCCTGGACATGTACTGTCTTAAGCAGGGGGACACGTCTGGCACTACAGGATTTGAGTCCCTGGCGGTATAGTGTGTTACTGATGGTAGCCTTTGTTACTTTGGTCCCAGCTCACTGCAAGCCCCTGTGGTCCCCCCGTGTTGCTTTGGGATTTTTGCTCACAGTTCTTGTAATCATTTTGACCCCACGGAGTGAGATCTTGCATGGAGCCCCAGATTATTAGTTTTGTATGTCTTCCATTTTCTAATAATTGCTCCCACAGTTTATTTCTTCACACCAAGCTGCTTACCTATTGCAGATTCAGTCTTCCCAGCCTGGTGCAGGTCTACAATTTTGTTTCTGGTGTCCTTTGACAGCTCTTTGGTCTTGGTCATAGTGGAGTTTGGAGCGTGACCGTTTGAAGTTGTGGACAGGTGTGTTTTATACTGATATCAAGGCCAACCAGGTGCCATTCATACAGGTAACTAGTGGAGGACAGAGGAGCCTCCTAAAGAAGAAGTTACAGATCCGTGAAAGCCAGAAATCTTGCTTGTTTGTAGGTGACCACATACCGGTACTTATTTTACAGAGTAATTTACCAATTCATTAATTAAAAATCTTACAATGTGATTTCCTGGATTATTTTCCCCCCATTCTGTCTCTCATAGTTGAAGTGTACCTATGATGAAAATTACAAGCCTCTCTCATCTTTTTAAGTGGGATAACTTGCACAATTGGTGGCTGACTAAATACTTTTTGTGTCTATATATATATATATACACACACCGGTATATATATATATATATATATATATATATATATATATATATATCCATCCATTTTCTACTGCTTGTCCCTTTTGGGGTCGCGGGGTGTGCTGGAGCATATCTCAGCTGCATTCGGGGGGAAGGTGGGGTACACCCCGGACAAGTCGCCACGCCATCGCAGGGCCAACACAGATAGACAGACAACATTCACACTCATATTCACACACACACACACACATATATATATTATATATATATATATATATATATATATATATAGGGGGGGGGGGTTACCCACATATGCGGTCCTCTCCAAGGTTTCTCATAGTCATTCACATCGACGTCCCACTGGGGTGAGTTTTTCCTTGCCCTTATGTGGGCTTTGTACCGAGGATGTCGTTGTGGCTTGTGCAGCCCTCTGAGACACTTGAGATTTAGGGCTATATAAATAAACATTGATTGATTGATATATACATATATATATATACCCGGTATATATATATATATATATATATATATATATATATATATATATATATATATATATATATATATATATATATATATATAGCTTTGGTTTTTGGCTGAGACCAGGGATCTTGGGCTCGAAAAGGTTGGTGACCGCTGGTTTAGATAGTTAACAATACAAGTGAAAAAGAGAATTGTGTCTTGCCTACAGTCAAGCATGGTGCATGAGTGCTATCGGCACTGGGTAGCTCCGGTTCAATGAGGCAAATATGAACTCCCAACATGTACTGTGACATTCTTAGAATCCGATGGCGTCAAGATCTGCACGAGTGCTTTTGTTTATCAAGGGGAAATGTGAGTTCTAACACAACATGTACAGAGACTCTTTTTTCGATTATCCATCCATCCATTTTCTACCGCTTATTCCCTTTTGGAGTCGCGGGGGGCGCTGGAGCCTATCTCAGCTACAATCGGGCGGTAGGCGGGGTACACCCTGGACAAGTCACCACCTCATCACAGGGCCAACACAGATAGACAGACAACATTCACACTCACACACTAGGGCCAATTTAGTGTTGCCAATCAACCTATCCCCAGGTGCATGTCTTTGGAGGTGGGAGGAAGCCGGAGTACCCGGAGGGAACCCACGCAGTCACGGGGAAGACATGCAAACTCCACACAGAAAGATCCCGAGCCCGGGATTGAACCCAAGACTACTCAGGACCTTCGTATTGTGAGGCAGATGCACTAACCCCTCTTCCACCGTGCTGCCCTTTTTTCGATTATTTTAATTTTAATTATTTTAATTTAATACGGTAATACCCACCGTTTATTTGTAGTACAAACGCCCGTAGCTGCTGAAACCGATGCAAAAGAGTGACTGCTCTTCTAACACATAACTCATACATGGCGATTATCGAGGCTGGCAAAATGACCGACTTCATTTTAATTTATTGTCTGCTTAATTGACTTACCGGATATCGGCCCAGTCCTACCAAACACACTCCTAAGTGCCTTGCTCAAGGCCTGTATCCAAATGAGCACCTGTGGAGCATCCTAAAGCAGAAGGAAGGAAGGCGGAGGAACATCCGCCATGGAGGAGTGGAAGAGGATTCCAATAAACATGTGCAGCTCTGGTGAATTCCATGCCCAAGAGAATTAGGGCAGAGCCACAATGGTGCTAACACTACATATTAACACCTGCGTTCCCAGCTATTTAGACAATAGTGGCTGTGTGTCGTCTTGCTTTCAGTGGATAGTCAATCCATATTGCTATACAAGCTGTACACTGACTACTCTAAAGTATGTCCGAGTTGAATTTTGTAGTATTGTCCTTTGGGAATATATTATCCAGTGGTTGCTAAAATGTGAGGCTATATTCACAAAGGGCAACAATTCCGTCTTACCGGTGAGGCCAACTTTCTTCCGGCACGAAAAGCAGCGGTTCTTTTTCTTGTTTTTGTCAGGCGTTTGCTCACCATCAGAGGCCTGCGCAGCTTCTTCTGCTGGCTCTGTTGGACGATGTCATAGAAGAAAAAAGCAACAAATTTAAAAAAAAATGTTTATGAACTTGACAGCTACTAGCATAATATTGCAGTTTTTCACAACTCAACTCATGGTTATCTGATACTGCTTATGAATTTAGGATATTACAACAACAACAACAACAAGTCTTTACTCTATAAACTTTGCAGACTTCTAGTTACAAAACATCTCCAAAAAAAGTAATGTTTTTATAAGCATGGGTTGGTTTATGTGCCACTTCCTGTTTATGGGTGGTTTATGATGTCGATTATAGCCATTAACTAATTGATTAACTGCTTAGATTGGATGGCCTGATCACATTTACATTACACCCCCTTGTGTTTTCTAACTTCATAGAAAATTAGCTTACAACAGGACACAAGGTTATTGTTATTCCTACCCGAAGTGCTGGATGGCCCCTCGTCTTCAGCGTCCTCGGCCTCTGCTCGATCCGAGTCGACGGCTCCTGAGTCCTGGGAAATACTCATGGCCGTCATCTGTTGAGTTACTGGGCTGGCAGAGCTGGGACTGACACTAGGTATACAGAAAATATTAAATTTACAAATGATAAGGTTTAAAGCAGATTCAAAGTGATTGTATTGCCTTGTTCAACAAAATCTGGCCATTAAATGGCATCAAAGAGACTAAGAAGAAAAACATTTTGCAGCAGATTCCTAGAAATAGCAGAGCATTCCTGTCATACAGGATCTTTGAACGAGTTTGCTGCAACAGACTCTTTAAAAACAGACATTTCCTGTCATATGGAGCAGGGGTTCTTCACCTTTTTGACCTTGAGGCCCAACTTTTCCATTGCTCAAATATCAACATGGATTCAGTCATTTTACTCTAGATTTTAATCGTATTCAATAATTAGGTGTTGAAAAAAATCAATTTACATCCGTATTGTGATTCTTGTTTATTCCAATTCAAAATCGATTCCTATTATTTTTTTAAATAAACTTTTAAAAAGACAAATTATATGCCATCTCCATCTTACTCGCTTCGCATACACTTCATACGTCAGCAACCAAGAGGATCTTTTGTAACCTGTAACCAGTTTTGAAAGGTTTTATTATACTTTTTATAGCAAATACAGTAGTACCTTAACTTAGGAGCTTAATTGGTTCTGTGACGGAGGTCTTAATTAAAAATACTTGTATCTCAAATCCACATTTTCCATTGAAACTAATTGAAATTAATTTATTTGGAGCTTGGCATGGCCAAAAAAAGTCAAATTCTAAACCCTAACCCTAACCCTTAAAACTAGGTTTTAGATAATAAATATTGTAATACAACAATACAATAGAATGTAACAGTAATTTTATGAAGTAATGTAATAATAATGTACAGCAGACATCTACGGCATCTCTTTCCAGTTGCTTCGCCGTCAAACACACCATCAGCAGCTTTTAAATATTTGCCTAAATAAATGTCCGTCTAGATACTATTTTAACATTTTTGGCTGGCGTTACTCATTCTGCTTCAGTATGGTGCAGAAATACACTCATATTTTCACCAACTTGACAACGCACTTAATTTTAATTCAGTGAATAACATCCACTTCTTCTCAGCACTGTCCTTCACACTCACTTTCTGCCTTGGTCTCTACTGTTGTGTTTTTATTTGATAATAGTGAGTTTATTACTCAATTCCAATTTTATTTATATCATTGAAGTATTAAGATGACTATTCCGTTCAATTTGCATGTCACAAATATCCATAAACTTTTCCTAATGTCCACGTATCGACACCAAGTTGGCTCCTGTGTCAAACAATATGTAAACAATACCCGACCCTACAGAAACTAGGGAAAGGTATCATTTACATTTTAACCGATACTAGTACCAAAATTGGTACTTTAAAAATGCCTTTTTATTTTTACGGAATTTGGGGATATTCAAGTTGAACAGACAATAGACAAAAATAATTCACATCGAAATTGCGATTTTTTTTTTTTTTTTTAATTCCGATTCTAAATCGATTCAGAATTTTCAAGAATCCAATTAAAAATAATACTTACTTTTTTTTGCTAGAGATTAAATTTTTGGATTAAAAAACAACAACTATTATTGCTATTTATTATTATTGATACAGTTGTTTTTGTAAAACTTTTGTTCATTTTTTAAGTGTTGTATTTTAAAAGTATTGTATTTGTATCTTCTCAATTGCTTCGTAATTTCTTATTTTAAAACTGGGATTGGGTTGGCGTTGGGATTGCTCCGTTTTCTTTTATTAGATTGATTAACATTCTGTGATTTTTGTAAATAAAATTAAGAAATGTTTTTTAAGAAGTTTTTTAGGCCAACACTGCACATAAGTTGTATGTCAGCTTTTGTAACCTGTTTTGAAAATGATTTATTATAATTAATACACCAAATATACTACAAGAATCGTGTTGAATAGTCACTCCAAGAATCTGAATCGAATCTTGAGGTGTCCAAAGATTCCCACCTATAATTCAAAAACTTCAATTATATAATTAAAATGATAATAAGAATAATAAGTAAAACAAATTCAAAAATTTGTAATAAAATCCAAAACAAATTCTCATAATTATTGCAGCGATACAGAACATAGAAAACGAGCAAAAAATTACTTGCTTGCCGAAACTAATAATTCCGGGGATTTGTGAATGTAACTTAATTCGCTGTAACCATCCTTGACGCATTACAAGGAAGCCCTGTGTTGTTGTTGTTGTGGCTACTGGCTAGAATGGATTTGACGTGCTAGCAGATAAGGTCTGCTGTTTCGGCGAGTTAATGCCGGCTATAAAGTTTAAAAAGAGCATCAGACTTTGTGTGGTTCTGTCAGGACACACATTACTTATAATGTTGCACAAAAACACCGCCAAACACTTGCTGCCGGTTGCCAAGTCTGCAATCATTTATCAACCAAATTAGGCACATATAGCTACTTATTTTTGTGGTTACTACTGTTTACATTAACACCTTTAACATTATGGAACAGGATTTTGGTACACGTCCCTGCAGAACACATAAGGGACATAAGAAAAACAGTATTGAATACAAGAATTAAATTAAACTAGTAAACAAGATAATTACTCCATACTTTTATCTAGACATTGGACAGGGCTTTTGCAAGGCAGGGAGAAACAGGCTCATTGAGGACAATGCCTCTAAATAATGAGACCACTACGCTGCTTAGTTATCAGTTTGTAGATCCTTTCACGTGGTCTTGGCACTTTGCCACTTTCTAAGCAATTTTATCTCCCTTCACATTTTCCTTTTACGCATTGCTGTCTAGGGAGTCTGTCTCACGCTTAGGAGACATATTTGAGGACAAAAGTGAAGTCCCCTGCTTTTCTCGTCCTGTCCTGTTATTTTTTTTTTTGTACAGAATCATTAATGGGAGTGTGGCGGGAAAACGAGGACCGCATGCGGCAAAGGAAGACATCCAGGCCCCAAAAGTCCTTAGCTTTCTTAAAATCAGTCCCTCCAGGACTTTGCAGGCTTTTTTGGTGAGTGTTGCAGCCTGAAATGCCTGATTTTGTGGCATCGTTTTCAAAAAGTTGCAGCTGAAGTAGCAAAGTTTTAAGGCTTTTTCTCTTCATTTAGATTGCATCCCTTTGTGATTTTATGAATTTGTAATCAGTGTTTTGTGTGTTTTTTGTAACCCTAACCTCGGGCTGGGCGATATATCGATATACTCGATATATCGCGGGTTTATCTCTGTGCGATATAGAAAATGACTATATCTTGATATTCGAGTATACGTTCTCACGCAGTTGCTTTCAGCTGCGGGCATTACACTACAGGCTCTTCTCACTCTTTCTTGTCTCTCCTTCTCAGAGACATAAAACAAGCGCACCTTCTTACACACGTCACATGTGCAACGTCACACGCTCCCGCGGAGCAGAGAGGTAGCGACATGGTAACGTTAGCTGTGATGTTAACGGTGCGGTGCGGGTGGTAATACGAGAGAGAGAAGGTGCGAATCTGGTAACAAATGAAGGAAGAATTCATTCCCAAGAAAAACAGCACAGGGTCCATCGTCTGGCGGTGGTTTGGCTTCAAGCGGGAAAATGTTGAACATTTAAGCGGCAAAAGCGTTTCTACAAAAAGTAGCACCACTGCTAATGTAGCATCATTTGAAAAGTCACCCGCTAGAAAATAAAGAGTGCTTGAAACTCCGCATGTCAACATCTCCGTTCGGTGCCAAACCCACAAAATGCCGAAGCAACTATTTCCAGATCAACACCGTATGAAAAAAATAGTCAACAACAGAAGGAGATAACGTCCGCAGGAACCTACCACATAGCGAAGGACATACACTATTTGATTTCCTATTATGCAGCTCATTTTTATTTGACACTTATTGAAATATCTTGTGTGACATCATGCACAAAAGTGCACTTTATTTGTTTTAAACAGGTAGTGGCATTCTGTACAAAAAGTGCACTTTCATTTAGTGTTGTTTTGATGTCATCTTAGTGACATCATGCACAAAAGTGCACTAATAGCTTGTTTTAAAATGTCTCTGACAATCTTGCACTTTCTGTTTTGAAATGACATGAATGTTTGTGCCACTGCTTAATAAATACAGTTTTGGTCAATTGACTTAGTTGTGATTTCCCTCTCTGCATGAAAGTTTAAAATGAGCATATATTAATGCGGTATGAACAAGAATGTTTTAATGTAGACACATAGAATCATCATACTGCTGTGATTATATGTATCAAGTGTTCATTCAAGGCTAAGGCAAAATATTGAGATATATATCGTGTATCGTGACATGGCCTAAAAATATCGAGATATTAATAAAAGGCCATATCGCCCAGCCCTATGCTGGCATGCTGATTGTTTACTCATGTGACCAATTCACACACGTGCGTACATAGTTTGTAAAACAAACACCACCGAAGGCTGCCTTATTATTATTAATATGTCTTATTGTCTGATGTGTCATCCACATGTTGCAGACATTGTCGTGCACAGTCTGGCATGTTTTACGGTTGGAAGTAAATCGTAAACTTTTGTTGATTTTCCAACACATTAAATAAATAATGATAAATGGGTTGTACTTGTATAGCGCTTTTTTACCTTCAAGGTACTCAAAGCGCTTTGACACTACTTCCACATTTACCCATTCACACACACATTCACACACTGATGGCGGGAGCTGCCATGCAAGGCGCTAACCAGCAGCCATCAGGAGCAAGGGTGAAGTGTCTTGCTCAGGACACAACGGACATGACGAGGTTGGTACTAGGTGGGGATTGAACCAGCGACCCTCGGGTTGCGCACGGCCACTCTTCCACTGCGCCACGCTGTCCCTTTGCAGAGTTTCCCCCCACTTTCGGTGGAAACTTTGGGTAACAGCAGAGATTTTTATTTTATTTTGTAGTAGTAGTGACTTCCTTGTTCATTTACAGAATCCGGTCCCTTATCGAACTGCACATGCAAGTGAAACTGGGGCCACAACCTGTGCATGTTAATACTGGAGTCTGATAAAGATCACAATTTATTTGCAGTGTAAACAGTCAGCTAGAAAAAATGTGATTTCGAAAAAACCCGATTTGGGCCACTTTGGCCTGCAGTGTATACGTAGTCAACGACATTACCGTACATGTCCCATGTAATGTACCACAACATTTCTAGCAGATAATTTACAAACAGTCTTATCATTGACAATATAATGTACAATTCTATAACATGCATGGAAAGAACTCAGAAAACATTTCCCATTTGGCAACTCTATCCTGTAGCCACGCCCCCTCGGGTATGTTACTTCCGGTGTTGTGACCTCTGTTTACATAGATACATATATCTATGTATCTAGATCAGTGGTCCTTAACCTTGTTGGAGGCACCGAACCCCACCAGTTTCATATGTGAAATTCACTGAACCCTTCTTTTGTGAAAATTAAAATGTTTTTTTTTCAAATTCAAGACAAAGTTATGTTTTTGGTAACACTTTAGTATGGGGAACATATTCTAAGTAACAAAGACTTAATTTAGAGTTTTTTGGACACTAGGGGAACATATTCTAAGTACCCGGTAACAAAGACTTCATTTAGAGTTATTTGGTTAGGGTTAGGGTTATAATAAGGCCATGCCGAATAAGGCATTAATAAGTACTTAATAATGACTAGTTAAGAGCCAATATGTTACTAATTTGCATGTTAATAAGCAACTAATTAATGGTGAATATGTTCCCCATACTAAAGTGTTACCATGTTTTTTTACTGGTGCATAAAATGAACCGTGCATGAACATCACCTTGTTCAAACAACAAAACCAACACACTGCATAAACTCACAACAAATTACACACCTGCAAATCAGTGACTTCTGCTGTTGCCGTATCCGTAATACGCCGATAGGGAGAAGTTTTTATTTACATGATGAGTCGGGTGTGTCTTGAACTTCGCCGAACCCCTGAGCCCGACTCGCCGAACCCAGGTCAAGAACCACTGATCTAGATATATATATATCTATTTATCAGATATATATACCTTCTCCCTGGCTACTAATAAATACTCTAGAACTACAACTGGTTCGAAACTAACAGTGTTCGGATTGTAATCATACAAATATGATTAGCAGCAAAGTGGACTGTCGTGGTTGTAGCTCGGAGAGCAAACGGAGGCGACAACAAGTAAGCTCGCTAGATGTTAGCGGACTGGCGAGTCTCGTTTCGGTGCCCCTGATTGTCTTCCCGTCCTGTAGCTCAGTGCGGCGTTTAGGCAAGAGGAACAGCGAGTACCTGCGGCTGAGGCGAGCGTTCAACAAACTTTATTTAGATCTAATTTTTTTTGATATTTCATTAAAAAAAACACAGAAGTGATATTTTGATGTGAAAATTAATGTTTAAAAAAGCGCATTTCCCATGTTTTTGAGATATTTTAGATGCCTGAGGACATGAAGACGTGCAGAGTGACATTTGATTGGTTAGACAGATGCGTTTGAGTGCTGCTGGGACAAATTTAATTGGCCAAAATGTGCTGGGAAATTGCGGGGATTGAACAAAATTGCGAAGCCGTGCATAGTCTCGCAGGGATCGGTTGAATTTGCGTAACCGCAAAATGGCGCAATTCTAGAGGGACTGAATAATGTGACCCTCGGGACAATTTAATTGAATATATATAAGCACAAAGAGCTCACCTGGATGTTGTTGGTTCCTCAGGCGAGGTCCGGGCTGCTTCCGTGGTGGGTGGAGGGTCTGAGCTCTCTGCCATGATGTGGGAGGATTCTGGCATTCCCGCAGGTGATGTAGCAGCTGTGCGAGGGCAGAAAGGTTGCACCATTTGACATCAGTTATCAGTGCACACCGTTACTTTTTCCTTGGTCGCCATCCTACCTTTCTCCCCCAGGGGACTCGATCTCCCCCCTCCCTGTTGTCTCTGTAGATGTTCCTTGTAGCAGACCGAGCACATGCCGTTGGTGCGCGGGTTACCGTAGAAACCGCATCCCATAGCGCAAAGCATCGGCACCTGGGTCTGATTGGTCTCCTGAGCCATGCTCCAACAGAGAGGGTAAGGGGGGATGGGAGAGGATTTTCCTGTAAAATCAGCAACAGCAGGAGTTAGTCAATGTGGTCATGGAAGTTTCATAAAATTTTACTAAATGAGATTTTTAAAAAAGGTCTTTAAATAAGTGATGTGTGTATTCGCCACTGTCTGGTTCTCTGTAGTGGTCAGAGCATTGCACGCTTGATTGCACGCTTGATTGCACCCTCATTAGTAGCGTCTGGACTGCTGTTCCAGAGTTAACTACGTTTGCGTTGATTTCATCACCACTATACAAAAATACTGATGGCGTAGAACACATATCCTAGTTTGTTGTCCCGATACCAATATTTTGGTACCGGTACCAAAATTATTTAGAAACTTTTCGGTACTTTTCTAAAAAAAAGGGGACCACATAAAATTGCATTATTGGCTTTATTTTAACAAAAGATATTACGGTACATTAAACATATGTTTCTTATTGCAAGTTTGTCCTTAAATAAAATAGTGAACATACAAGACAACTCGTCTTTTATTAGTAAGTAAACAAAGGCTCCTAATTTAGCTGCTGACATATGCAGTAACATATTGTGTCATTTTCCATTCTATTATTTTGTCAACATTATTAAGGACAAGTGGTAGGAAATGAATTATTATCCTACTTGTTCATTTACTGTTAATATCTGCTTATTTTCTGTTTTAACGTGTTCTATCTACACTTCTGTTAAAATGTAATAAAATAATTTAAAATAATTTATTATTTTGTTGTTTGGATGCTTTACATTAGTTTTGGATGATACCACAAATTTGGGTATCAATCCGATACCAAGTCGTTACAGGATCATACATTGGTCATATTCAAAGTCCTCATGTGTCCAGGAACCTATTTCCTGAGTTTATAAACATAATATACATTTAAAAAAAACGAAAGAAGATGTGATGCCAAAAAATATCGACGTAATCATAGTGGTATCGACTGGATACGTGCGCCTGTCCTTGGTATCATTACAGTGGGTGTTAGGTGTAGATCCACCAATGGCATTTGTTTACATTTTGACGCCGGTGAGGTAATGTTAGCTGTGATGCTAACGGTGCGGGTGGTAATACGAGAGAGAGAAGGTGCGAATCTGGTAACAAATGAAGGAAGAATTAATTCCCAAGAAAAACAGCACGGGGTCCATCGTCTGGCGGTGGTTTGGCTTCAAGCGGGAATATGTTGAACATTTATGCGGCAAAAGCGTTGCTACAAAAAGTAGCAGCACTGCTAATGTAGCATCATTTGAAAAGTCACCCGCTAGAGAATGAAGAGTGCTTGAAACTCCGCATGTCAACATCCCCGGCCGGTGCCACACCCACAAAATGCCGAAGCAACTATTTCCAGATCAACAACGTATGAAAAAAATTGTCTACAACAGAAGGAGATAATGTCAGCAGGAACCTACCACGTAGCGAAGGACATACACTATTTGATTTCCCATTATGCAGCTCAATTTTATTTGACAGTTATTGAAATATCTTGTGTGACATCATGCACAAAAGTGCACTTTACTTGTTTTAAACTATTGTAGTGGTGTTCTGTACAAAAAGTACACTTTAATTTAGTGTTGTTTTGATATGTCATCTTAGTGACATCATGCACAAAAGTGCACTAAGAGCTTGTTTTAAAATGTCTCTGACAATCTTGCACTTTCTGTTTTGAAATTACATGAATGTTTGTGCCACTGCTTAATAACTGTTTAATAAATACAGATTTGCTAAATTGACTTAGTTGTGATTTTCCTCTCTGCATGAAAGTTTAAAATGAGCATATATTAATGCAGTATGAACTAGGGCGGGTTTGTCTCTGTGCAATATAGAAAATGACTATATCGTGATATTCGAGTATACGTTCTCACGCAGTTGCTTTTAGCTGCAGGCATTACACTACAGGCTCTTCCCACTATTTCTAGTCTCTCCTTCTCACAGAGCCATAAAGAAGCGCACCTTCTTACATACGTCACATACGTATACGCCCTCGCGGAGCAGAGAGGTAGCAGCATGGCTAAAGTTAGCTGTGGTGCGAGTGGTAATACGAGAGAAAGAAGGTATGAATCTGGTAACAAATGAAGGAAGAATTCATTCTTAAGAAAAACAGCATCTATTGTAGTGGCGTTCTGTACAAAAAGTGCACTGTAATTTAGTGTTGTTTTGATAAGTCATCTTAGTGTCATCATGCACACAAGTGCACTCATAGCTTGTTTTAAAATGTCTCTGACAATCTTGCACGTTCTGTTTTGAAATGACATGAATGTTTGTGCCACTGCTTAATAACTTTAATAAATACAGTTTTGGTAAATTGACTTAGTTGTGATTTCCCTCTCAGCATGAAAGTTTAAAATGAGCATATATTAATGCAGTATGAAGAAGAATGTTTTAATGGAGACACATAGAATCATCATACTGCTGTGATTATATGGATCAAGTGTTCATTCAAGGCTAAGGCAAAATATCGAGATATATATCGCGTATCGCGATATGGCCTGAAAATATCGAGATATTAAAAAAAGGCCATATCGCCCAGCCCTATGTATATGTACATAATTGATCTTTTTTTTTAATATACATGTTACATGTATCAAAATGTGATGAATATTTAATTGACCACAATGGAAACAAGCCTTTTGGTTTATTGTGCCATCCATTTGCCTTTTTAAAGCATTACATGGATTCAATTCTTTAAGATGTCAATAAACTTCTCAATCAATCAATTAATCAAAGCAGTGAGCAGCAGCGGTGGCCGCGCCCGGGAATCATTTGGTGATTTAACCCCCCAATTCCAACCCTTGATGCCGAGTGCCATACTTAGCAAACTCAGTCCGCGGGCCGGATTAAGACTGTTCGCGGGCCTGATCCGGCCCTTGGGCCTTACGTTTGACACCCATACTTGCCAACCCTTCCGAAAATCTCCTGGGGTAACCATTCTCCCGATTTCCACCCGGACAACAATATTGGGGGCGTGCCTTAAAGGCACTGCCTTTAACGTCCTCTCTCACCTGAAAAGGAGACTATTACCGTATTTTTCGGGGTATAAGTCGCTCCGGAGTATAAGTTGCACCAGCCGAAAATGCATAATAAAGAAGGAAAAAAACATAAGTCGCACTGGAGTATAAGTCGCATTTTTGGGGGGAAATGTATTTGATAAAACCCAACACCAAGAATAGACATTTGAAAGGCAATTTAAAATAAATAAAGAATAGTGAACAACAGGCTGAATAAGTGTACATTATATGAGGCCTAAATAACCAACTGAGAACGTGCCTGGTATGTTAACATAACATATTATGGTAAGAGTCATTCAAATAACTATAACATATAGAACATGCTATACGTTCACCAAACAATCTGTCACTCCTAATCGCTAAATCCCATGAAATCGTTTACGTCTAGTCTCTTACGTGAATGAGCTAAATAATATTATTTGATATTTTACAATAATGTGTTAATAATTTCACACATAAATCGCACCCCCGGCCAAACTATGAAAAAAACTGCGACTTATAGTCCGTAAAATACGGTGTATATGTCTCCGTTATCCATAGGTTTATCTATAACCCATAAAGTAGGCAGGCACGGAGCTATTTCTCAGCGTGTGTTTATTCCAGCCGGCACGTTAATACACTAACACACAACATCCTAATTCCCATCATGCATTGCTTCAAAACTACGGCAAGTAGTAATGTCCAAAAACATAACAGAGATGAAGCAGAAGAACGAAGAAGAGACATGGCGACGACGAGTAAGAAGAAGAAGTACGCTTGCAAGTTCCAAAATAATTGGAAAAAATAATTTCAGTTCATCCAGGACAGCTCGAAAGGGAAGGGGTATGCTGCCTGCAAATTTTGTAGATCAGACTTCTCCATTGAACACGGTGGCCGAACGGATATACTCATTCATGAACTCATTCATCATTCAGCCAGAAATCTTGGGGTTATTTTAGATTCTGATTTACATTTCGACAGTCACATCAAATCAGTAACAAAATCGGCCTACTATCACCTAAACAATGTAACAAGATTTAAAGGGCTCATGTCAGCTCAAGACTTAGAAAAACTTGTACATGCCTTTATTACCAGTAGGTTAGACTATTGTAATGGTCTCCTTGCAGGTCTTCCCAAAAAAACTGTCAGGCAGCTACAGCTTGTTCAGAACGCTGCTGCTAGAGTTCTAACAAAGACCAAAAAATGTGAGCTCATTACACCAATTCTTAAATCCTTACATTGGCTCCCTGTACATCAGAAAATTGATTTCAAAATCCGACTGCTCACATATAAATCACTTCATGGTCTAGGGCCGAAGTATATCACTGATATGCTCCCACTATATAAGCCCTCTAGATCACTATGATCTTCTGAGACCAATCTGTTAGCGGTTCCCAGAGTAAACTCAAATCAAGGGAAAGCATCTTTCAGTCACTATGCAACAAATAGCTGGAATAAACTTCCTGAAGATGTCAGACTTTCCCCAACTCTGACTACTTTTAAAACTAGACTGAAAACGTTTATGTTCACCTTAGCTTTCAGCTAAATCTTTTAATCTTTTAACGTCCGCACTGTTTTTATTGTCTGCATTTTAGTTTTGCTTTTATTTTCTTTCATTTCACTTTGTTGTCTGTGAAGCACTTTGAGTCTGCCTTGTGTATGAAAAGTGCTATACAAATAAAATTGCCTTGCCTTCATGAACGTATTAATTTTATTTATTTATATACATACATATATATTAGGGCTGCAACAACTAATCGATTAAATCGATTAAAATCGATTATCAAAATTGTTGGCGATTAATTTAGTCATCGATTCATTGGAACTATGCTATGCGCAGAGGCTTTTTTTTTTAAAATAAACCTTTATTTATAAACTGCAACATTTACAAACAGCTGAGAAACAATAATCAAAATAAGTACAAAACCAGTACAAAACAGCACCAGGGCGGCGCTGAGGCTACGTCTCATGAGGTGGAGGTAAGCTAGCCCGTTTTCTGCAAAATGGCACGGAAGTACAACATTGCTTCAGGAGCACCTGAAGAGGAAACATGTTGGAGCCATGGATGAAAGGAACTCACAGTGCGTAACTTTTTAAGTCCATAGTGGCAACAGGCATTCATGAGTTCAGCTTTTTTGTGAGTAACGTTAACGTTATGCCTTTGTGGCAACGCGGGGCTGATAATGTGACTCCGTTTTGAGAGAGAAAACGCACGGTTACCAATTTGGAAATAAACTTAACGGACAGAAATATCTCAGGTTGGTTTCATAATGGATCAATGTAGCCGGGCCCGATAATGCTATATAAATATATTTAGATTTGAGTGACGCTTTAGTATAAAGTGCTGGAATATTTCATGCTATTATTCAGAGGCAGCCTAAAATGAATCCTTTATTATTCACAACAGAAAGGTGTACAATATCTGATTCAGTTCTGATCTGATGAGTTACATTTCTGTGTTATTATTGCTGTATGCTGCACCCCCAATGTCCAGAACATGGTGCCAGTATGCTGTTTTTTTCCCAATAAAATACTGGAAAGGATAGAAATGTTTGTTTCTTTTATCCGATTATTAATCGAAGTAATAATCGACAGATTAATCGATTATCAAATTAATCGTTAGTTGCAGCCCTAATATATATATATATATATATATATATCCATCCATCTTCTACCGCCTAGTCCCTTCGGGGTCGCGAGGGGTGCTGGAGCCCATCTCAGCTACAATCGGGCGGAGGGGGGGGTACACCCTGGACAAGTCGCCACCTCATCGCAGCGCCAACACAGATAGACAGACAACATTCACACTCACATTCACACACTAGGGCTCGGGTGACTGTGTGTGTGTGTGTGTGTGTGTGTGTGTGTGTGTGTGTATATATATATATATATATAAAGAAATACTTGAAAGTATCCGCTACCCCATCTCCCGAATTCGGAGGTCTCAAGGTTGGCAAGTATGTTGACACACCTCATCGCAGCGCCAACACAGATAGACAGACAACATTCACACTCACATTCACACACTAGGGCTAGGGTGACTGTGTGTGTGTGTGTGTGTATATATATATATATATATAAAGAAATACTTGAAAGTATCCGCTACCCCATCTCCCGAATTCGGAGGTCTCAAGGTTGGCAAGTATGTTGACACACCTGATGTAAACCAATGAATTATTACAATTGTACACACATACCTATAAATAGCAACACCAATGTGCTTATTGCTGGTGTGTGTACACTTCACTCCGGGACGGTTTTTGGACAGCGAGCGATGCAATGTTGTCAAGTGTATGTTATTTGAGAAATATGAGGAGGTAGGTGGTGTGCATGCAAGCAAGCCAGCAAGCCAGCCAGCCGGCAGCACCCCCTAAACCCGCCATGGCGCTGCACGCCGCCGCCGGGGTCCGGCCGTACAAACGGATATAAAGTGTGTGCACCAATCCTGTCAGTCAGTGGCGGCGCACACGTTGCACACTTTACCTCGTTGATCCGTGTCACTTTGTCATACACCGACAAGAGCATGGGGGAGCTAGCAAGAGGGCACAGGCACTGCTGTTGTTGTTGTCAAGTGACGTCATCAAAACGCAACCACTTTGGTCGATATGGACGGCGACAGCCGAGAAAATGATAGGGGAAACAAACACGTCGTTACTTCGCTATAAAGTGCTGGCTTTCTGATTAAAAGGAACCAACAACCCGGCATATAAAGTGGTGTGATTTATTCATATTAATCACACGTAATAATGTGCGTAGGTTAAATTAACACAGCTTCTGGGTGAATATTTAAAAATTGTCAAACTTTCCTTCCTAAAAGGGTATCTAGACCATATTTGGGGTAGGGTTAATAATAAATTATCAAATTGTGTAATAAAAGTAGCATTTCTTAAGCAATATTCGCGTTAATCTGTCATCGGTAATGAGGACAAAAAAACCAACATAAAAAACGGGTAAGCAAGTTAAGTTCGCTCAAGTCAACTAGATTATCTTTTTTTTTTAACAGGATAAGTGTTTGAAAGCTACAAAAAGCATCTAAAATGTGTCAAGATACTCTTTAAAATGCTGAGTTGAAGACACACACAAAAAAAGTCCAAATTGTGGAACAATTGTCCTATGGCTGCATTGCTCAAAGCAAAACAGCCTCGTCATATTAATGGCCACCATTGCGACACAATGAAGGATAAAACAACAATTTAGTGGCATTTGAGCACAACTATTATTAGTAAGAAACGCGTCTATAAAAGCCCCTTATGTCGAAAATGGAACAAAAGCTAAGTGCTAGCATGCTAGCATTAGCACACATGCTAGCATGAGCAACAAGGCGACATGCTTTGCCCTTTAAAATAAACCCAAAAATAAATACGTAAAATAAAAATAAACCCAGCGGTACCTGAGCGTCACTTTACCGGTAGGCTATCGACGACCTTTTCGGTGCTGTGGAGAAGTTTTGTGGTCCGGATGAGCGCAGAGCGGCCTCCTACCCTGCCGACATTCGACACAACGAGCATGACGTCATCCTGAAGCAACACAGCAAAAAAGTGCAAAGCACCCCACGGAAACACTCCATCCACTCTTTGGCTAATGTTTCACTTCGCTTTATTCACTCGCTTAGCTGCTCCGATACATAATACTGCAATTGAAACACACAGGAAGTATATAGGCAGCGGACTGGTATGTTGTGCTGTAGACAAACAGGCAGAGAATCAGGTATAAATAGTAAGATGCACTAAAAGATTTCAAGGCTTTCATTAATTCAAATTAGTGCTTAGGAAAGCTGGGATAATCTTCCCACACGAAATGGAGAAAAGTCTTCAACTTGTGCTCTGTGACCCCACATCCTGCTCCTCCACCCTCTCTGTGATCATGGGGGCAAAGGGCCCCACCAGCCAGTTGAGTGGGGTGTTGTTGAGCAAATACTCCATGACGCCGTCCAGAGATTGCTGAACCTAGGGAGATAGGCAAACAAAAACATGACAAGTCGCAACAATGGCTGGCACTTTAGTAGAAGCATTTAAGTCCCATCTTAAAACTCATTTGTATACTCTAGCCCAGTGGTTCTTAACCTTGTTGGAGGTACCGAACCCCACCAGTTTCATATGCGCATTCCCTTCTTTAGTGAAAAATAAAATAAATGATAAATGGGTTATACTTGTATAGCGCTTTTCTACCTTCAAGATACTCAAAGCGCTTTGACAGTATTTCCCCATTCACACACACATTCACACACTGATGGAGGGAGCTGCCATGCAAGGCGCTAACCAGCAGCCATCAGGAGCAAGGGTGAAGTGTCTTGCCCAAGGACACAACGGACATGACTAGGATGGTAGAAGGTGGGGATTGAACCCCAGTAACCAGCAACACTCCGATTGCTGGCACGGCCACTCTACAATGTTGGATTTTTTTCAAATTCAAGACAAAGTTATGTTTTTGGTAACACTTTAGTATGGGGAACATATTCTAAGTAACAAATACTTAATTTAGAGTTTGTTGGACACTAGGGGAACATATTCTAAGTAACAAAGACTTAATTTAGAGTTATTTGGTTAGGGTCAGGGTTAGGGTTAGAGGGTTAAGGTTATAATAAAGCCATGCCGAATAAGGCATTAATAAGTACTTAATAATGACTAGTTAAGAGCCAATATTTTACTAATTTGCATGTTAATAAGCAACTAATTAATGGTGAATATGTTCCCCATACTAAAGTGTAACCATGTTTTATTACTGGTGCACAAAATCAACCGTGCATGAACATCACCTTGTTCAAACAACAAAACCAACACAGTGCATAAACTCACAACAAATTACACACCTGCAAATCAGTGTGACTTCTGCTGTTGCCGTATCCGTAATACACCGATAGGGAGAAGTTTTTATTTACACCATGTGTCGGGTGTGTCTTGACCTCCGCCGAACCCCTGAGCCCGACTCACCGAACCCCTAGGGTTCGATCAAACCCAGGTTAAGAACCACTGCTCCAGCCTTTAAATAGACCCCCTTTTAGACCAGTTGATCTGCCGTTTTTTTTCTGCTCTGCCCCCCCCTCCCTCGTGATTTAAGCGCTGTCTGTCCAAAGTCGGGACCCGGGGTGGACCGCTCGCCTGTGCATCAGTTGGGGACGTCTCTGCGCTGCTGACCTGTCTTCGTTAGGGATGGTCTCCTGCTGGCCCCACTATGGACTGGATTCTCACTATTATGTTAGATCCCTATGAGGGGGTGGGGGGATCCCCCACATCTGCGGTCCTCTCCAAGGTTTCTCATTGTCCCATTGGGTTGAGTTTTTCCTTGCCCTGATGTGAGATCTGAGCCAAGGATGTCGTTGTGGCTTGTGCAGCCCTTTGAGACACTCGTGATTTAGGGCTATATAAATAAAATTGTCTTTTGGGACTTCTGCACTGCTTTTTGGTCCTTTTTTTGTGGACTTTTGGATCTGCCTCGGGGGAGCCATGGCCATGTTTGCATCACAGACTAGCTGCTGGCTCTCTGCCACACAGAGTCCGCGTAGAGAGACCGGGGGAGAAACTGCGGCGCTAGCGTTGAGTGTCGGGATGGACAAGCTTCACCAAGCATGAGCATGACACGTCGGTCTCCCTGGACGGATTCTCGCAAAACAGACATTGGCCGAGAGCTAGTGGGCAGACTAGGACAGAGTCGGCGCTCTTGGTTGCTTTGTTGGGTGTTCCGAAAGCACAACGTATTATTTATTGCTCATTTGTTTTGCATTTCTTTGTGTTCTACTTTTGTAGGTGTATGTAGAAATAGTGCCTCTGAAGTGTCAGCTGGTTGCATCAGCTGTGTACCGTATTTTTCGGACTAAGTCGCTCCGGAGTATAAATCGCACCGGCCGAAAATGCATAATAAAGAAGGGAAAAAAACATATATAAGTCGCACTGGAGTATAAGTGGCATTTTTTGGGGAAATGTATTTGATAAAACCCAACACCAAGAATAGACATTTGAAAGGCAATTTAAAATAAATAAAGAATAGTGAACAGCAGGCTGAATAAGTGTACATAATATGAGGCATAAATAACCAACTGAGAACGTGCCTGGTATGTTAACGTAACATTATGGTAAGAGTCATTCAAATAACTATAACATAGAACATGCTATACGTTCACTCCTAATCGCTAAATCCCATGATATCTTATACGTCGAGTCTCTTACGTGAATGAGATAAATAATATTATTTGATATTTTACGGCAATGTGTTAATAATGTCACACATAAGTCGCTCCTGACTATAAGTCGCACCCCCGGCCAAACTATGAAAAAAAACTGCGACTTAGTCCGAAAAATACGGTATTCCTTTTATGCTCTTTGTTCTCTTAAATGTTTCCCTCTTGTTTTCCTTTGTTTTATGTGGACTTTTTGTATCTGCACTGCAACCACATAATTTCCCCATTGGGGGATAAATAAAGTCTATCCCAGGGGTTTCCAAACGTTTTGACTCCAGAGGCTGGGCTATTTGTGTGTGTACGTACAGTACAGGCCAAAAGTCTCATTCAATGTTTATTTCAACAAGTTTGCCTGAAATACACAATGAGGCTATAAGGTGTCTTTTGTACACACACAGTACAGGTCAAAAGTTTGGACACACCTTCTCATTCAATGCGTTTTCTTTATTTTCATGACTATTTACATTGTAGATTGTCACTGAAGGCATCCAAACTATGAATGAACACATGTGGAGTTATGTACTTAACAAAAAAAGGTGAATAACTGAACATGTTTTATGTTCTAGTTTCTTCAAAATAGCCACCCTTTGCTCTGGTTACTGCTTTGCACACTCTTGGCATTCTCTAGGTGAGCTTTAAGCACACCTGTGAAGTGAAAACCATTTCAGGTGACTACCTCTTGAAGCTCATCGAGTGAATGCCAAGAGTGCGAAAAAGTAATCAGAGCAAAAGGTGGCTATTTTGAAGAAACCAGACTATATAACATGTTTTCAGTTATTTCACCTTTTTTTTATTTTATTAAGTACATAACTCCACATGTGTTCATTCATAGTTTTGATGCCTTCAGTGACAATCTACAATGTAAATAGTCATGAAAATGAAGAAAACGCATTGAATGAGAAGGTGTGTCCAAACTTTTGGCCTGTACTGTATAAGTTATTTTTTGTTGTTGTGGTCTTGTCCCCACAATATCCCTCGATGTCTTCTTTATTTTTATCCCTTGCGGCTGTGCCAAACACTAAATATATCCAAACATTTAACAAATCAATTTCAAATAAGGCAAGGTATCCCTCACTCATCTTCAATCAATCAATCAATGTTTATTTATATAGCCCTAAATCACAAGTGTCTCAAAGGGCTGCACAAGCCACAACGACATCCTCGGTACAAAGCCCACAACGACATCCTCGGTACAAAGCCCACACATCTTGTGTAAAGTAAATCTGTACAGCATGTTAGAGCATCTACATCAACCACATGACTTGCCAGAGCAGCTGGACAGGGATGCTGTCGGCCCAGATCCAGCCCCTGGGCCATAGTTTGGGGACCCCGACTCTATCCTATCTTATTGGGAGGGATCTGACTGCTTGTATTTGGGTGTTTTACTTTTTTTATACAGAAGGGGAAGAGGAATAGTGATGAGAAACATAAAACCAAAAATGAAACCAACGTAGTAAATGGTCTGGCTGGTATTGGGACACCTCTAGTAAGAACATCTAATAAAGTTATTTTGACGGTGCTAGTTTGACCCAATTCGGTGGTGGAAAAATGTCTTGGTAGACTTGACAAGTTGACCATGGTCAAAGGTCTTTTGGAGAAAATAATATTCTGAAAGGCTGCAGCCAACAACACCGAGTCACCCAGACAAGTGTGGTGAAATTCGTACTTGGGTCAAGTGGTGACGGCTCCTATCCAGGAGGAGTGGGGTGAGGGCGCTGGTGTCACCCAGACTGGAGTGCAGCTCTTCAGCTGACCGCTTCGCCTTTGTCAGCTGGTCCTGGACTGCGCCCGGCAGACCCTGAGCGCTCGACACCACGTTGGAGCTGGCTGAACGCAGCTGCTCGCTCAGACCTCGCACCATGGAGAGCACACGCCACTCCAAGCGCTTTGAGAGAAGTGAAACATAGTAACAGAAATATCCCTTTACATTGTTATTTTTTTCACTATTTTTCATAGATACTTCTAAAGGCAGAACCTCAGTCTCATCATTGGATTCTGAATCACATTGTCCATTTCCAGGCTGCTTCTGACTCCACTCCATCCATCGCTGCTGCAGCTGATCCATGGCGCCGCCTATCTGGTTGCCGCCTGCACCCAGGCCGCTACGAGTGGTCTCCAGCAGGTCCAGAGTACTGGTCATCTGGGCCACAGCGGCGTGCGTGGTATCTCTGGCTCGGCGGGCGCGAACCAGGGACTGCTGGAGGGCTCGCTCCTGCACTTTGGCCGAGAGTTTGCCCAGACGGACAAAGTAGCTGGGGGTGGCTGCTGGTGAGGCGGTTACCTCGCCTGTGGCAGGCTCAGCTACAGCCGCTGAAAACAAGATTCCTGGGTTAGAATTTGCAAAAATCTTTTCGCTATATAGTCAATATTATAGGAGTAAAAATAAATTAAAACAGGATAACAGTGTAATGCAATGGCAATCTCAATGCAGATGCACCACACAACATTTAGGGTGTAAAAAAAATAAAAAAAATATCAATATTAAAATGAAAGAATAAAAAACAAGTGTTAATTTTGTTGAAAGCAGGGATTTTCAACTACATTGTTATGGGGTCCACATTTCCAAAAAGCGAAAGACACAGGGGCCGGACTTGTGCCCTCACTATTATTATTTTGTATATTCCAGAGAACCAGCGTCTTCTACAGTAGACATTTGATTATGATCAATTTATTTTGTGAGTTACAGGAGCACTGCTGTTTTTAAAAAGGACCTTCTGCAGAAAAGCTGGTCAAAGATCATCTCTATGACAGCACTGTCAGTGTCTTTATAACAATCTGTTGCAAACATGTGAATCTCACAAGTTTGTTATTTTTAACCAAAGTCTCGAGCCACCAGTTGAATAGCCCAAATGATGAAAAAGAGAGAACCTAAAATGGAACCTTGAGAAACACCACTGCTGTCACTAAAGAATTTAAACAAATGACGACTATCTGAAGTAAACAATTTACAGCAACACATTAGTTGCATAAATCACATTGCACACAAAAATGTGTTAACTTCCAAAAAGGAAAAGACTTAAAGGGGAGCCTGGCGGAACGCCTCAGTTATGTAAATCACAAGTTTGGACCACAGCGTTCTAGGTTTGCTAGCAAAGTTAAAATATCCATGCAAGTATCTGCCAATGTGTTTACAGTGGACCAAATTCCTCTATACAACAGGAGCACTCTACTGTTTTGAGGAATTTGCTCCAAAAATGTTTTGTCTTTCAAGTTTCGAAATGAAGTCGCAGGCTGGTTTTATGTCATTGCCGGTCCGAATTTGGCCACCAGTTGCATAGCTTGCGTTATGTTGATGTGTGTCACGAGTGGTACACATCACACATGATGTTATTTTTACTTTTTAACATCAGGTTAACACAATTCAAGTGTAAAAAGAAGTTAAACACTGCTAACATTAAGCTACAGCAGCAATGACAAAGTATGAAGGCCAGAAGCAAAGAAGAGTACCTTGTGTAGTTTTTTATGTTTTTATTTTAATGCTGCCCTTTCTTTTGCTGCAGCTGTTACGCGTACTGTAATATTGTACATGGTAATTGGGATGTGTTATATATATATTGTATATATTATATACTGTATACATAATATGTAAATGTTACATATACGGTATGTTATATTTATATTATTCGCCCTCTTTTTGTGCCCTTGTGTGCATTATTCTTTCCATCTTTATTTTTTCCATCCTTTGTAACTGAGCTACTGTGTGGCTAAGTTATTTATGTGGGCTCTGTACCGAGGATGTCGTTGTGGCTTGTGCAGCCCTTTGAGACACTTGTGATTTAGGACTATATAAATAAACATTGATTGATTTGTTGTTGTAATGTCACAAAGGCTAATAATATAGAGGAATAATAGAGATAATATGTAAAAACAAAAACCTTAGTTTTAACGTTGATAAAAGCAACACGAGTATTTTAAAACATCAACTGGTAACATTGTACAATAAAATACTTTACTTGAATGACTAAGTATAAACTAAGCATACGAAATTGTAAAAACAACACTAGGTTTGAACTTGAATGACATAGGTTTGAGGTTCTTAATGGTTCCAAAAGTCCAGAAAGTTCATAAAACAAAAACTATATTTTTGACAACATTTCAGTGTATAATGTCTTGGTGAGGCAAGACTATTATTTTTTTTTTTAAATGTACCCGAGTTTGTGTCACCCAACAATTAAGATGCATTTTTTACCCCGAAGTTTTGGTCAAATTCAGAATTCCCAGATTTTGAACTTTAGGGGTGCATCTGTAACGAAAGCCTACGTATAAGTTTTACTTTAAAATTCGTTAAAAAAAATTCCGGCCAGGGTGTTTACAAAACAACAACATTGCACCACCAATAAGTGTTGCATTGCAGTTGCCTTGTTTGTGTTACACTGAATACAGTAGCAATAAGCAATACTGATGGCTTGTAATGGAACAATCCAATTGAATGGAACAGGCAGTTTTTTCCTCTTGTCTATTTTCCTGTTAAACCACACAAAATGTGCGATGTCTCATGGGTCTACACTGGGCAAAAGAGGGAGGAGTTACACACAGCGCAGTCGTGAGCACACAAACTGGATAGAAAGACATGAGAAACCTTGAAAAACAGCATACAAAGTACACCCTGAAAAGGTGATTAAAATGTGCAGCAGAATAAAAACTGAAGCATTTTGTGTTTTTGAACACTAATCTTTGCTAAAGAATAGAAAAAAACTTAACTGGATGCTGCTTTTTTTTTTACGTTTTAATATTTAATATCTTTTGTTGTGCACTGTTTGTTGATGTTTCACTGTAAATAGTTGGGAAATAAATATATTTTTGTCTAGTTGAGAAGGGTTTTTGTTTTTAATGGCTTTGTTTTATGTTGAGCATATAAATAAAAACCATTTTGTATACAGTAATTGTATTTTAAACATTAGGGTTTGTATTTACTAAAGGTTTATACAGCACTAAAATGTGCAAGTTTGCAACGCCACCACAATACTGGGAGGAGAACATGCAAATATAATAATACAGCAGGCGCAATGCGATTTATCAACACTCATCACATCAATTGCACACGCAGTGTTAGTCGCCCACTAATAGTAAACACTATCTTATAGATCGCACACGCTGTGTAGCGCAAGGACTTAGGAAATTAGGCCCTAAGAATGTTTTCCACATTTGTTGGTAAATACATTTTAGCAAGAAACAAATGTGAGAGACCATTTCAAAGCAGAGTCTTTTTCTAAAGCAGAGTCAAAAGAACCGGCTCCTCAAAAGAGCCAAAATTCCCCAACACCAACAATCAGAAAAGAGGTCCAGCTCTTGTGTAACGCGACATGGCGGATTATCACTATCACAGTTTACGGTCCAAGCTAACATAAGGCAGGTTCATTGAAAGGCCTTCCTAGTGAGACCAACTCTCCTTACTTCTGACGCCAACCTACCCAGCTCCCTCTCAGTGAGTGGCAGGTTCTGGTCGACCCAGTCCTCGGAACGGCTGAGGGCCAGGCCCATCCCGCTGCTGACCATCTGGCCCACGCTGCTGCCCATTACGGTGCTGATGCCTCCGCTGACGGCCGCCCGGGTCCGCTCAACGCCGCCCATCACGGCCCCCACCACGGCGTCTTTGGCTCCAGTCACCGACTGGCACACCAGTCCCACTGTGTCCGACACCACCTGGCAGAGTTTAATATTTCCCATTATATACGAGTCTAATCATAAAGTGTACTTTAATGCAACATAAGCACACATTCAACAATATTGCTTTGATAATTGTCAATAATCATCACGGGGCAGGAACAGAAATCCCATAGTTGAGCGTTTGCATAGATCAGGATCAGAATTAGAATCAGCTTTAAAGCAAAGTATGTTTAACACACAAGGAATTTGTCTTGGTAGACTGTGCTTTCTTTGTTCGGTGCAAGAAAGACTTTCTCTCACTGACCTTTTCTGCTGGCTGCTGAAGAATAGGCAGCTTCTCTTCCATCTTGTCCAGACCTTTCATGGCGTATTCATTCACTGTAGCCACTGGAACAAAGTACACGACAGCAGCCATTTTCACTCTGTTTACCACCACAATCGTGGTGCTGGATAGTACAGCGGTACATCAACTTAGGAGTGTTTGGGGGTAAAAGCGGCCTCTCGGCTTAATTCTATGCTCGACGTTGCAAACATTTGCGTTACAAGCATCCCCGCCATTAGTTGGCGTAGCAAATGTCACAGTGAACCCTATGAGATCCCACCAAAACATCTGGTCTTACTCGCTATCATTACCTTACAGCTAGAGATAGACATAACTTTGTTATTCCAACCACGGGACGCAAGAAAGTGTGAATAATTGCTAAGAAGAAGTGGATATTTATTGAGTTATAGAAAAAAAGCATTTAACACATGACAGAGCGTGTCCCAACTTGGCAAAAAAATGTGTGTGTATCACTGCACCATACGGAAGCAGAATGAGTCTGACAACAGCCAAGAATGTTAAAATAATATCTAAACGGCATACATTTATCCATGAGAATATGGAAAAGCTGCTGATGGTGTGTTTGACGGCGAGGCAGATGCTGTCGTTCACTCTCCAAGGTAAATGTTGACCATTATTATTATATCAATTCACAAAACCACTATAGTTGTCAATATTAATACTATTTAAAAGTTAGTTTTTCTTTTAAAAAGTCATGTTACGTTTTAAAAATTGTGCTTTTTTTTTTTTTTTTTACTTCAATTAATTTTAATAGGAGACACTGATTTGAGATACAAGTGTTTTGGAGTTAAGAGCTCTGCCACAGAACCAAATAAACTCGGAAGTAGGGCTGCAACTAACGATTAATCTGATAATCGATTAATCTGTCGATTATTACTTCGATTAATAATCGGATAAAAGAGACAAACTACATTTCTATCCTTTCCAGTATTTTATTGGAAAAAAAACAGCATACTGGTGCCATGTTCTTTCAACTTGTCAAATAAAGTAAGGAAAATGTTACAAAAATGCACACTTTTGACACCCCTGCTATAGATAATAAAAAATTAAATCTGATAAATGTATGGATAAAAAGCAGAGCCTGACGACGCATGCACGTTTATCACAACTCTCTCGCTCTCTCTGTCTCTATCCCCTCCCTCACCAATGCTGATGCACGCACAATTTATTGTGTTTTTAACCTTCTAAACCCTGAACGTATATTGAAAATACACGCAACACTAACTCAAAATGCCGGACATTTGAGGCATTTAAGAAACACCGTCTGACAGCCCCGCAAAAGAGGACGTATGGTCAGGACCTGGCCCGATCGGTTTCACGTCCGGTGAAACCGATCGCTGCTAGTCCTCTTTTGGCAGCTAACGGGCTAGGATAGACTGACCATACGTCCTCTTTTCACCGGACATGTCCTCTTTTGCGGAGCTGTCAGGGCGGAGTTTCTTAAATGCCTCAAATGTCCGACATTTTGAGTATTGTTTACACAACGTGCAGTACGCTACTTAATATGTCCGTGTGGAAACTCGTTCGGTACACTTCCGCACCGAAACGGTTCGATACAAATACAGGTACCGTTACACCCCTATTATTTTGATTATTGTTTCTCAGCTGTTCGTAAATGTTGCAGTTTATAAATAAAGGTTAAAAAAACAAACAAACAAAAAAACACAAAAAAAACTGTAGCCTCTGCGCATGCGCATAGCATAGATCCAACGAATCGATGACTAAATTAATCGCCAACTATTTTTATAATCGATTAGTTGTTGCAGCCTTACTCGGAAGTTGAGGAACCACGGAAATTGTAAACGTGTTTTATCCATTTATTCTCTATAGCGCTTGCCCTGAATAGTCACAAAGTGACCTTTGAGGGGGCTGGGGGGGTGTACACCCTGTATTGGGTTCGGCTAAAGCCTCTATTTAGCCTAACCTGCATGCTTTCGGGATATTTAGACACTAGGCCACAATGTGACAAATTGTCTTACAAGTTAAAAAAAAACAAAAAAACTGCAAGCTTATTGATCAGAGAGAAAAACACACTTACGCTGTGGTTCAATAATGTTGAAAAGGGGTTTGGATCCTGTGGCCGCAGCTGCTCCCAGGGTACGGACACCGCTTTCGGCGGCGCCCATCACTCCCTTCAGCAATGGCACGCTGTCTTTGGTGGAGCTGTAGGCATTGGCAACCACCCCGCAAGCTGAACTGACCAGCGGCAAGTTGCTTACACGAGTCACAACAGTCTAGGAAATGGAAAACATTTTTGATACAGTGGAGCTTAAAAAGGTCATACAGTCGTCCTTTACCCTTTCAAATATTGCCGCTTTACCACATTGCAGATTTT